>NC_046246.1:2265000-2620000 GCF_009819885.2 Catharus ustulatus
GTCAAAACCTATAGAGTGATTCCTCTTGCCATCCAGTCTGTTGTCAGTGAGATAAAGTCCCTGGGTGTTTCAGGTTGGAAGGAGCTTTTGGAGGTTGTCTGGTCCAATGCTGCATGCAGAAATGGGCTGGCTTTGAAGTCAGAGTCAGCTACAAGGTTAGATCAGGCTGGCAGGGGAGGGAGCTGGTGATGTTTGGAGTGTCTCCAAGGGTGGAGATTTTACAGCTCCTCTGGGCAGCTATAAATGACAGTCAGTGGAAATCATCAGTTCCCAAGCCCTGTGTTAGTAAAGCCCAGGGCAGCTCCTATCTGAGCTCCCTGTGACCAGAGACAGGACTCAAGGGAATGGCTGGAGCTCAGGGGAGGGTCAGGCTGGATAAAAGGAAAAGGTTCTTTCCCCAGGAAATAAATGGTCATGACCCTAAGCATGCCAGAACTCCAGGAGCATTTGGACAATGCTCTCAGACACCCCCAGGGTGGGACTGTTGGAGTGTCTGTGACAGGACTTGGATTTGATGATCCTTGTGGATCCCTCCCAGTTGTGGTTGTACCAGTTTGAGGAGGGCTGGGGTGCACAGTATGTGTCTCCATGGCTGAAGAAGAGCATCCCTGCATCCCAGGGTGGGAACTGGTCCCTGTCCCTGGCATGCAGCAAGGCTGGTGGCTCCCATCTGGCTGTGTAGGTCCAGCTGCCCCTGGGGCAAGCAGGCTGAAGCTGTGCATCACAGAGTTTGGCTCTACCTCTTCTCTAGGCATTGCATGACTCTGAGCACACAAATTATTTTGCTTTTTTTCCTTCCAGTTATGATTTTGCAGGATTAACCCACGTGTTGCTGTCCTCTGACATGAGATGTATGGGGATCTGGGTGGTACAGAGCTGTGTCACAAATTAATGAAGACTGGCAGGAATCAGGCTGGGGCTGCTGCATTTGGACAGTTTCTTGGGAGCAGATTTTGGAGTGCAGTGTCCTTGAGCTGGCACTCATGTGGCTCTCAGCAAAGTGAGACTCCCCATGCAGCTTAAGTCTCCACCTTTGGGGAAGAGTCACCATTTGTTTATTTCTTTATTTAAACTGGACATTTACAACATGTGATTCTCTTCCATGACATGAGATCTTGCTGAGAACCTGCTGCAGTGTTGGCTGAGGAACACCAGCAGTCAGCTCTGTGCTTTATCAGTATCACAGAATTATAAAATCATTAAGATTGGAAAGTATCTCCAGGATCATCAGGACAGAACAGCACCACTACACCAGAGCATTAGTGCCACATCCAGTCATTTCTTCAGTTCACCAGCACCTCCCTAACAACCCATTGCCATGTTTGACAGCCCTTTCTGTGAAGAGATTCTTCCTGATGTCCAACCTGAACTTCCCCTGTCACACCTTGAGGCCGTTTCCTCTTGAACTGTCCCTTGTTCCTTCAGAGGAGAGACCAACCCCCCCCTGTGTGCACCTTCCTGTCAGGGAGCTGTGGAGGGTCAGGAGGTTCCCCTGAGCCTCATGAGGGTTATTGCCATTGTGCCATAACCTTTCACAAGCCCTGTCTGAGCAGCTCAAACACACTCACAATTTTTTTTCTCCCAATAATTCTGAAGGGAAGGGGTCCCACATCCCTGCCCAGCAGGACCCTGAGGTGCTCAGGCTGGAGCAGCTTTTCAGAAGCCCTCAGAGGAGCACAGGAACCCCTGTGCCAAACATGAGATTTATGTGTGTGGGTACTTGAGCAAGTCCCACAGGCAGCAGAGGGGCAGAGCCAGAGATGGCAAATGCTTGTCTGGTGCCTTTATATATAAACATCTTTCAGCTTGGGTTTTTCCTGCCATGACTGCTAGTCTTTAATAAAAATGGCTGAAGAAAATTATGAAAAGAAGCTTTAAAAGCTGTAAATAACCTTTCACATGTAGGTTACCTTCTGCTATTGAAAGGGAAACCAACCTTACTCCTTTCACAAGTGTGTGCAGACACACATGCTATTTAGGAGAGAGGCAATAAGTGACTACTGTGCACCTTTTGATTTGGATTTTTAAAAAAACAGAATTTTTTTTTCCTTTAGTATTTAATATTCCTTCAGTATTTTTCTTCTCAGAGTGTTGCTCAGTGTTGCATGTAAAGGGGCTGTAGTTTGTAGAGCTGTTATGGAGAATCAAACTCTACTTCTCTTACATTTAGAAAAAGCCTGGTTTTCAAAATCCCAAATTCTTGCCAAGTTGGATCTGTAAATAACCCTTTAAGCAGCTACTCAGTGCTTCATCCTGAGACAGCTTCCTCCTCCTCCTCCTGACTGTCCCACTGTGAACAAAATGGAATTATATTGATACAATTAATCTTTCATTACTTAGTGGAGTGTCAAAACATGCTATTCCTGGCTTTCCCAAGAGCCTGTTTGTGGCTCAGCCATTCATTTGGATGTTTTTTGGCAAGGCCTTGTGGGTGTGGCAGGCCCTGCCCTGTGAGAGTGGCTGTGCTGGAGAGCTGGGTCCCTGTACATGTCCAGCACACATCTCTCAAGAGCTCTGATTTTTCAGGAATATTTCTTAAATAATAACAAGAATGCAAATGCCTTTGCTTGTTGGGCACAGTCCAGCCAGTTTTCCTCCAACCAGAAAAAAAAATGCTGCACAACTTGGACACTCATGGCAGTACTAACAGCAAAAGTATTTCCTGGGTCATTGTCCAATTTCTCATCCTTATTCCCCAGAACTGCTGTGAGCAATTTCAATTGTTAAGTGGCAAGCTGGATTGCTGTGCTGCTTTGCCAGAGTTAGTGTTATGTTTCCATGTGTTTTCTTTCATAAATTCCAGCTCTGCCTCCCTTTGTTGGTGAGTGGGAGCAGCCCCTCTTTTCACACACAGGGTCTGGACCTGCTGTAGGGTTAGCACAGAGATAGGCTTGTGCTCCTTTACACTGCTCCTGCTGCCATGAGTTTGATGTTGTCCACAATTTGGAGAAAGTCTTGTTGTTTCAGGAGTTGTGTGTGTGTTCTGTGCCACACAGGTGACAGAGCACTGTGTGATGAGTTAATGGTGCAGATGATGGTGTGCTCCAGAACGGGGAATTTTCTCATCGTTATTTCTTTTGTCCTAGACATCTTCAGTTCTGTAAGAGCAACCCATTCCCAGGATAAAGACAGCAGCAGGTGGTAGAATGCGGAAACCAGGCCCTCAGAAAGGTGAGCAGTGATGCTTGGCACAGCCAAGGGCCCTGCAGTGAGCTGCCAGTGGGGTGGGAGCTGAAGGGATGTGCTTGGAAGCCCAAAGCACAATTGTGTGTTTCTGTTTCAGTGTGCAGAGAGCAGTTCATCCATCCCCCCTGTGACAGGAAGAGGGGAGTCCTTTTTGGGGATTCCCTGCAGTGTCAGCAGTGAGGGTGCCCTGCAGAAGCCAGGGCACCATCTGGCAGAGCTCCCAGCATGAGGCAAAGTGCCTGTGCTGGCAAGGCCTCCCCCTCTAATGAGGTGTGAAAGCAGAGACCAGCTTACCTTGTGGAGAGGAAATCTGGCAGGAGGCTCCCGTGCCACCGAGCCCCTCACTCAGCACGTGCTTCCTGGGTCCTGCATCCCCAACAAGGGTGAAGCAGAGCAGGCTGCCTGCAGCTGAGCTACTCTGGCCTCTTGTGCTTAACAAAAATATTGATTTCCTTTAGTGCTGTGCCATGCATGTGCGTTTGACTGGAGTGATCTCATCACATGCGCTCCAGAGGAGGGGGGAAGGGAGAAGTGAGAGGATGGAGCATCCTCCACAGCTCTTTGTTCACATCTGCTCCACACTCCCAAGGTTTATTGCAGGAGATTTCTATGCTCGATTTCTCTCCTCCCTTTATTTTTTTTAAATGTCTCCTTTGCTTCTGTCATGGTTCATCTTACAGCAGCATTATCCTCTTCCTAACACTGCTTGTCCTTTAATGATGTGAAAATAAATGAAGGAAAGGAGGGAATGGGGAGACCCTGCTGGGAGGCAGCTGGAGGGCTTGGCAATAAAGGAGGCTGCTTGATTAGTCAGCAGCGTGGCCGAGGCCCAGGCTGCCTGGATTCAGCCTCTCCCAGCTTGTTCTCTGTGCTCCTGCAGCCAGCCCAGCCTGCCTCTGTGACCTGTGCTTGGGATGCCAGGCCGTAGGTTGCAGAGGCAACACCTGCACTGTGCACGTGTGGGTTTGTCCTACTTACCTGCTCTTTTAATAATGCATTGAACTTTCACTGTTTCTTTATTTGTCTGCAGAAATTCTTGTTTCTTTCTCCCTCTCTGCTGCTTTTATATCGTGCTTAATGAGGATTTTTGCATGTTAAAGGTTAAGAACAAAATGTACCTTCACCTGCAGAGTGTGGTGAGAAGCTCCTTTGAGTGTTGGAGCTGTCCTGCAGCACTGAGGGGAGCCTTTCCCACTCAGGGGGCTCTTTTGCTTCTGACTTAAATACTTTATGTCCTTTATTCTTGCTTTCTTAGGGAGATGGCACAATACTGTGCCTCGTGGTAATGCATTTATTAGCAAGGGTGTCCTTCAATCCTTTTCATTCATTTATGTCTCTCCAAGGAGGCTCTTTGTCTGGCCCATGTCTAGTGACACTGTGGCCACACTCCATATGTCCCTTGTGTTCATGTAAGGGATGCTGATCTGGCATCCCTCTGTTGGGCTGGAGGCAGGGTGGGCATCCCCCACTTCTTGCTCTATCACTTTCCAGAGCAATAAAAGCTACAGGCTGTCCTGTCCATTGTGCTGAAAAGAACATGTCAAGAAAAGAAGATTGTAAAAATAATTGTCCCAAAGCAATTCCAGACATGTTAAGACACCCCAGGCCACTTCAGAAGCAGCTCTTAGCCTGCCTCTTCCAGCTACTTGTCAGATTTAAAAACTTCCTTTCACAAGGAACTGCTTTTCATGGGGGCAAGGCACATTTCATGGGGCACTACAACAGCCCTAAAAATGGTCTGTGAAATAAAGAGAGCTGGAGTGCAGCAGCACTCGCAGGGTGCCCAGCCTGGCAGCAGCAGGTCATGCAGAGGAGCCATGGCACAGGGATTCCTCATCCCTCCTTTGGGCTGGAGGCTGCTGGAGGCCAGGATGAGCATTCCCCACTTCTTGCTCTATCACTTTCCAGAGCTGACTTGAGAATTTTACTGTTTTTGGAGCTCTGAGGCCCAAAGCTGTCATGAACAAAGACAGCTCAGATTAGCTGCTCTGTAGAGCTGGTGCTGCTTTGCTGTACTCCCTTCAGAGCTGCAAGGGGCACAAGGAAACCTGGTGTTGTGTGTGGAGAGGGCCCTTTTGCAGCATTTCAGAGAAGTCCTCTCCCTGTCACCACAAAGGGTTGAGGCTGTTTGTGTGGAACAATCTGCAGTTGATACACCAGGAGCCATTCTGCACCAAAGATTCACACGAGCCATTTTTAGTGGCTGTTATGTTTGTTGCTCTCAACCCTTCTCATAGCTAAAATGATGGAGCTCTAGCAGTTTGCTGTTCTTTGTTATTGCTTGTTACTGAAGGAGAGCAGTGGCTGGTGAGAACTGAGCAGGGATTGAGGTGCAGATGGAGGAAACTCCTGTCAGGTACCTTCATGAGCTGTGGGGAGGAAGGGAGCAAACCCCAGAGATAGAGACAAATCATCCATGTCAGTGGGTCATGATAGGGAGGTCACTGCTCTCTGAAGTGCCTGTAAAACAGACAGGGTAGAAGGGTGCACTGTCTGGCTCCTTTCCCTGACACAAATGCTCTGTTTCTTATCTCAGCCATAGACTGGAAAGATGGTAAAAAGCACAAGTACAGCCGCCCGTCAGAGTCTCCCTCCCAGTACCAAGGTAAGAGAGCTCCCTTCTCCCTCCCTGCTTTTTTTTTGCCCTCCCTTCTCCCTTTTGTGATTTCTGAAAGTTGTTTTTTTTTTTTGCCAAGTGCATGGTGAAGCAGTGAGGATTGGCAGTCACTGCAAGAAACTCTGAGTGGTTCATCACTGCCCAAAACTTGGGCACATCCTTGGAGGGTTTGGGCCTGGAGAAGAGAAAGCTCTGAGGAGACATAGAGCCCCTTCCAGTGCCTCAAGGGGCTCCAGGAGAGCTGGAGAGGGACTTTGGACAAGAGTCTGAAGTGACAGGACAGTGGGAATGGTGTCACAGTCAGAGAGCAGGGAGAGATGGGATATTGAGAAGAAATTTTTCCTTGTTAGGGTGGGGAGGCTCTGGCACAGGGTGCCCAGAGAAGCTGTGGCTGCTCCAGATCCCTGGAAGTGTGCAAGGCCAGGACAGGGTTTGGAGCAGCCTGTGGAGACACCAGTGGAAGGTGTCCCTGCCCATGCAGCTGTTGGAAAGGAATGGACTTTGAGGTCCCTTTCATCTTAAACCATTCTGTGATTCTGCACAGTGAGGAGGTAAAATTGCAGCATCTTTCTGGCATGGAGCAGCCTGTAATCCAGGCTGGAAGGACTTTGGGTCAAAGCTGCCTTGGGTCAGAGCAGTGTGTGTTTCAGAGCTGTTAGTTTTGACTCACACATTATCACATTTTACTGAGGACGGTGAGCAGTGGGGCTCCTGTTACTGACTGTAGCTGTTACCAATGGAGCACTGGATTGATGGCTGAGCAAAGTACCTGGGATGGGGCAGGAGCTGTGCCTGTGGGAGAGCTGACCCCTGGGGAGGCCCTGCTCAGACATCAGGGACAGCCACTGTCACCTTGGAGCTGCACAGACGATGCTCTGCTCATTTTCATACTGAGCTGGCTCAGACTGTGCTGCTTTCATGTGCTGCCTTGGTGCTCCTTAGCAGCCACACATATGGGCTGCAGACTTTAATAGGATGCCTTGATCTGGGTAGGGCACGTTCTCCTTCACAGATGTGACCTGAAACACACATGTATTGTTTCAGTTGGATTGATGACCCCTCGGGAGCCAAAAATGCTAATGGAGCCCAAACCAGACTTCAGTTGAAGACATAAACAGAAACTCCATCTTCATTTAAATTCTGGGCAAAGGATCACTGTTAAATGCAACATGAAGAGAATCAAAACATGAGGGTGCAGAGCTGCATTGTTCACAACTACTGCAGTTTGACCCCTTGGATGTGTGGGGTGTTTTGTTTGGAGTAAATATTTTTGAAGGTTAAGACATCAGAGCCCAAATCTGACTCTCTGCCTGGAAGTAATATCTGCCTTTGGCATGAGCACAGGACAAGGAGCTTTCCCAAGCAAGCACAAGTGACAGACAGTCACCCCAGTGGCATTTCCACAGCCAAGTCACAGGAGTCACACGGCTTCCCAGCCCTTGCCTTTTGTTTGCCTCACAGATGTAGTTGTAAAAGCAGGGTGTTTCTCATTTAAGTGTCTTTCTCTCATTTCTTCCTGTGAAGAAGATCCAGTGTGCTGGAGAGAGGCAGAGAGGCACTTAGGACAAGGGCCTGAAGTGCAGGATTTCCTCTCGTGCTAAGGCTGTGGTGGCAGCTTCCAGCTGCAGTCTGCAGCTTTTACCTTGGTTTGAGGGTAACCCTGAAAAAGAAGTGCAGGTTCTACCTGTGCTTGCCCTGCCATCTGTGTGTGAGGGGATGGCTGGTACTGAACCAGAGAGAGGGAGGGAGGGAGGGAAGGCTGAACACTGCTGTATCAGCTTTGTTTTTTCTTAGAACTCTTTCTGCTGCTCCTGCTTTTTTTTTTTATTATTATTTTTTTATTAGTCGTAGGAATCATAGAATCACAGACTATCCTGAGCTGGAAGGACCCCTTAGGATCATCCAGTCCAGCCCAAAACCTGCCCAGACCCCCCAGCAATGCCCCCTGTCCATCCCTGGAGCTCTGGCAGCCTCGGGGCCGTGCCCATTCCCTGGGGAGCCTGGGCAGTGCCAGCACCCTCTGGGGGAGGGAAGAACCTTTCCCTGATCTCCAGCCTGAGCCTGCCCTGGCACAGCTTCATGCTGTTCCCTCAGGTCCTAGAGAAACTGCAGTTCTAGTGCTGTCTGTGTCTTCATATGGTGGTTGAATCCCAGCAGGCTTTAGAATTAATCTCAAATAAGTTCCATGTCCAACGCTATTTTTAGAGGCCTGCAGCTGTCTCAGAAATTCTCTGCTCCCACTGGGGTTGTGCAGCATGGATCTCTGTGGGGTGAGGAAGGCCTGGCTTGGTGTGGAGGGAGTGAAAAGTGGGAAGATTAAAACCATGACAACTTTTAATAGTGAAACTAACTGAGGGGAGGTTTTTTTGGTTTTTTAAGTAAAATTGTCAAGCCCAGCTGATCCTGTTCAAGTTGCCTCAGGGCCTGGGATAAGACTGGCACTGCTCACCCAGTGCTGTCACCTGGGCATCCTCTGTTCCAGGGACAGCAGCCTCTGAAGGGCCACCCTGCTATGAGATGAGCCCACATCATCACGGGTGGGATTCGTAAGGCATTTCCAGGCCAGGAGTGCCCAGCTTTGCTTTGTCTGGCTGTTTACTCCACATAATTCATACAAAGAGTTTCATTGACAGAACCAAGTATGGAATTGTATCTTCAATTAAAGCAAAAGAGTTTTGGTTTTGTGAGAGCATCATTGCAGTAACTCGCTGAGTTTCTTCATTCACCCAGTGTGAGACTGGCTGAAAGGAAATTTTTTCCAGTGGATGGAGCTGAGTACTCTGGGGCATGGAGAGTGCTGTCAGTCTGGAAACAGCGATAATCAGCCAGTGTGGCAATGAAACTGTATTTTTTCTGTTCACTTTCCCCATTTTTAACAGTGTACTAGTCATCTGCATGGGAGGTGGTGAGAAAGCAGCATTCCTTCTATTTACTTGAAGCTTGTAAATTATGAAGGCTCCTCTGTGCACGAGGCAGCACTGAAGCAACGTGTGCTGACCTTTCTGCCTCAATTTTCAGAGGTGTGGTTGTGCTGCAGTAGCTAAAATGGTTCTTAATGTAGCTTTTGTTTTGAAAATAGACTGATTAAGAACTTGCCGTGACTCAGGGAAGCAGTGGCTGACTTTAATTGTGCTGCCACCAATGCTCTTGAAATGCCTTGAACACAGTGGTCTCCCGGGAGCTGTTTGGATGAATGCAAGCCAATGTCATGCTGGAAGGTTCCTCTCCCAGCTGCTCAGTTAAATGGCAAAAGTCATGATTTGCTCAGATCACAGGAGCTTTTAATTCCTCATTTAATACCACGTTTCCCTGGGTGGCATATTGCTTTTACCCTTGCTGCTGTACATGAGGAAGATGCAGGCAAGGATGAAATGTGCTTCCCCTGGCAGCAGCACTGGGTGGAAGGGGCTTGGTGTGTCAGGTGTGAGGTGTTGAGCTCAGTAAATCCCTGTTTGGAGCATCCCTGCTCCCATCCTGCCCATCCTGTGGGCTTCATGGAACTTGAGGAAGTTAATTGCTGACCTGTCCACTTACTGCTGGGGTTGAGCTGATCCCTGGCCCATGGGGTGGGCTGTGTGTGTGCTGGACCAGGGGAACCATCCAGTTACCACAAAGCAGGTTCCTGTTCTAAATCCATTATTTCAAATCATGGGATCACAGAGTGGCTTGGGTTGGAAATGACCTTAAAGACAATCTTGTTCCAATTCCCAGGCTGTGCTGCTCGTAGCCCACTGTGACTGTTTGCAGTCCCAGACTGAGTGATGTGTTTAATGAATGGATTTTAAAGGACAGTTGTCTGGAAGCCCCCACAGACTCCCATCTGTGCTGGGTGTTTTCCATTAAGTTGTAGGTTGTTATCCTGACTGTGCAGCCCCTTCTGGGCAGCTCTGAGGCAGGAGGATGCCGAAGGCAGCACTGTGCTTTGTTCTGCCTGTCAGCTGCAGTTGTAAATCTTCTGTGCTCACAATCATCAGAGGTTCTTGGTGAAAACATGCTGCCTGTGAGCACCTCCTCTGTGAGAAGTGCAGAACTGCTGGCTTAGGAGTCTGGCCAGTTCTTTTGCTGAGAATTTTGCTCATCTGTTCCTATTCAAATCCTTTTGTTTCTACTTCCCAGGTCACTTCACCTGGGAGAAGTACCTAAAAGAGACATGTGCCATCCCAGCTCCTGCCCATTGTTTCAAGCAGGTAAGAGGGTGAAAACAAGAAAGGCCAAGGGCTGTGGTCCATTGGGGTCCCCAGAGTTCTGTGCCTGGGATAGACCCCTGGTTTGGCAAGGGAGGTACTTAAGGATATTGGAGAATTAACAGAAATCCAAGTGCTGGATTAAAGATTTAAAAGATGCATTTAGAGTAGCACAGAAGATTTTACTCTCAGATGTACATGTTGGGAACATGAGCATGCTGTTATTCTGTGGGCCCTGGGAGAAAGTGTCCTTAGTAGGCTGGGATCCAGCTTTTGGTGGGTCCTGCTCAGTCAGGAGATTTTCAGCAGAATTCACCCAGTTGTTGTGACAGAATAGCAGCCCCTGGACAGCAGGTATTGAGCCCAGAGATGGTTGTGGTGAGTACAGGGGTGCAGAGGTGAATCAGTGTGAAATACCTGGGTCTGGGCAGAGGGGAACACGAGTGTCTGTGTGGGTCTGGGTTTGGCTGGGTGAGTCTTACCAGGAGAGGGTTAATCCCCTATCCTGGGCACTGCTGGGGCTGTGCCTCAGGTGTGGGATCAGTTTTGGGTCCCTCACAAAGGGACTGGAGCATGTCCAGAGATAGGAACAAAGCTGGGGAAGGGGCTGGTGCCCCAGGAGTGGCTGAGAGAGCTGGGAAAGGGGCTCAGCCTGGAGAAAAGGAGGCTCTGGAGGGCCCTTCTGACTCTCACAGGAGGATGGAGCCTGGTGGGGGTCAGGCTCTGCTCCCAGGGAACAAGGGACAGGATAAGTGCAACAGCTTCACCTTGTGCCAGGGGAGGGTCAGGTTGTGTATCAGGAAAATTCCTTCGCTGAAAGGGTGATCAGGCCAAGGAAATACCTGTCCAGGGCTCTGGTGGAGTTCCCATCCCTGGAAGTGTTTAAAAAAAAAAGTAGTTGTGGGACTTGGGGGTAGTGGGTAATGGTGGGCTTGGCAGTACTGTGGAAACAGCTGGAGTCAATGATCTTAGAGATTAATGATTCTGTGATTCCAAGAGAGCAGGCTTTAATTGCCTAGATGATGAAGGATGGAACAATGAGGGTCTGTTACAGACCTGCCAGGGCTTGCTGAGTGCTCTGTGGTGCCTGTTCTGTGCTGTGCCTGGAGGGGCTGTGAGCCTTCAGCAAACTCCATTTGGGTGCTCCTGGTGCTGAAGCTTTGTGCCTGAGGACCTGTTGGCAATCCTGGCTCTGACTGGCCCCTGTTGCTCTGTTTTCAGTCCTACACTCCACCTGCAAACGAGTTCAAGATCAGTATGAAGCTGGAGGCCCAGGACCCCCGGAACACCACGTCCACCTGCATCGCCACCGTGGTGGGGCTGACGGGCGCCCGCCTGCGCCTGCGCCTCGACGGCAGCGACAACAAGAACGACTTCTGGAGGCTGGTGGACTCTGCTGAGATCCAGCCCATTGGCAACTGTGAGAAGAATGGAGGGATGCTGCAGCCTCCTCTGGGTGAGCTGGAGTTCACTGTCCAGTGAGGGTCAGATTGATGGTGGGGAAATCTTGGGGGTTTTTACCTGCACCTGCCTACTCCAGGATATGAACCATACCAGGTCTGGATTTCCATGTAGGTACATGGACAGGGAGATCCTTTAGAGTGCTAAGTGAGCTGCTTGCCCTGGTTGTAGCTCAAGCTCTGGATTGTTGCCCAGAGAAGCTGTGGCTGCCCCATCCCTGGAAGTGTTCAAGGCCTGGTTGGACGGGGCTTGGAATAACCTGGGGTAGTGGAAGGTGTCCCATGGCAGAGGGGTGAAACTGGTTGATCTTTAAGGTCCCTTCCAATCCAACCTACCCTGTGAATCTAGCATTTAATGCCAGGTTACCTGAACATGTCTGAAAAGGATCACAGTGACTAAAGTCCTGTCTCGTGTGAAGGGACACTTGCAATAGTTCATACTTACTTATTTACAGTAATTTCACGAATACAAGCCGCACCAATTTGACTAAGATTTTGCTCCTAAACCGGAAATGCGGCTAATAATCAGGAGCGGCTAATACAACCTCAGAAGTGCCTGCCAGAGTGCTGAGCCGAGCAGCTGCAAAGTCGGCATTTTGCGATTGTTACAAATCGCTACTTTGTTGCACCGCGGGTGGAGCCTGGCTCCGTGTAGGCAGAACGGGGGGCGGGGAGAGAGGCGGGAGAGCTCTCTTTCCTCCTCTGCCACAGCCCAGGGGAGAGACGGGGGGGGGGCCCGGCGCCGCCATTGCTGCAGCTCGGGGAGGAGAGGGGGGACCCGGGCCGCCCCTACCGCGGCCCGGGGAGGAGAGGGGGGACCCGGGCCGCCCCTACCGCGGCCCGGGGAGGAGAGGGGGGACCCGGGCCGCCCCTACCGCGGCCCGGGGAGGAGAGGGGGGACCCGGGCCGCCCCTACCGCGGCCCGGGGAGGGGGGGGGAAGCCGGCGCCGCCATTGCTGCGGCCCAGGGCGGGGGGGGGGAAGCGCGCGCCGCCATTGCTGTGGCCCGGGGAGCCGACAGGAGCCCCGCGCAGCCATTGCCGCGGCTCGGGGAGCCGACGGGGTGCTTTGTCCCCGCCCGCCGTCGCCGCGGCAGGAGCGGGGAAACTCCGTCCCTGCCCGCCGCCGGCGCCACGGGCGCGGGAAAGCTCCGTCCCCGCCCGCCGCCGCTGCCGTAGGAGCAGGGGAAGCTCCGTCCCTGCCTGCCACCGCAGGGCAGCGCCGACCCGGGGTGACCGAGCCCAGTGGCAGCGGCGGCCGGCCCCGAGCGGCAGCACCGGGCTGGGCCACCTGGCCCCGTCAGCGGCCCCTAGCGGGCCGAGCCTGCACAGCCTTAGCTCAGCCAGTAAACCCCGCCCTCCCGCGGTTCTGTTACTAATTGCACGCGGGTCCTCGCTGTGAACGACAGAGCGGCTTATATTCGGGTGCGGCTTATCTATGGACAAAAACCGAAATATTTGCCAACACCCAGAGATGCGGCTTATAGTCAGTGCGGCTTGTATTCGTGAATTTACTGTAATTTTGCTTGGCTACAACATTATAAATGGCCTGGACAGTCTGGCACTTCTTCCAGTGTTCTGTTAAACACACTTGCCTTTTTCTTTGATGCTAGCTCATTCCCTGGGGACAATCTGATTTGCTGATTCATTCCTCCAAAATTAACCTGCTTTTGCATTCTGCTGCCCAACAGCTTTAGTGTCTTCATAAATCTCTCTCTCAATTAGCATATCCCCAAATAGTATTTTCAAAACCAGGCTGGACAGGGATTGGAACAACCTGGAATAGTGGAAGATGTCCCTGCCCATGGCAGGGGGTGGGATGAGATGAGCTTTAAGGTCTGTTCCAACCCAAAGCATTCAGTGATTCTGCTGCCCGTCTCTTCCAAAGGCCTGTCCTGTGCGGTGCCTGGGTCCTGCTGTGCCGTGCCCAGGTGTGGCCAGCAGAGGGCACGAAGCGCAGGTGGAACAGCCCTGGCTGTGCCGGGGCTCAAGGACAGGTCCGGGAGTGCCCGGCTCTGGTCTGTGTCACCTGCTTAACTCTGTACCAGAGAACAGGGCACGGTTAGGTGATGTATTAAGAAAAAAAGTCTTCCCTGTGAGGGTGATGAGGCCCTGCACGGAGTGCCCAGAGAAGTTGTGGCTGCCCCATCCCTGGGAGTGTTCAAGGCAGCTTGGATGGGGTTTGGAGCAGCCTGGGATGGTGGAAGGTGTCCCTGCCCATGGCAGGGGAGTGGAACTGATTGGTTTTGCACCCAGCATGAAGACAGGTAACTGAGCTGGTGCTGCAGTTGTCCTTCCTGCCTGCAGAGTTCAAGGGCCTAGAAAACCCAGCAAGGATTTTCTGTTTCCTGTAGTATTTTCCATGTGCACACATCTGCTGCTGCTCTGTCTTTACACAGATAATTCCAGTGACAGGACCCAGGCAACAGCTGGAGCTGGGCCAGGGCAGGCTCAGGCTGGAGATCAGGGAAAGGTTCTTCCCTCCCCCAGAGGGTGCTGGCACTGCCCAGGCTCCCCAGGGAATGGGCACGGCCCCGAGGCTGCCAGAGCTCCAGGGATGGACAGGGGGGATTGCTGGGGGGTCTGGGCAGGGACAGGGGCTGGGCTGGATCATCCTTGGGGTCCCTTCCAGCCCAGGATATTCTGTGATTCATGTAAAATGTTTCCCCTGTGGTTGTGGCTACTTGGGTTGGTTTCCAAGCTGATCTGACAGAGCTCAGGCCTGTGACCTGTGCTGAGCACTGCAACCTTGGCAAAGTTTTGCCATGTTCTTGGTTCAGGTCCAGTGTCAGGATTGCTTTCAAAACCCCTCAAACACAGACCAAACACAGCTGAGCAGCTGAAATTGCCTGTGCAGGAAGATGCACGTTTAGCAGAGAGGATGTTCTGTTCAGAACCTTCTCTTGGTTGTATGGTCACAGTCAATGCCACATTCTTCAGAGCATGTGAAATTGCTTTTTTTCTTCCCATAAGCCCTCTCTTGTTATTTCTCCACTCTTTTCACAGCAGGTGTGGAGCCAAAACCTGACATCCTTCCCTATAATGGTTACATCCGTTTCCCAGCCAAGTCAGAGCCTCTATTTCTTCAGATTAGCTTGCCTGCAGCTCACACTAGAGGTGGAGGAGGCCACCCAGAAGCTGTGATTCCCTGTTGAGGAAGAAATTCATAGCTTGAATGTGCACTTGCTGATTCATGTCTCCCCTGCAGCAGGATCACTGGAGCTGGCAGCACTGATGCTGCACCAAATGCTCTGCCTGGATGGTCAATGGGATTGTTATGATAAGTGACTATTGCAGTCAGACAGCTGTTTCCAGATGTTTCTTTTCAATAACACAAATGCTTTGCATTAAGGATATCTGGATAAAGTCCCACCTGACTCCAGCATGGGAGGAGGGTGGTATGGGATCACAGCTGTGTGAGTTCCCATCAGAGTAGGCATGTGCTGCCAGATCCATCAACCCCCACAGTCTAAAAGTCTCCAATTCTGCTTCCCTGCCCTCAGGGTTCCGGCTGAATGCCTCCTCCTGGCCCATGTTCCTCCTGAAGACTCTGAATGGAGCAGAGATGGCTCCTGTCCGGATTTTTCACAAGGTATTTCACTGTTTGTGCACATCCTTCAGGCCCCTTCACTGCAGAGCACCAAACTCAGAGCTGGTGTCTCATGAGAGGTGTGCTGGTCCCTTAGGAGGTGACATTGCACAGCTCTGCCTCGGGGCTGCTCTAGGACACACCTGTGTCCCCTCCAGCTGTGTCATGGCAGTGTCAAGATGTAGCCGAGGTCTGCCAAGGAAGTGCCTTGGGCTTCAGTGCCTGGGCTTGAGGCAGGAGCTGGGTTTTCACTGGAGCTGCAGGTGCTGCTCAAAGTGGGGAATGCAAGTGGGAACATCAGCACTGCTCTGAAGTGCCCTGCTCCCTGGGCTCAGTCCAGCAGCCAGCTGAGGGCAGAGCAGCCAGTAGTGGACTTTGTTGCCTCTTGATTAAGGGGCAGTGGCTGTGTAGCCCAGCCAGTGTGTGCACACCTGCTGGGATTCAAATCCAGCCCCCTAACTCCCTTCTGCTGTTTGTGGAGGTGAGGGCACAGCCCTGGTGTGGGGAGCCACTGCCATATCCCCTTTCAGCATTTATTCCACTTCTTCTTGTAGGAACCGCCATCTCCTTCCCAAAACTTCTTCAAGACAGGTATGAAGCTGGAGGCAGTGGACAGGAAGAACCCTCACTTCATCTGCCCGGCCACCATTGGGGAGGTGAGAGGTTCTGAGGTCCTGATAACATTTGATGGCTGGAGAGGTGCCTTCGATTACTGGTGCCGATATGATTCCCGGGACATCTTTCCTGTAGGCTGGTGTTCGCTGACTGGAGATAATCTGCAGCCCCCTGGTACAAAAGGTAAGGCCCACGTTGTTGCTTAGCTGTCTTTCTCCTCCACTCAGCTCTCAAAGAGCAGCAAAGCAGGCAGAGACTGGCAGCAAGGACACTTGGATGCCCTGTCTGGTTTTTGTGCTGCTTCATGTGTGGTGAAGGTACAGGTGATCAGACCTATAGCACAGCCTGGCACCGAGGTGCTGAGGAGCAGCTGTCCATAAAGATGGGCAGGATGATGGTTCTGGGGAGGGATGGTGCTGTACAACATTGCTGAGCTCTGCTCCTCTCCAGGAATTTCCTTGAAGTTTTTCCTGCGCCTTTGAACCCCATTTTCCTCGGCAGTTTTTCTCGGGAGCTGTGAAGCAGCAGGACTGCGCCTCTTTGCACTTTGGACAGTTTTCTTGGTGTGCCTTACACTGTGAATGTAAAGCAGGTGTGGAGCAGGTCATACCTGCCTTGTTGCTGGGGCTCTGGTTGTTGGCTAGGAGCAGTGCTGGGGAACTTGCTGCCTTGCAAAGGCCTGAGCAGTGGCTGGTTTGATTCTCAGACACTTGTCAGACTTTCTTACATCACAGTTGTGTTTGGGCCCAGGGGGGGCTGTCATTGTCCCCAAGCATGTCCCTGTGGCATTTGCTGGCTGGGAACATGCACGTGCTTGTCAGTGAAATGAGGGGCAGGAGAACAGCCTCTCTGCCAGAGCTGAAGGATTGCTTAGGAAAGGCATTTCTCTGACAAGACTGTTCCTCTTGGAAATGCTGGGTCAGCTCATGCTGCCCTGTCAGGCTGGTGCTGCCCTGTGTCCCTGGCATGGGCCAGGTCTGTGCTCAGGGCTGGTCTCAGTGGATTGCTGAGGTGGCCTCACATGACTTGTGTGCAAGCCAAGCTGGGGGCTCCACTTGGCTGAAGATAATTCCTCTTTATCTTGGATTTCTACATTTTGCCTTGATGTTGCCAGCCTCTCCTTCTCTTGCTGGTTGTTTGTGTCCCTCCTACTGCTGCCCTGCAGGCTCTGCAGAGCACTGGGGCCCTCTGGACCAGTGCCTGACTCCTCCAGTGCTGCCCTGGAGTCAGGGGCTCTCACCAGGTATCTCCAGGCTGTCTCTCAGGTACTGTACAAGTGGCTCAAGCCATGTTTGTGTTTGGTGGGAGCTTTCCTAGCAGTAACCCTGGGAGTGGAAGGTTTCAGGGGTGTGATGGAAGCAATCCTTCTCAGAACCTCTGTCTGACCCACAGCCCCAGCACAGGCAGCTCTGTTCCTACCCAGCTCCTCCTGCCAGAAGCTGAAGCTGTGAGTGAGCAGAGCCCAGTCAGTTATCCAGCACCCCATTGTGCCATCCTGGGAAGCTTGTGCTTCCCCCTTGGCAGGTGGCTGTGATGTCTTTTCCCTTTCCCATTGACTCCATGTGCAGTGAGTCTGCACTTCCTGCTCATGTACAAATACAGTGACCCCTAAAAGTCACATCTCCCCACTCACAGGTAGAGGCAGGCCTCACTCCCAGGCAGATTTCTGCTCTCTTTGTCCTTTTTTTTCAGGTCCTGGAAAAGAGCAGGGGTTGCATGAGCCACACAAAAATGCCAGGGAGCTGAGATCAGCCTTGTCTTTGTGGTTTTACTTCTCCCTCTGTGACTGTCTGCTCCCTTTTCTACAGAATTTCTGACTTCCACTTTGTGTGATTAAACCAAAAGAACAGAGTACTGGTAACTTTCTCCAATGAAATTCCTCTTGTGTTTCCTCACTCCTCAGCCCTGCTGTGGTGAAGGGTTGAGCACTGTCCTCCCAGACCTGAGAGTGCTGCTCTTGGCAGGGTTGGAGGATGCATCACCACAGAGGAATCACCCTTTCCTTGAACTCCAATAAACCTTCTCCATGTGCCAGCCTGGAGCCTGCAGGACCATGTGATGGAGTCAGGCAGTTTCCCTTTCCTGGTGGGAATTCCTCTTAAAGAGAGCAGCAAAGATATGCAGGCAGTCAAGTGCTGCTGTGGTAATACTGATGTGTGCTCATGTACTGGACTGACCATGTGAGGCCCTTGTGGAATTTGGGGAATCTTGTGAAGAGCTAACTCTGGGGAAGTTGGAGAATCCTGTGAAGAGTTAACTCCATTGAGAATGAATAACCCCGTGGTTTCCTGGGGCTGAGCAAAAAGAAGCCTTGTGGAATGAGCTCATGTTCAAGGGAAGCAGAACTTCAAAGAGGGCAGGCATGTTTATTTAATGCTGCTAACTCCATTTAGCTCTAATCTGTCTCTGCTGCTGGCTGCCAGCAGAGGTGGAGGAGTGCAGGGCTTCTCTCAGGCTTGGTCCTTCTCCATCTCCCAGCAGTGTTTGCTTAGCTGGAGTGGCTGGGCAGGGAGCTGGTGGACCTGGGGCCCAACCAGCCAGGCTGGGGAGTTTCCATTAGGGCATGTGTGTGTTAAAGAAGGAAAGGGAGGTCAGACAGCAAGGAGGAGCAGCCTGGTATGCCTGCTTGGTAATTCCATTGCTGGCTGTGCAGCAGCCTCCTGGGAGACCTCTGTGGTCAGTGGCCAGATGTCTGTGGCTCCTGGGCATCTCACAGAATCACTGGGTTGGAAGAGACCTCCAAGATCATCAAGTCCAACCCCTGCCCTAACACCTCAACTAAACCACAGCACCCAGTGCCACATCCAGTCTTTTCTTAAACACATCCAGGGATGATGACTCCACCACCTCCCTGGGCAGACCATTCCAGTATTTTATCACTTTTCCATGAAAACTTTTTCCTAATATCCGACCTGTATCTCCCTGGCACAGCTTGAGGCTGTGTCCTCTGGTTCTGTCAGTGCTGCCTGACAGAGACCAACCCCAGCTGAGCACAGGCACCTTTCAGGGAGCTGCAGAGATTGATGAGGTCACCCCTGAGTCTCCTTTTCTCCAGGCTGAACAAGCCCAGCTCCCTCAGCCCTTCCTCACAGGGTTTGTGTTCCAGACCCCTCCCAGGGTTTGTGTTCCAGACTCCTCACAGGGTTTGTGTTCCAGACCCCTCACAGGGTTTGTGTTCCAGACCCCTCACAGGGTTTGTGTTCCAGACCCTCACAGGGTTTGTGCTCCAGACCCTCACAGGGTTTGTGTTCCAGACCCTCACAGGGTTTGTGCTCCAGACCCTCACAGGGTTTGTGTTCCACACCCCTCACAGGGTTTGTGTTCCAGACCCTCACAGGGTTTGTGTTCCAAGCCCCTCCCCAGCCTCGTTGCCTCCTCTGGATGTGCTCAAATGTCTCAACGTCCTCCCTAAACTGAGGGGACAGAACTGGACACAGCACTCAAGCTGTGGCCTCACCAGTGCTGAGTCCAGGGGCACAATGACCTCTCTGCTCCAGCTGGCCACACCATTCCTGATCCAGGCATGAGCCATTGGCCTTCTTGGCCACCAGGGCACACTGCTGGCTCATGTCCAGTACCCCCAGGTCCCTTTCTGCCTGGGCACTGTCCAGCCACACCATCCCCAGCCTTTAACATTCCAGGGGGTTATTGTGGCCAAAATTCAGAACTCAGCAGTTGGACTTATTAAACCTCATCTCATTGGGCTCTGCCCATCCATCCAACTGTTCCAGGTCTCTCTGCAGAGCCCTCCTCCCTTCCAACAGATCAACACACACACCCAACTTAGTGTCATCTGCAGATTTACTAATGAAGCCCTCAGTACCCTCATCCATATCATCAATAACAATATTGAACAGGACTGGCCCCAGCACAGAGCCCTGGGGGACACCTCTGGTGACAGATCCCCAGCTGGATGCAGCACTGTTCACCACCACTCTCTGGGCCCAGCCATCCAGCATAGAAAGTGAACTCCAGCCCAACCAAACCCATTGCTTTGAAAAAAACTTTTGCATGCATTTTATTTTTTCTAGTCTCCTGCTCTTTGGGCTGTCTGTGGGCTCTTAGGACAGGTCACTGACATAAGTGGAGAATGAATTTTGGGAAGCTGCTTTGGAGAGTCCCTCCCCATTATAAGCAGTGCAGAAAATCAATATTTAGGATTGACCTAAAGAATAAGGATGGTTGTTTAGTTATCTTAAATCATGGCTGGGGAGAAAGAGAGGGAGATGCACACGGACATGGAAGTGCTGCTGTGAGCTTCAGGGAAACAAAGAGGGAAATAACTGTGATAAAAATCGATGAGAAAAAAGAACAGGTAAGAGGCTGGTTAATAATTGTAGTTTCCAGTGCCACCTGCCCTCAGCAGGGAGGTGTGATGAGGGAAATCCCCCTCAGCCAAGGCATGGTTTTGTACAGAGGAGATGTGTCTGCCTCTGTAATTCATGGGAACTTTGGGAGTTTACAGCCAATGACAGACTAGAGGAAAGTTCAGTTCTTTGAAGTCAAGGAAGCTCACGTTGGAAGAGGATCCATGGGAAGTTGTTTTCCTTTCTGAAGTGGTTTGTGGGATGGAGAACTGTGAGCCCCTGGGGGAGGAGCAACTGAAGCAGGGTCTTCTCAGGAACCTCTGCATGGAGGCTGCATGCTCTGAGCTCTTCACCTGAGGAGGGGATGGCTGAGGGGTCTGTCCATGCCAGGTAAAGGCACATGGGCAGGAGGGATGGGGATTTCTGCCTGGGCATGTGATTGTAGACTCAGGCATCTGAGAATTTCCACAGAATCTGTGTCTTTGCACAAGAAAGGGCTCTTACTTAAACACCAGCTTTAAGTTTTGGAGAAATGCAGGCATTCTTCTGGGGTTTGTGCCATAGTATCAAGAACTTTACCTGGGATTTGGTTCAAAAAGTGTGAGACCTTTACAGGACCCTCCTACAGCTGAGTGCCAGTGGCTGTGCACAGTGTCAGCAGTGCTGCTGCTGGGAGGTGCTGTGGCAGTGACAGTCTTCCTAACCTCTTGAAAAGCAGCTCATTTTCTCCATCCTGAGAAATCTGGATTGAATCCATACCTGTGAAAGGAGCTTGCCCACATACACACACCTGTTTCTCTGTAACAGTGTCCCTGAAGTCTGCTGCCATGTTTCATGTGTTACTGCTGGAGGGCAGGGAAATATTGTCACCTTGAATGTGAGAAAACAGGGACACATCTGCCCAGGGACACAAATAAATGTCTGTATCTCAGAAGGTCCCTGTGCTTTTCCTCCATTTGGGCTGTGCCCTGGCTGGTGCTGATACTCTGGAGCTCCTGATGGGTTTTTTACTCCCTGTTCCATCCTTCTGGATGCTCTGTGGCAGAGAGAGGGGTGACTCCATGCTGTGGGAGAGGGGCAGCAGTGAAAGTGTTAAGGTTGGGTGAGCAGAGCTGGAAGCTGCTCCAGCTCTGGAATTTGGAGGACTGGAATTGCTGCCTTGGCACCAGCCCAGCTGGCAGAGAGCCCCAAGCCCAGCCAGGCAGGGCAGAGCTACCACAGAGCTCATCCTCTGCCACTGTGCTAGGGCTGCTGGGTGAGGGCACTGGGGACACTGGGCAGTACTGGGTGAGGGCACTGGGGACACTGCCCAGTGCTGGGTGAGGGCACTGGGGACACTGGGCAGTGCTGGGTGAGGGCGCTGGGGACACTGCTCAGTGCTGGGTGAGGGCACTGGGGACACTGGGCAGTACTGGGAGCTGGGTGAGAGCGCTGGGGACACTGCTCAGTGCTGGGTGAGGGCACTGGGGACACTGGGCAGTGCTGGGTGAGGGCACTGGGGACACTGCTCAGTGCTGGGTGAGGGCACTGGGGACACTGGGCAGTACTGGGAGCTGGGTGAGGGCACTGGGGACACTGCTCAGTGCTGGGTGAGGGCACTGGGGACACTGGGCAGTGCTGGGTGAGGGCACTGGGGACACTGGGCAGTGCTGGGAGCTGGGTGAGAGCACTGGGGACACTGGGCAGTGCTGGGAGCTGGGTGAGGGCATTGGGGACACTGGGCAGTGCTGGGAGCTGGGTGAGAGCACTGGGGACACTGGGCAGTGCTGGGAGCTGGGTGAGGGCACTGGGGACAATGGGCAGTGCTGGGAGCTGGGTGAGAGCACTGGGGACACTGGGCAGTGCCTGCACAGCTCTCTGCAGGCTCTCAGACACTGCTCCCTCTGCATGGGCTCCACTGCTCCTTCCTCTGCTTGCAGAGCAAGCAAATGTGAATAGTTGTGGATAGTTACTGTGGGGATAGGCTGAAGGGGAGCTCCATCCACCCTGGGCTCA
Source organism: Catharus ustulatus (assembly GCF_009819885.2). Lineage (NCBI taxonomy): Eukaryota > Metazoa > Chordata > Aves > Passeriformes > Turdidae > Catharus > Catharus ustulatus. The sequence continues at coordinate 2,286,952 of NC_046246.1, forward strand.
CAGCTCTGTGTTACCCTGGAGCAGAGCTGCCTGCAGTGCTGCAGGGACTCCAGGGGGTTACAAGATGCTGACCCTGCACAGAAAGTTCCTGAAGCTCTTTGTTTCTCACCACCATTGCTGCCATGTGATTTGTTGTTTTATCTTCTTCATCTCTTCAAAGGAAGATGATGATCAGCTGCTAGGTTTCCTCCCCATGGGCAAAGGTAATGTGTATTTTATTATTTTGTTTTGGATATTGCCTGGTTTCTCTTCCTTCAGGGTGAGAACATAGTGGTGGGAAGAGGAGCCTCATCAGGAGTAGTTGGCAGGGTAACACTCAGGTGAGCTCCTGTGCATTCCTGCTTGGAGGAGATGGGAAAATATTAATTACTGTCTGTCCAGGACTGAGCTGGGATTTGGAGCTCACACATTTGACTGGATGACATTGCTTTGCACTGGCATGGCTGGTTTGGGGACTGCACAGGTGGAGCTTATGCACCAACAGCAGGGGGAAGAGGGGTACCCAGAGGAGTTCTGATTTTATCCATGAGTGTAACACACAAGCAGCCCTGGAACCTGGGTGGTGCTGCCTCTGAGACTGCTGTTGGAAGATCCCAAGAAAAGTCTCTTGAGCTGTTTGGAGCACAGAGCCAAGGCTCTTAGCAGTGACCCTGGCTCAGCCTGGGTATGTCCTGGAATATATGTGGGGTTTGGGAGCTTGGATGAGGGAGCCCAGCACTGCAGGAGGCTGGGTGTGCTGACAGTGCCTGTGGCTCAGTGGAACCATGGCATGTCAGAGACCTGAGTGATGTCTTGAGGCTGGCAGGAGCCTCTGAGAAGAGGAGCAGTTGCAGTTTCCTCTGGTCTCCAGTGTGTCCCTACTCTCAGTGTCTAGACCTTCCTTCTCAGCTTCACTTCTCCTCATGTTTTATTTTGAAATATTTAATATCCCAGAGAATCTGGGTTTTGCTCAGGATATTTCCTTCCCTTTTCCACTGTGCTTCCTGGCCCAAAACAGAGTTTCAGTATCTCAGGGTGTTACTGAGTCTTGGCAGGAGGTTTCAGCAGGATTCTGCTGTTGATCTTCCCTCTCTGTGGCTGAACAGCACTGGGATCATCACTTTGTTTCTGCAGGATCTCTGACCTGCAACAGCACTTCTGTTCTCTGGGACATGGTGCAGGGCTCTTCCTGTGCAGGCTGCAAGTCTGAGAGCTTTCAGGATGGAATTGGACAACCTCAGGGTTGTTTGTGGGGTCTTAAAGTGCCTGACTCAGCATGTCCTTAGCTGTTGATTGCAGGCAGGGCTGGTGGCTCTGCCCAGCCATCCTCTGCTGTGAGGTTTGGAAGCAGAGTGAAGTCAGCTTAAAGTATGACCAGGGTGACACTTTGTGTAGGACAACCTCAGGGGGAGCAGAATTTCCCATCAGGATGGAAGGGTTTAAACACACAGTTTTACAAACCTTCACTTCCAGGATTTCATGCTCCATACCTTTTGTTCCAACCTTGCTGGCAGGAGCTTGGTCCCTTGTAGGGGTCCTGCTTCTGATGTGGGCAAGTGCTGGAGGAGCCAGAATGATCAACCAGTCTCCTCTCAGGTCTGTAAAGGCTGCACACAGTGAATCCCAAATCCCTTCAGGCTGGAAGGGATTAAAGCCTGGTCCCACCCCATCATGGGCAGGGACACCTTCCACTGTCCCAGGCTGCTCCAAGCCCTGTCCAGCCTGGCCTTGGGCACTGCCAGGGATCCAGGGGCAGTGATGTGGATGTGGTGGTTAATGGGTGGGGTGATCAGAGCAAGGTAGGTGTATGTGGGAGAAACAGCCCCATGTTGGTGGGATTTTTGACAGTGACTCTATGGAAACAAGAACATCACATCATCTTTTCGTGACCTGCTGGGGAGTGTCTTCATTTTTTTGTTTCCCCCTTATTTTTTGGAGAGGGGATGTAAATGCTTTTGAGCCCAGCTCTGGCCCTGGCTTTGGGGAACAGGCCTAAGTTACTGAGTGTGCATTTTCATGGAATCCAGGAGCTTCATCCTGAACACACAGCCCCACTTGTTGTGGAGATCAGACCTTTTGCACCTTGTCATTGTTCTTCTCTTGATCTTTGGTATTTTTATAACTTCTGAACTTTAAAAAAATAACAGAAATGGGAACAAACCACACCCACCTAGCACTCTCCTCATTCTTTGAGCACTGAGGAGTTGAAGGTGTTCCACTAATATTTAACCCAGAAGCCAAAGCTAAAAAAAGAGCAGAAACCCCAGGAACTACCCTGAATAACCTGAGTAGGGCAGGAGCCATTCTCAGTGTGGGGTTTTTGGAAACCCCCAGGCAGTTACCTCCCAGAAGGGGCAGATGTGATCAGTCAGTGTGGCTGTGCTGTCTCTCATGGCACATGCTTTCACTGAGTGTCCTTCAGACAGCTGAGTAGAATGGCAGCAGAGCCATGCAAACTTCCCAGGGGCTGCAGTTCTGTGAAGAAACCAAAGCTCTGTCCTGTTGCAGGTGTGGCTCAGGTGGGCTTGGGCAGGGTGCCCAGGCTGTGGGCTGGGTGCTCACTCAGATTTGGCTCTGGGGTCTTCTCGAGGACACCACTGGTGCTTTTGGCAGTGCCCTGCAGGGACAGCTCTGCTGTGGCTTCTCTGGAAGCTCTGGGCCTGGATGAGCTGCAGTGATGGTTTTCCTGAGGAGTGAAATCAGTTGATTTATGTCTGTGTCAGGACCAAAGGTGCCAGTTCTGCTCATGGTCCCTCTGCCAAACAGCTCCAGGGGTCACAGGTGGGCTCCTCTGTTGCTGCTGGGTACTCAACTGTGTGCCCATGGGCACTGCCATGCAGGAGACAAAGCCTGGCTTTGAGGTAATCAAATCAGGCTTGAAGTTCAGATTTCTGCTTGGTTTTCTTCTGGTTTGAGCACTGCCATTGCTCTTGGAGCCCCTCTCTCTCCTCTCACCCTCTGGAGCATCCCCTCAGTCAGAAGTTTGAGTTTCAACTCTGCTAATGTTTCCCAGGCTACAGCTGACCAACTCAGTTCTCATCTCCTCTCTGTAGTTCAGAATCTCTGTTTTAATTCCAAAGCTGCTTCAAAGCTGATTAAAACAACACACTGCTCCAACAGCTTTGTTTGTGCAGTGAAGTGCAGACGATCAGGCTGTGATAGGGCGATTACAGCAAGCAAGAACCCAGCTTGTGTTGCAGCCAGTTTATTTGGAATAAGAAGTGGTGGGATGGGAACAGGAGCAAATCTGCTGATTTGGGATGAGAAGAGGGTGATTGTAGACAAACCTGGCATTTCCTTGCCCTCTGCATTTGTACCATATGCTGCAGGAGGCTCAGTGCTGCTCCTTGTTGTGTGGGAGGAGGAGCCCTGCTCCAGACAGGCTGGAGCTGCTGGTGGCCCCTGTGCCAAGGAACATCTGGCTGACCTTGAGAACTGGACCCAGAGTTAAGTATCTGAGCACTGGAGAAGTAAAACAATGCACAGAAGAGTGTGAGCTGAGGCCTCCAGCTCTGTAACTGGGCTGCTAAGGTTGCTGCATGCTGGCTCCTACAGGTGAGTGTTGCTCTGAGGGTGATGAGGATGCTCTGTGGAGAATAAATAGCAGCCTTGCTGCAGTCTGGGCTGTAGTTCTGCTGAGGGCTGCCTGTGGAATCCTCATGTGCACACTGAATCCTTTGAGCCAGCCCTGCTGTCCAGAACTGCCATTCTGCTGTAAATGCCTGTGGCCTGGTCTGTTCCCAGCATGATCCTTCTGCTCCTTTGCTTTGCCTTCTGGGGGCTGGAATGGGCCATGGTAGGGAAAAGAGGGGCTGAAGAAGCAGGAATGTGCTGCTGCTCCTCCAGACTTCAAACATTCATTGCCAGCCTGAGAGGTTTGTGGCTGGTTGTGCAGATGTTCCACAGCAAACGTGCTGAGACATGAGGAGCTTTGAGCTGCTCTTGAGGGAGAACTTGCTTGGCAGCTCCAGTGGTGGAACACTTTCTGGGAGGCCATTTTCCCTGTCCATGTGACAAACTTTGCAGGGTTTTATAGGAAAGATGTGTGACTCAGTTTCCCCATTCATTTGCTAGTGCTACTCAGTGGGTACAGAGCAGTTAAGTTCTTTCCTTTGTGGAAGAGAAATGAAAACCTGGGTTTGGGACTAAAGAAATCTGTGTGCTCAGCACAAAACTGAACCTGACTTTTGCTGAGGACAGCAGTTTGGGCATCCTTGCTCTGCACAGGCTGTCACTGCATGTCTGATCCCAGGCCAGTCACTTCTCTGTGTTTGTACAGAGGTGGTGCTGACCCCAGAGCAGTTTGGGGGATATATCTGTTGTGGGGCACATCCTGACACTTGCTGTGCTGCATCTCAGAGCACTTCCCATCATTGAGGAATATCTGCACACTGATGTTTGGACTCTAAAACTCAAAAATTACTAAATAACACTAAGAGATACTGCCTCTGAAACTGATGAAAACCATTAAAAGATGTTGGATGTTGTGTGCAGAAGAGCCAGGCAGCGTGAAGGAACTCTCAAAATACTCAGTGTGTCTGATGGGTTTTGATGGGACCAGTGAGGGCAGTCTGGGGGTCCTGGATGAAATGTCCCCAGAAAGTCTGGAATTCTGCAGAAATGAGAATCCAGGCATCAGCTGCAGGCCTGGGGGCTTTTTACTTGATTTGAACCAGTAAATGTAGGATTTTTGTTAGTTGGTGACATCAAGTGTTGTGGTCTCTCACTTTCCCAAAGTGGAACCTTTCTCTCTGGCTCTTCCTGGCCACTGCTATGTGTTGAGCTGCTGCTCTTGTGCAGTGAGTGCTGCAGCCTGAGCTCTCTGTCCTGAAGGAGCACAAGACAGCTCAGCCCAGCATGGTGTAGCTGAAGGGTTTCCATGGTGCAGGGCTGGGTTTCCCCACATTCACTGACTGCTGGGGTCTGTTGGGATGGTCACTGCTTTGTTCTCTCCCTGAAACTCAGTCTGCTCATGGGCTGCCACAGTCCTGCCTGCCCTGGAAGGGGGCTCATTAGACTTTGTCACCTCATTAGACTTTGTCACCTCTCAATCCCTCATGGATGAGCAGTGTGGATCCCAGTGCACATCCTTGTATTCCCCACATCCTCTGCAAGGATGATTCTTTGCCCCTACCTCTTGTAATCCTTGATTTATCCTTTTAGAAACCTTTTATTATCCCAAGGCTCTGGAGATGATGTAAAAGCCCTTGGTGAGGATCTTGGAGGTAGATGAGTCTGTGTCACATCCTTCCATGTGGTCTCTGGCCAGTCCAGACCCTCTCCAGGTTTCTGTTGCAGTAGCTGGACTGACACTGCCCAAGTCACTCAGATTGCTCTTGTGGGTTGTATTACTGAGTAAAGCCTCTGGTTTTTTTGGAAAATGTTTTAACAGATGCACCTTGTGGTTGGGTAGAATTATCTACTTGGGTTCAGCCAAAGTCTGAGTGCTTAGGGCAGACTGAGATGCCCTTATGGAGAGGTCTCTTGGGTCCTCACTTCTGGTGTTGAATTGTGTAAGCAGACCCTGTTGGTCCAGAATTTGTCTTTTTTTGGTCCAGGCTTTTGTCTTGAGTTCCAGTAGCACCAACTGCAGTCTTCAGCTCTTTTCCACATCCCTGTGTGTGGTTACAGTCAGAGCTGGGACACTTGGGCTGCTTTGCAGTTTGGTTTCTGCAAGTCACTGAAGCTCAGGCTGTCATGTGCTGCCCCACACCTCTGAGACCTGGTACAAGGTGCTGGGAGCACCTGCCAAGGTTTGCAGGATCTGAGCTGCTTCAGAGAGCACTGGCTGTAAGTGCCAGTGTGGTTTATTCTCACACAGAAACGCTGCTGTGAGACTGAAAATGTGACACTTCTGCAAATAGCAAACAGCAGTCGCTGCTATCACTGTGACTCTTGAGACTCTTTTTTACCCAGTTGTTTTATTGATAAATAAAACAACTGAAAAAACAAATAAAATAACCATAAAAAATGGCTCAGCTTGTGCCAGGGGGATGTACAGTGGCATCTGCAGTGACAGAGCTCATCCAAGTGTATGCCAACAATTAGGAAAAGTGCTGCTCAAACCACACAGATTTCTAAGCCTTTAGAAATGGGACACTGATGATGAATGTTCAGAGCCTGTCTCAGGTTCAATAAATGCACAAGGCTTTGCTTTAATTTGAAGTAACAGCTTTTCCTGTGCCTGTGGATGTCCTGCCCAAAGAAGACATTGTAATGCACCCCCATGGTGAGCATGAGTGGGATGGAGAGTTTTGGGGACTGTGGGTTTGGGTTTCTTGGTGTGCTACTGTGTAACCACCACCCAGGGGATTAATGGGTAAAATAACCTTATTTCAGGTGTCAAAACCTGCAACCAGACAAATCTTGTGTAAAAAAAAAAAAGTGTATCTTTTGGAGAAGAGAGAGCTCATCATGACAACAGGTTGAACACACCAAATCCTGCAGTGCTTGGATCCCTGCACTGTGTTGGATATCTCTGCTCTCAGCCTCAGCTCAAGCAGGTGTTTCAGGCTGGAGAGCACAAATCCCTGCAGGACATACTGAATTATCAGAATAATGGTCTTCTAACCTTTGAATTCCAGGATTTTGAGTCTTGTTCTTAGTCCCTGTCTTTGCAAGGAGCCCATGTCTCCAGCCATGCTCCAGCCCTTTGTCCTGTGTTGTGTCTGCCCTGTCTGCTGAGAGCTCAGCACAGTCCAAGTCTGGAGCCTTCCCAGGGCCTGTATTTCTGTCCCAGCTGTGCTCATGGTGGCCAGTGATGATGGTCTCTGCTTTGGGAAGAATCACAGGGCTCTGAAGCTTTCATATTTTGCTCTGGGACAGGCAATGAGCTCTGGTTCCTGCCCAGCTCTGACCTTCAGGATGTCTACGACTGAAATGCCTCATGCAGGGAAGGATTCAGCCAGATCTCAACAAGATTCTCCTCTCTGGCCAATTTGCTTATCTTAAATGGATCTCTTTAACCTACTTCTTTGAGTGCTGCTTCTGCCCAGGAAGTGCTGAAGATGGGACAAGGGGCAGTGAGCACCAAAGGACCCCTGGAGGGGAGTTCTGCAGGACCAGAGGGGCTCTGGAGTGGGCATGAGTGATGTGCTCAGAAATCTCCCCCTGCACTTCAGGACACTGCAAGGGCCATTCCAGAGATCTCCAGGCAGAAGCACATGAACTGTGGCTGCAGCTGAGACTACACAGCCCTTGGCACAGCAAGTGGGAATTTGGGATTTGTGCTCCTGCAGCTCTTGGTAAATGAACCTTGTAAATAGGAGAGAAAGGCAGGAAACCTTTCTGCAACTTCACCTTTTCTGTTCTGTATTTTTCTACATGTTTTGACTTTGTAATTCTTGTCCCAAGGACATAAATTTGTCTTCTTCAAACTGTGACAAGTCTCAGATAAGCTGATGGGTGACAAATGCTGCTTCCTAGCACTGACTAACCCTGAGTGTGGATGGCAACTGTGCAGTCTCCTGTAAGCAAGCAGGAGTTTCAGCCACAGTGTGGTGGGCAGCTGCAGGTGCCATGTGTCAGCTCACAGGGAATATTTTGGCATTAGGAAGTAGAGCCAGAAATCAGGAATTCTCTGTCAAGTATCTTTGTTTCTGCAGAGAACTCAAAACTCTTGTTTAAACTAATCCTTCAGTTTGAATAACACCCAGCTTCTCCTTGGCTCTGAGTTTAGCTGTGTTTGAGCTGCATCTTCAGGGTGATGTTTCTCACTGTGCCAAGTGTGTCTGATGCCAGCCAGCCCAGCAAGGAGCCAGCCTCCTCCTCCTCCATGTCTGCCATTATCCTGGATGCCTGTGTGACTCAGAACAAGCAGAAAATTTCCAATGGTTAGTTTTCTGTCCCATTAATGAGCTGAAATAACCATGAGTTCAGATCAGTGAATAATTCAGGTCAGAAGGGATCTCAGGGTTGCATGGCCCAACTCCTGCAAAGCAAGGCCAGCTTTGGGGATTACTCAGAGCTCAGGTGAGCAACAAAGCTGTGGCACAGAGAGATGCTGCTTCACTCAGGAATTGTTGATTTTTTTAGGTAAGAGAAGCCCCACTTGATTTTCTGAAAATGTGGCTCCTCTCAGTGGCCTGTACAAGGAAGAAGAAGTGAGGATGTCTCTGGCAGCTGCTCACTGTTGGGCTGGCACTGCCACCAGCTGAATCACAGAATCACAGAATATCCTGAGTTGGAAGGGATCCCCAGGATGATCCAGCCCAGCCCCTGTCCCTGCCCAGACCCCCCAGCAATCCCCCCTGTCCATCCCTGGAGCTCTGGCAGCCTCGGGGCCGTGCCCATTCCCTGGGGAGCCTGGGCAGTGCCAGCACCCTCTGGGGGAGGGAAGAACCTTTCCCTGATCTCCAGCCTGAGCCTGCCCTGGCCCAGCTCCAGCCCTTCCCTGTCCCTGTCCCTGTCCCAGGGAGCAGAGATGGGAGCTGCCCCTCGGGAGGAGCTGCAGATCCCTGAGCTCTGCCCTCAGGGTGCTCTGCTCCAGCTGCACACACCGAGTGCCCTCAGCTGCTCCTCCTGTGGCCCCTCCTGACCCTTCAGCATCTTTAGACACTGATAGCTTTAGATCCTTAATAATTAAGATGTAATAATAGTAAGAATAAGATGCAGTAAATTTAAGCTTTTGTCAGTTAAAGGAGATTTGGGCAGTGCTTGGAGCTGTGAGATAATCCTGCTTGCTGGGCACAGCTGTTTCCACCTCTGGAGCTCTGTGGGTGCTGGGGTGGGTGCAGGCAGGGCTGGGTGCTGGGCACTGATCCCTGCATAGCAATCCCATGTTTCTGCATGATGGCAGGGGCTGAAATCCTACAGGAAAGTAACAGGCACCTGAAAAGAAACTGCAGGCTCCTTTAGGAAGCATCCAGTCACTGGAGGTGGTGCTTGGGGATGAGGCAGTGTGGCCCAGCTGTAATCCTGTGTTTTGGGGGCTGCACCATTGGTGTGCAGGTACAGCTGGTGGGAGGACTCTGCTCTGGACCTCTTGGTGTCTCCTCCTCACACAGCTCAGTGCATCTGCTAGGGCAAGAGAAATGTATAAAAATGTATTAGCACAGGCTGGTGTTTGCTCAGATCCTGGTTCAAATCCAGCAAAAATCCAGGCAAATCCTCTGGATTGTGGGAGGATAAGACCTCATTTCATTAAATCACTTCAGGTCAGAAAAATGTCTGTGCATTGCATCAGTCTGATGGAATCAGCCCCAGGGAAAACATCAGTGCCTGGCCAGGGCTGTGCTCAGGGCTGTGCTCAGCACTACTGCTGGGCACACAGCACCAATCTAGGTCACAGTCTGAGCTGGCTGCACATTCAGATGTAATTTAGCTGTTTCAGTGAACAGCCTCCCTTGCTGTGGCAGCTCCTCCATCCCTGCAGGAGCCATGGCAGGGACCAGGGATGTGCTGCCAGGGGCACAGGCACAGTGGGAACTCCTCTGGGTGCTTGAATGACAGAGGTGTCCCATCATGGGATCTGCATGCACCCAGTTATGGGCTTTTATTGCCCAAATCCCTGAACCAATTCTTCAAGCCTGGCAAATTACTTTTACATGTACTGCATTTACAGCTCAAGTGGGCAACAAATTTTTCTTGTATTTATTTCACCAAAAGATGAAATCACTTTTTAACATCAAATTATACAATGAAAGCTTGCACCCCAGGACTCATCTGACAGCAATCTCCTTTTTCCTGGCACTGAGTTGCCAGTGATGTGGTCTCAGCCTGGGAGCAAAGGGTGCAGTCCAGCTGCTCTGCTACTGCATGCCAACTTCCCAAAAGCACCATTTCATTTGTTACTACTAAAACTGAGAACACAGGTTTGCCTCACAGCTTGTCTGTAGAATTCTCAATTTTTCCTCCATGTTAAAGAAACCTCATTGTGGCACAGCTTGGTTTAGACACTGAGCATTGTGCAGATCTCACCCTGCCCTGGTTTCCACATCCCTTTGATATTTAACAGTTTCTTTGAAACAGTTTTGGAATTATGGAATCATGGATTGTTGTAGGCTGGAAGGGACCTTAAATCCCATCCCATTCCACCCCTCCCATGGCAGGGACACCTCCCACTGTCCCAGGTGCTCCCAGCCCTGTCCAGCCTGGCCTTGGGCACTGCCAGGGATCCAGGCCAGCCACAGCTTCACTGGGCACCCTGTTCCATTGTACCTTTGTTTATCCTTGTTCTGTCAACTTGTGGGATTCTAGCAAATGGTTTAATACAAACATTCCTCTGCTGAGATCAGTCATTGCACACTGAAACCAGAGGCCCCACGATTCCATGATCAGCACCTGCCTTAGCTGTGCCATTCCTCCCTGCAGCTCAGTGTCAGCTGTCACCTGGAGCAGGTGACACTCCTGGAGTACCCTCAGCTGTAAGAAGCACCTGAGCTATCACATTCATTTTCTTAACAGCAAAGTAGTCTTGCTTTTAACATGAATAGCTCAGACAAAGAGTAGTAAAACCCTGTTTCTGCCACATTCCCTGTGTCTTTATTCAGGAAGTCAGATAGATCCTGATGACAGCTTCTGATAGAGAATGCTAATGCACAAAAGCAAGGAAATAAAATTAAAACTAAACATGCCCATATGACAAGCAGAATGGGGTTGGATCCTGGATGCACTGTGTAATTTGGGTTGGAAGGGACCTTAAAACTCTCATCTCATTCCAACCCCCTGCCATGGCCAGGGACACTTTCCACCATCCCAGGCTGCTCCAAGCCCCATCCAACCTGACCGTGGACACTTCCAGGGGCAACCACAACTTCATTATTCCAGAGAATGAATCCTTGCTCACAATAACTGCTCCTAAAATCCTCATTACAGAAACCTTAAAAATCTCTGCATATGCCCACAGTTGTGCTATCTTTTATTGCACTCTGTTTCCCTGGCTAAGACTTTTTTCCTTAATTACAAAGACCCTGATTTCAAAAGTCTTTGCTTGTGTTTTTTCCTAATTCCTTGCCCCTATGTTGAATCCACCTTGAGGTTTCCAAATGTGAGAAACAAGACATCCTAAAGATCACTCTGCAGTTTCCAAAATGCAGCAGGATTTGGTTTGTTTCTTTTTAGCAGAAATTTGAAACAGAAGGAAATACTGTTCTGCTAGGCTGAACCAACATATCTCTGGCCTTTAGCAGGCTTGGGAAAGATGACCAAATTTAGGGGATTTGTGGGCAAGTATAGCAGAAACCTGGTTTTGTGATGGAAAGAGTGAGAAGAGAAGAAGGAACAGACCTGTCTCTGGTAGTGTGAGAGGAGCAGGGCAGCTGGCCCAGCTGAGATGAGCTGTTGCTCAGGGCCAGGAGCTGTAAGCCTTGCAGGCAGCGAGGATGGAGCTGGTCCCTTCCACTGCAGTTTGCTGGAAATTTAGGGACAGAACAGATTTGACATCAGCCTTGAGAGAGGGGATTTCCAGTGTTTGCAGCACTGGCTGTGTGGCTGTCAGACAGGTCTTGACTGATCCCTGCCTAGGAATGCTCTCAGAGCCTTTCCATGGCCACTGGCAGGTCACCACTCGCAGAAGGAAGAGCTGTAGGTGCCAGTTATGTTCAGGAAGGAAGGTATGGCTGCAAGCACGATCCTTCTGGAGTTCAGGTTAAGCCCCAGTGTCCCCCAGCTCGAGTGCTGAGCCAGGGATCCGTGTGTTTGGTTTTTACTCTGGCATGGAGAGCAGTCCCCTCGCCCAGGGGTCTGGGAGTGCTCCAGCTTTTTCCATGTGACACTGTATAAAGATGGAGGCTGCTCTTGTCTTGATTCTCACCTGATTTAATTACATTTGCTTTTTCTCTTTTTATTTCAGTTGTGATTCCAAAGAGCCCTTTACCTGCCTCCGAAGTAAACTCGGAGAAACCTAGCATGCACAGTAGCACAAAGCCTGGTTTGGGGCAGCACCAAGGGCAAAGGCGTCGCAAAACAGGGAAGAAGCGTGGTCGAACGACCAAAGCGCTAATCCACCACCCCATGCCTACACCCTCCAAGTCAGTGGAGCCTTTGAAATTCCCCAGAAAGAGAGGCCCCAAGCCTGGCAGTAAGGTAAAAGCTGATGCTGATGCAGGCGGGTGAACAGCAGGTGCTGCAGGTCCTGCCATGGGTTGGTGCATGCGTGTGTTTGTGCACCTTTGTCTCAGCCTCTGGCTGTGTGACTGCAGCAAGTAGGAGATCAGAGGGGTGTGTGGGCTGGGAGTATCCTCAGAGCCCAGCCCTGGAGCTGTAGAGAATGTCTGTGTCCTAAAGATCATTTCCATCGAGAATCCGTGTCTTTGGAAGTGCACTGGCTGTGGAGTAGCGTGGCAGGTGCTGGGAGCATGACAGGATGGCCAAAGGGTAGAATAAGCTTTCCCATCCTTTGTGTGTGGCTAGTCTGAGTCAAACAGAGGTGGCAGATCCCAGACTTGTTCTTTTTCAGGGTTGTGGTTTGTAAAATACACACATATTGATTACTAGGTTCTTGAGGCACCCCGTCATCACCATCAGAAATGTGTCATGTTCCACAGTGCCTTGTCTGTTGGATGCAGAGGAGAGAGTGTAGTGATCATGGGTGGTAAAGGAGAGCAGTGGTAAAAGGAGAAATATCTCCTCTTTTTCTGCAGAGGAAACCTAGGACATTGCTGAACCCAGCACCCACCTCTCCAACAACCAGTACCCCAGAGCCAGACACAAGCACTGTGCCCCAGGACGCTGCTACAATCCCCAGCTCTGCCATGCAGGCTCCCACAGGTAAGGAGGGTCTTGGACCACGTTCTTGACAGGGTTGCACAGTTAGGAACTGCAGCAGGCAGACAGCAGCACCCTGAGAGAGTCCCATTTCTTCCTAAGCCTGTAAATCTGCAATCCTTACCAGTGCAGAAAGGTTGGCCTGAGAGAGGCACATGAGTCCAGAGCAGCTGTTCATTTATCTTTCTGTTGGAAATAATGAAGTAGGAAGATTGCAAGTCCACTGTTGAGTGCAAGGACCCCTTTCCCCTGCATGCTGGTGACTCCACAGCTCTCCAGGTACATTGTGCCTGGGGACAGTCAGGTGTGCAGCACCCCTTGTGAGCCCTGAGCTTGATCTCTCCCACACCATGCAAGGCTCAGCTGCTGGAACTGCACAAGGGGCAGAGGAGGTGCTGAAGGACTGTGATCTGCCCAGCTCCAGCCAGGATATCAAGGCACACAGGGACAGGAGGGAATAGGGGAGGAGGAGAAGCAGCAGTGAAGAGTATATGCACTGCTACAGCTGAGGATGAATCTGGCCAGGAAAGTCTAATGCAAAGCTGCTTTTGACATGTTGAGTCAAGCACTGGTTATGGGCTGAGCCCTCTGTTTCCCCAGAATGTAATTGGCCAGTTTTCAGAGGAACCTAAAGAAGCCAGTTTCCCTAAAAAGGAAACGCTGTGGGAACCCATAGAAAGTGGGGCTGCATTCCTTCTTCCCCTCTGAACATCACAGCCACCTTACCTGGCTGTCATGGAAATCACTTTACAGCCTGACTGCAGGGGAGAGCATGGGAGAAACAGCAGCAGTTTGGAAGGTGAGCATGAGGCAGGAAGATTTTGGAGGTGATTCCACTGTGAGGATGCAGTCAGGCAGTCGTGGTGGATTCCACTTTGTGAGTGATTGGACAGTCTTAAAATCTCAGCATCTCTCAGGTTGGATTTTAGGCATCTGTTTCTTGCTTTCTTGAGTGGGTTAATGGCAAACACGTTTCTCATCTTGGCAGTTTGCATTTACTTGAACAAGAACGGCAGCACTGGGCCCCACCTAGACAAGAAGAAAGTTCAGCAGCTGCCAGACCATTTTGGACCAGCTCGAGCTTCTGTTGTCCTGCAGCAAGCAGTACAGGCCTGCATTGATTGTGCTTATCATCAGAAAACAGTCTTCTCCTTCTTAAAACAAGGCCACGGGGGAGAGGTCATCTCAGGTGAGAACGGGCCCGCAGCACTTTGCCTCCAGAGAGGTTGTTCAAGAATTCTCTCGTTGGAAGATGTCTGTCCTGAAGCTCACTGCAGGCCAGGGCAGACAGAAGAGTTCTGTCTTCTCTTTCTTGCCACACATCTGTGTCAGTGAAGCAACAGCTGGCAGCTGGCTCAGAGCGGAGCAGCTCCCCTGGCCTGCGGGCACAGCTGCTGGAGCAGGCAGTGCTGGCATCAGCCCGGGCAGCAATCCTGCCCCACCGACCGGCCCAGCCCTGCCCCAGCCCTGGGAAGAGCCACAGCTGGGGGGATTCCACAGCTCCTCACGGAAAGACAACAAATAGCCGGGTTTTAATTCTCCTTTAAGCCGTGTGTAGCTGGATCAGCGAGCGCAGGCCCCTCCTGGAATCCTTTCGGTTCCCTTGGACGCAGCTGCGGGTGCTGTGCCCCGGCCCTGTGCTGGGTGCAGCAGGCTGGTCCTGGCCTGCCCGCCAGTGGAAGGCAGTGGCTTGGTTGGCTCTGGAGAGCCCGGCGATGCTGAGATGCAGGAGCTGGCTGTGCTGCCCTGGGCGTAGCCTCCCGCCTTGGCGGGGGGTTCACGTGTTGGGCTCTGTTTGTTTCTGTCTCCAGCTGTGTTTGATCGGGAACAGCACACTCTGAACCTGCCAGCAGTAAACAGTATCACCTACGTCCTCCGCTTCCTGGAGAAGCTGTGCCACAATCTGCGCAGTGACAACCTCTTTGGGAACCAGCCTTTCACTCAGAACAGCCACATGCAGCGCTCACACGAGTACGACCACGACAGGTATCTACCAGGTAGGAGCTGGGGGGGCGGCACTTAGGGACCCAGGTGCTCCATGTCCAGATTTTATCTGTATCTCCGAAGGCCTGTTCCAGAGCCCTCTCACAGGGTTCATTACATCACACCCAGTGTCTGCACATGCCCTCAGGGCTCTTGTGTAGGATTCCAGTTGCATTTTCTGCCTGTCAGTTTGGTTTCCATCTCCGCTGTAGGTTTCCGCTCATCCGTGCTGTCTCCTTGTCTTCCCTCCTCTCCTTGTCCCCCAGTCCTTCTGTAATCTGATTATGGTGACTTCATACAGCTAGGAATTCAGGTGAAAGACTGCATGAGAAGGGAGAGTGATAACATGCAGCAGATAAACTGTAATTAGAAATTAATTAAAGCAGGGTGGTTTCCACACCAGCCGTGGATCTGCTGGCAGCAGCCAGGGCATGCAGCCCTCAGTGACAGCGTGGCCAGCTCAGGGATGATGCTCATGCAGCAGTCCAAGGCAGAGGTGGTTTTGTTTTCTTTGGCATGGCATTGAAGCAGCTCACCCCAGCAAGACAGTTCATGCCACAGTGCAGATTGTCAGTCTGCAAAACTGCTCTGAAGTAGAAGCTGTGGAAAACAAGGCCGGTAATTTCCCCACAGCACTGGC
This sequence comes from Catharus ustulatus, assembly GCF_009819885.2. Lineage (NCBI taxonomy): Eukaryota > Metazoa > Chordata > Aves > Passeriformes > Turdidae > Catharus > Catharus ustulatus. The sequence continues at coordinate 2,302,259 of NC_046246.1, forward strand.
AGTGGCAGCAGCCTGGGGTGATGGCTGCCCCACAGGCTGTCTGGGGGTTCTGGAGGAGCTCCTGCTCCAGGAATGTCCATTGTGGAGAGGATCAAAGCTGGCTGCATCCTCTTAGGTGGTTGACAAGTGCTGATCTCCTCTCCTGTCTTGTTTTCTTCTCCCTCTGGTCAGCAAACAGTTGTTGTGTTGTTTGAGGTCTTTCCAAAGTTAATTCTTTGCACAATTACGGTTCTGGCAAGAAAAGCAAAAGTTGTATGAATCTAAAAGGATGGGCACTTAGGAAGAACTGTTGAAAGAGAAGTTGCTAAGCATGAGGGGTAGGAGCAGCAGCCAAATGCCACAGTGCTTCCATTCACTGCACTTCACAAAGCACCTTAGGCAGAGCCTAGAGAGCAAGAGGATCTTCCCATCCTCTGCTTCCTCCTGGCTGGAGCCAGCAGGGCCAGGAGCAGAGGAGCTGTAGGATATCCAAGGACAGGAGCAGTATGACTGGTTACTGGATCTGGAGACTTTTTCCCTGAGGAACCCTCAAATAGAAGAAATCCCCATGTTTCAGTGTGGAGGTACCCTGTCATGAGAAAGAGCGAAACCTGAATGGGAGGGAAAGCACTCAGCTCTGGGCATGGATGAGCTCACACAGAGTTTCCAGTCTCCATGAGAGATCAGTGGTGGCTGTGCCAAGCGTTGGGCTGCTGGGCAGAATGGAAAAGTATAAATCAGGATTCAGGGAAACTCAGGCAGAGAAGCAGATCTGACATGATGCTGAGACCTGCCCATCCTGAACTCCTGCTCAGTGTGTTTGCAGCACTTAAAGAAAAATTAACCACAGTCAGAGGTGTGACAGCACCTAGTCCTGCAGTTCATCCTGATGTCTGAGCTTGTTGGGCATCTGCTCATGTAACACCTTTCTCAGTCACTTGGTGAGGGCAGGCAAACAGTGCTGGTGATTGTGGGAAGTCTGGGCTGGTCATGGAGGAATGAGGGTGGAGTTGTACATCCTCAGATCACACCAGATGTCAAGGCTGCTGTGGTCTCACCTTCAGCTCTACATGTCTTGCCTTGTTTCCTCTCCAGTATAGGAATGTGTTGTATGGGGCTGATTCTTGCAGTAAACAGCCACTGGTTAGGACTGGGAGCTGGTCTGAGTTCCCAGAACAAACTTTGCAGGAGCAGCCCTGTGGGTGCCTTGGAGAACTGTGTGTGCTTGGGGCAGAGGGAAGGTCTGCAGCACCCATGTCCTGCCATTCTGCCTTACTGAGGAAATGGAAATAAGAGAAGCAGACTGAGCTGTACCTCAGGAACAGCCCATTGCAGGGACCTGGGCAGCTGACTGCTGCTCACAGCACCATGAGTGTGGTGTGACCTGGAGCCGTCTGAAAACAGGACTGGAGAGACCTGGACCATGGAGCCCTGGCTCCTGCTGTCACAGCACCACAGCACATGGTGTTTCTTGGATTCACTCTGCACTTGTGGGTTTTGCTTTTCCACTGGAGACTACTCCAGGGTTTTGTGCTGAGATTTTAGAAGCTATGTTATAATTTCCAACCCTAATTTATTCTTGGGCAACTTGGTGTCTGTGTCTCCTGATCATAATACTGGCTTTTGGCTTAACTTGGTTCTCTTTCTTCTGGAAGTAGTTGCAGAGCAGTTGTAGCCCTCAGAGGAGTTCATCTTTTGGCTGCTTTTTGCTCACCTCAGTATTGGTTTGACTTAAACTTCATGTGGTAGCCAGAGTGCCACCCAGCACTCTGGGGAGGAGCTCATGGGGACCTGATGCCACAGCACTGGCAGCACCATGGTCACAGGAAATGTCTCTGCAGTCACTTTTAGTCCCTGTGTCCTTGTGACAGGTGATGATCAGCCTGTCCTGGTCACATATGCCATTCTTCTCATCCACTGTTGTCACCTGCAGGTCACCAGCTCATGGGACAGTGCTTCAGGTGCACATCTGGATTTAGCTGCTGGATTTTCCTCCTTGCTGGTTCTTGGTTCTATGTATATCCTTCCCACCTGACATGGGCAGACATCAGCAGATTTCATTGGTAAATCTCTGAAATTTCTGCCAGAGTTATTGCAGTTATTAAATGGGCTCAAGGGTGATCCTCAGGCAGATTCCCTGGCAGTTGCTCCCTCATGTTCCTTCTCAGTGTGCTGCCAACAGCTTTACTTCTCAAATCAGACTTTTGTGCACAGAACAAGGCTCCTGGTAATTCATATTCTGTCTCAGCTGGTGGCTCTCTATATGTAACATCTTGCTGAATTCCAGGTGTGTGAGGCTGATTTCTCTTCCCTCATGTGATAGGTCAGGATTTCCCCATCACAGGGAGGCCATTGGGTCAGCCTCCTCTGATGAACACCTACCATAGAATGTGCCATGTGTATTCCTTCAGAGCCTGCCACAAGCCTTGTGGTGCTGCTGAGGTTGGACATTGGCATTTTATTGTAAACATCTTTTTTTACACCTTTATTTCAGAAATTGGCACCACATTTCAGTAATGCAGTGCTGAGCTCTGTTAGAATTTCCTGCAGCAGACCCAGAGTTTTAGGTGCACTGTCATTCTCAGCCTCCTCTGCACCCTCAAGTCTCCACTTTGAGGATATTCAGTTGTCTGACTTAGTCAGTGGTGCGTATTTTGGTTCCTGTCCTGTTTATTTAATCCTTAGAACCTTGCCCCCACTACTCAGGGGAAGTAAACCCCAGAGTGGTTTGGGTGGGAAGGGACCTTAAAGCTCATCCCATTCCACCCCCTGCCATGGGCAGGGACACCTTCCACTATCCCAAGTGACTCCAAGCCTTGTCCAACCTGCCCTTGGACACTTCCAGGGATCCAGGGACAGCCACAGCTTCTCTGGGCTGTGCCAGGGCCACCCCACCCTCAGGGAAGACTTTTATTCCATATATCCAGTCTGAATCTACCATATTTCATCTTACAAATGCACTGAGTGCAGGTGGATGTCACACCTGAGCCAGGTGTGTAGGTGTGCTCTGCAGCCAGGGAGGAGGGGCCAGTGCAGTCAGTGCAAGGTGCACTGTCCTAAATGAGAAGCCCTGAGCAGCCTGACAAGTTGAGGGGAGTCACTGCCACTGTCCCACAGCACCATCCAGGCAGGGCAGGGGAGCTGCTCTTGCCCCCAGGGGAGGTGAAATTTCCCTCCCAGCTGCCCTGGCATTCAGAGGCAAGCACAGCCCTTCTTCTCTTCTCTCAGTCCTTTCTGCACAGTGTCCCTCGCTCTGTTCCCCTGTGCTTGTTCCTTCTCTGGCTAAAATACAGGCCCATCTTTACCTTTGCACTGCCTCAAAACACAGAATGAGTTAAAAACCTCCCTTCATCCCTGCACTCCCCATCCTCTGAGGTGCACTGCTCCATGCTGAGCAGGGCCTTTTTATCCAAGTAAATCATCTGCTTGTTCTCAGCATCCTTCTCAAAGTGAGCATTTACCCACTGGGATTTGGGGTCCTTCCCTCTCAGATTATTTCCTCTTTGATGATACATTCATGAGGTTTATGTCATTTTTGAACTGAAGGCATTTTCTTTTTATTCCTGATGATCTGAATACAGCTCTGTCTGTGACTCCATTTCTTTATTTTCTTAAAACTTGTCTATTTTATTTTTGGTTTATCCTCTCATTAATTTTCACCAACCTCACTTCTGATTCCTAGGATTAACTTCTATAATGAAGTTATTTCTGACCTGCTGTGTTTACATTACTTGTAGTGTCAACCACTTTAAAAAAATAACCCAAACCAAAAGCTGATGAAACCTTTGTAGATCACTTTGTGTTGTGGTTCTGTGGCAGTTGGGTGAAGGAGGTCATGCAGATTGACCCAGGGCTATCCAGAGCATGTGTTCCCCTCTCTGGACAGTGAGTATTTCTTACAGGGACTCATCCTGAGGATGGCATTTGTTCTTCTGGCAGTGTCACTGTGATTTTTGGCTCAGTGCAAGCAGCTCTTTCATTTCCCTGAAGGATATTGATTGAGCAGGTACCTTCTCTACCTTTGTGTTTCTCCCTGATGGACTCAGCTGTGCCCATCTGGTGTTTCCCCCCACCTGTACCTCTGTTTGTTGGGCATTGTGCATCTCCCTTGGTGTCACTCCTGCCATACCCCTGCCCCTGCTGCACCTGATCCTGCCCTGTGCCAGCTCTCAGGGCTGCTCTGGGCTCTGTGACCACAGCCAGGAGTGCTGTGAGCTCTCCTATCACCTCTGCTCAGGGTGGCTGCAAGGGCCCAGCTGGGAGCTGCTGTGTGGGCAGGGTCACCCCAGCTGGGACAGGGTCTGCCACCCCTGTGTCACTTCCCTGGCTGCTGTCCCCATCAGTGTCAGTGCTTCCATTCCTTGTCCATCCACCACTGATGCTGTGTGTGCAGAGATGTCCCAGCCCATCCCAGTGTCCTGTCTGCTGTGCAGGGTGTGGAGAGTCCCATCCTTGGGATGTGTTTGGAGAGGAGCAGCAGTGACAGCACCTGGACTCCAGGGATGGGGGAGATTGCAAATTGCAGTAGGGTTTAGTCCAGCACTGTGTATGCACAGAGGGGTTGCTGATCATCCAAGTTGTCCAAGGGTTATGTGCATCTGAAAGGTGACAGTGGGATGAGCAGGAATTGTGTGGGGTGAGCAGGAATTGTGTGGGATGAGCAGGAATTCTGTGGGATGAGCCAAGACGTAGAGTGAGGAGAAAAGAAATTAAGTCAATTAGAGGTGATATTTGGGTGAAATATGGCAAACCATGGCTAAGATTCTTTGTTAGCTTTTTCACCACCCTTTTTATCTGATAAAACCTGCAAACCCTGCTCTGTTGAGAGCAGATGTGCTGGACTGCAGCTTGAACAGGTGGTGGGTGCCCAGGCAGGGCTCAGGGGACTCTTGTCAATTCTGCATTTCCCTGCATGTGCACTCCTAAAGAGGGCTTGTTCTCTTTTCCTAGACAGAAGCAGTTCGTTAGACGGCTCTCTGCAGGGACCAGGCCGGGGTACAAAGCGCTATTCCCAAGATTCCCCTCCATACACTGCTCCTCTCTCCCCCAAGTTACCAAAGAATGACCGTCACCCTTTGGAAGGTGAGCACAGCGTGTCTCTTCCCAAAGCTGGCTGTCCCCAGCACCCTGTCCTGGCTGTCCCCAGCACCCTGTCCTGGCTGCAGCAGGGCCACATCTGCCTTGCCAAACCGAGCTGTGGCTTCAGGGAGCTGCTTTGCTTGTCCCTGGCATGGGTTGTGCTTGGTATTCCAGAGGGGAGTGGATGAGCTGCTGTGTGGTGACACAGGTTCCCCACACAGATGTGTCAGGCATGTGGAATGCAGTGGGAATTCCTTCTAACCCTGCCACTCATCATCTCACACTGTATAATCTGGTTTAGGTTCCCACACTGTGCATGGGATTAACAGTGCTCAGTCTGCCCAGCTGCCTCAGTCCATCTGCCCCCAGATTGTTCCCTGAGGGTTTGCTGCAGCCTGTTGTACAGATGCTGATGTGCAGCTGTACAGCCAGCAACTTGCTGCCCTTTCCCAGGATCTCATCTTGTTCCTCACAGGCCCCCCTAAAACAGCCAGGGGGTGTCACTGGCTCCACCAGCTCAGCCACACCATTCTCATCCTGCTCCTTCCCAGAGTCTCTTGGGATACCCAACAGCAGCTGCAGGAGTGTCCTCTTTGGTGTGGGATCCACAGGTGTGCCTTGCATGCACATGTGGGAGATTTCCAGAAGGTCTGGGTAGCTGGAGGACTCCCTGAACTGAGTAATCTTCAATAAATACAACCTCCACTTTTGTTCACACCCTTCATAATGCAGAATGGAGATTTAATCTTACTGAGGCTTTTAATTAATGGATGGTGAAATCTGTCAAGGTGTTAGTGGCAATTCTTTGTGACTGAAATCCCTGAAAAATTGCTGAAGACTCCTGGGTGGCTCACAGTTCAGTGGCTTCATGCTCTGTTGCTGTTTAGAATTCCCATTTCCCTGGTTTTGCTGAGGTTGCTGATCCCAGGTGTGAGTGCCCAGCCTGGCACCACTGTGGCTGATTTTGGTCTGTATCCACCACTGTGTCTGTGCTCTGCAGAATCCCTGGCCCTGTCTCTAAGCACAGCTGGTCTGAACTTGCCCAGAGCAGCTGTGGCTGCCCCATCTCTGGAAGTGTCCAAGGCCAGCTGGATGGGGCTTGGAGCAGCCTGACTTAATGGAAGGTGTCACTGCCCATGGCAGGGGGTGGGACTGGATGGGCTTTAAGGTCCCTCCCAACCCAAACCATCCTGATTCTCTGATGGACAGTTTCTAGTGGCCTCATTATGTGCAGTGATTACAACTGCAGATTTGTCACAGAATCGAAGAGAACACATAGGTGGTGTGTGGCAGTGCCTCATCTATTCCACATTGACAAGTCAGAAACTGTTCCCAGAGGCCCCTTGTGTTTCTCACCTCCAAATGGATGCTGGTCTCCTTGATTCCCCTCTGAAGCATTTGGGTAACACAGCCCAGCCCCTCCTCCTCCCCCAGCAGGTGGGACATGCAGTGTTCAGCCTGCTCTTGAAGCACTGGATTGCTCCAAAGGTTCAGGTGCCTTGGTGGGGTAGTGAATATTGCACACTCTGTACTGTCAGTGGAGAGAAAAGGCTTCCATGATGGATAATTCCAAGGAGGAGCCTTCATTAGGTTTCTACAAGATTGATTCTTAGTCTGCTTTAAAGTCTATTCAGTTATCCCTTGGCCTTCCAAGGGGTTGTGCCATCTGGATGCCAGAATTCTCCAGGCTCTTGCAGAAAATCACAGACAAGTGGGCAGGAAGTGTGTCTGCATGTGAGGGGGTTGGTCCTTCCTGCAGCAGCTTGGTCTGGTTCTGTTCTTCATCCAAACAGGGAGCAAGGAGGTGCAGTCTCAAATTCCATCTAGAAATTCATTCTTGTCCTACACCTAAAAGCTGTAATGAACACATCATCCTCCACCATAAAATTGAGGTTCAGGCAGGAATATTTGCATTTCAGAGGATGCATTTTAAGAATATGCACCTGAAATACTCAGATATTGAGTATTACTTGAGCAAGATACATCTTCTCATGGGAATGAACTCTGTCTCAGACAGCAGCTCCTGAACACATCCCAGTTTGCCATTTGGAAGGCTGTGAGCAGCAGTGGGACATCTCCATTCACCCTGCATTTGGCAAGAAGCAGAGACATGAGGAGGGGATCTCACATCTTACATTGTTTTTCCTCTTGCATCCAGTGGTGTTCGTGTGGCTTTTTGCTGAAACACTGCAGTTCCAGCACAGTGGGGACCTGCCTTCACAGCCCATCACTTGCTGGAAGCAGTGGGTGTTCAGGAGTAGTGCAAATCACATTTGTGCTTGTGGCCAAACTCCTGTGTTTTAGCAGTAAAATGACACTGTTGAGTCTATAGCACTGTTTGTTTAATTAAACTTTAATTATCTGCTCCCTGCCTCTCCGCCACTAATTGTGGCATGTTTCCCTGTAATGTGCCAACTGCCAGCCTTTAGTTAAATCCAACAGTTTGTGTAAGGAAATGTGCCTAAGGATCAGCCACCTCCTCCTGCTGGTTAGCAAGGGTGAAGGATCCTGGATCTTGCCTGAGTGCAGTTGTGCCCTGCCACTTGCAGGAGCATCTTGTCTACAGATGATTCCCAGGGGCAGTGATCATTCCCCTCTTGCCTCATCTCCTCTCCCTTCCCTGGAGGTATCATTCATTGAGCAGTTCCCTGTGTAAAACCCACAATGCCTCTTGCCCTGACCCTGCCACAAAGCCCTCAGCCCTGCTGCAGTGTTACAGCCCAACCAGGCACTGACATGTGCAGGGATAGGGAACCTGGCCATCACTGTGTGCCTTCAGTTTTACCTCCTGGGCAAAAAAACATTGTGCCCCCAGGGCTTCATCCATGGCCCTCGAGTGTGTGAGAGCAGGCTCACATGTTTGCAGAAAGCATCACAACACATTCCTGTCGTGACACTGTGTGAATTTTTGAGTGAAGTCATTCCTGAGGTTGAGTTTTGGATCCTCAGCCTTGCACCAACAGGAACCTGTGCATGTGCTCTCCTAGACTGGGTCTGAAATTCCTTCTGCTGATGCCAGTCCCCACTGTGAGAGCTCTGGGGATTTTGGGAGCACTCAGACACGTGTGTTTGTGTGACCCAGCTCATCTTGGGGAGTGTCCCAGTGTCCTGGCAGGCTGGAGCTCTCTGTCACCTCCTTGGGTTTCCTTGGAGGGCTGAAATGCACAGCTTGGACCTGTTCCCATGCCCACAGCCACTGTCCTGTGCCAGCTCAGAGGGCTGGGCTGTGCCCACTGACCCCTCTCCTGCCTCTGTCCTTCCCTGACAGTCAGCACCCTTCCCCAGATGTTTAATGGGAAGTGTTCTGGGGTTTAAACAGAACTGTCCTGTTGAACAGGAGACCAAATGTAGTTGCTTGGAAGCAGCTCCAGTGGAAACCCATTGGTGTGAGTGACAGAGGTGGGTCTGGCTGGACAGGGGAGCTCCACCCAGCCCAGGCCAGGACAGCCAGCTCAGGTTTGTGTCCAGTCTGGGGCTGAAATGCAATGATGGGAGTGCAGGAGGGGTTTGAAGTTATTGAGGAATAGCCATGAGTCAGCAAACCATTTTTTATGGATCCAGAGCAGGTGAGAGCACAGCTGTCCATGCAGGAAGCAAGGGACAAGGGGGCCAGCACAGGACAGGTCACCAGGGGTAACAGTCTTCACACCAGCAGTTTGTAGGTGAGACTTTAAGGTTGTGCTGCTGTTTCTGGGCACATCCCAGAGACCTAAAAGCAAAGAAAGGCAGCAGTGCCTCAAGTGCAGAATGGCAAAGCTCTGGTGTGGGAACAGCAATTACCCAGTGCTAACCCCACACAGCAGCCAGCAGCCAGACAAGGGTGTTCCCATTTCATATCCTTCAGTGTGGAGCCCTGGAAGGTGAGAGCTGGACCAGCTGAACTGGCCTCTGGATCTCTGCTCAATCACAGGCAGCAGGACACGAGACCAGAACATCCCAGCTCTCACAATAGTGCACAGTTCACAGAAACCAGAGCAAATAAGGTGTAGCCAGGAGAGGCTGCCCCAGTCAATGGCACCCAATGTCTGCAGCACTTGGGAACCACTTCAGGCTCTGGAAAGCTGCACTTCCCTTCACTGGAGCATGGCAGCATCAGCTCAGCAGGGAATTTGGGAAAACCTAACAGCAGCTTCTGGGTCTCACATGCTGCACCCTCACCATTATCCCAATTCAGCACAGCAGTGCTCTGCTGGCTTCTCACCTGCTGGTCCTGCAGTCTGGGAAGTGCCAGGGAAGAAACCCAGGGCCTGACCAGTGCTCAGGCTTCTTCAGCCCTGTCACCTGCTGTGGTGTTGGAGTGGCAGCAGCTCAGGGCTGTGAGCTGCCCTCTGGGTCCCTGCAGATGCTGCTGGAGGAGCTGCAGCTCCCAGCCACGTGCAGGGCAGGTCTGGAGTGCACAGGCAATGCCCCTTGCTGTGGAGCTGCTTCCTCCCTGGCAGGTGGTTCATAATAAAAAACACATTTGAGGATGTTTAGGGTGACTCATGAGGCACAAGGACCACCTGGGCTGAGACTCAGCTGTGCTGTAGCAGAACCTACAGAGGTGGCCCTGCAGTGGAGCTGTCACAGTGTAACAGCAGAGGCAGATCTGTCACCCTGGACAGTCTCCCCAGCCCCTCCATCCCAACAGTGCCACAGACAGCTGCAAATTCAGTGCATTTCTGGAGAAGTGAGGAAGCCACTATTGCTGTAATACCCTGCCTGGGGGGAGCCCTCAGCCCAGCCCTCCTGTGCATGTTCCAGTACAGGGAGTTGGCCTCTGATGTTAGGCTGGAAAAGGGCCCAGCAGGAGGCCAGGAGGGATGAGCAGCTCATCAGCAGCGTGTTGCTTTTGTGGCCAGAGGACTGGCACAGTGTGGGAGCACTGCTGGCCCTGATAGCAGAGCTCCCTCCTGCCCTGCATGTGTGTCTGACACCCCAGTGCCAAACACCAGGGCTGTTCATGCACGCTGGTGCTGAGGATGTGCAGAGTGTGACCCCTCGGGGACCATCCCCTCTCTTCCTGTTCAGGACTGTCTGAGTCCTTGTCTCTACTTTCCAAGGCTTCCCTGCTCACTGGCAATTCTGTAGCAAGGCAAGCCTGGGATGAGTGATAAAGTTTGGGGTCTTTTTTAGGGTCCAGAAAAGGGGAGGAGAAACTTTGGCTTCTTGCTAATAAGATTGCAGAAGGTCAGTCCATAGGTTTTACAGGAGTTACAGGGGTTACAGGGACATACCCTTCTTAAAGCATCTTGGGTACAGGTTACAACAAGTCCTGTGTCCATTGGCATCCAGATGGGACAGCCCTGCCCTACCCCACGGTGCCCCTTGGCCACAGAGGGGCCCATGGCAGTCAGGCCACAGGGCTGGGCCACAGCTGGTGGTGGCACAAAGAGTAGCTGAACAGAGGAGCTGCTGCTCCAGTCTGGGACCATTGTCACTGCACTGTTGGACTGGCACTGGCAGATTGGTGACACCAGTGGCAAATTGGCAGCTGGTGAGTACCAGGGCTCCAGCAGTGCCTGGTTTGATGCCTGTGCTGGGGAGAGACCAGCCAGGGGTTGGACCCAGTGAGTGCTGCTGTGGCTCTGCCCCACATGGGAGCGTGGGGCTGTGGCGTTCGGGTGCACTAACTGCAGCTTGGTGCATTCCAGGTGAAACCTTTGTCCTGGGAGATGGCCTCCCAGGGCCCTTAGAGCCTCGCCTGGACCCCATGGACTCTGCCTTGAACTCTGTCAATTCATCCAGCCACAGCAGGAGCTCCAGAGACTATCGCCTGCCAGGATACAGGCACCTGCACCAGCCCTCTAGCCTGAGCCAGGGCAGCTCCTCTGCCCTGCGCAGGCTTAGCTCTGGGGGTAAGAGCTCAGAACAGCCCTGCAGCTGCACACTGGGCTGTAAAGGGCTATTCTAACTGCAGTCACACCTTTCTAGCTTCAGCAAGTACCAGAGGCTGGGCTCTGCACAGCCAACCAAGCCTCTTAGGCGTGATGGCACTGGCAGGTGGCAGTGTGAACAGGTGACATTTCTCCTTTGGTTGGTCAGTGGGGAGAAAGGAACAGGCAGGAGCTGAACTGTGTCCAAGAGATAAATGGGTGTCTGAGTCTGCAAGGATGGATTGGGAATGGCTGGGGAGTTGGAAGTTGCCTGGTGGGGCTGGGAGGATGGGCAGATGCACAAGTGGCACTTGTCTGAATGGAGGAAGAGGGGCAGGAGAGCTGAACTGCTCATTGCAGCATGTGGGGTTGCAAATTGTGTCATTTTAGATGCATGGTATCAGTAAATGCCTCTGAAAAACTCAGGTTGCTGGTGCCTCCTCCTCATATTTTCAGGCAGAGCTGATACAAGAGGCTGTGCACACTGGGAGCAGGACCTGTGCCAGCTCAAGCTGTGCTTTTGGACAGTGGGAGCTCACCTGTGGGTTCAGTCCATCAGAAGATGCAGCCACTGAAAACATAAACCAGCTTTGCTGTGTTGAATGTGCTACAGGTGTTGGAAGGGGAGGAGGAGCCATGCAGGGGGAGAGACATGGGAATAGCAGGTGGGGGTTCTGCTCAGGTGTCAGCCCATGGACAAGGAGGAGTGGGAGATGGGGACACACAAGGGCTTTGTGAGGCTTGAGAAAGGGGACAAAGGCTCAGTATAGAAGGCTGCCCTGAAAGGTCAGGCCTAAAGAGAGGGAATAAGGCATGAGTGCCTGACCTGCAGCACAGGAATCTGGGGCATTCCTGGCACGTGCCCCTTGCTGTGTCTCTGCCCTGCTGTGGGACAGGAGCTGAGTGGTGGATTGAGGGGGGATGGCTGTGGGGCAGTGCCAGGGACCCCCATAACAGCTGTGTCTGGCATCCCCAGGCTCGGACAGGTACCTCAGCTCCCAGGACTCCTCGCGGCTCAGCAGCCGGGACCCCTCGTCCTGGACGGTGGAGGAGGTGATGCAGTTCATCCGTGAGTCAGACCCACAGCTGGGCCCCCATGCTGACCTCTTCAGAAAACATGTGAGTGCCATGCTTCATGTACTGATGGGTGTGTGTTTCATCTGGGAGGGGGCAAATCACACAAGCAGAATCCAGGAGAGTCAGAACACAGTAGCCCTTCACACCAGATGGAGTTTTGTGCTTAATAAAAAGATCCTCATAAATCCTGCTCGTGCCCTATCCAGGCTTGAATCCTTAACAGAACCCCTCGAGGCAGCCTGGGTGCACACAGAGCCTCTGCAGTGAAACCCAGTGCTGAAAACACAAACTCCTTCTGGAGTCTAATACTCACCTCATGGCAAATTTCTCCTGGCAAGAAACACATTCCAAGTGGGATTCACAGAGCTGTGAAATCCCACACATATGTTGCTGCTCATCTCCTGTAACAGGGAGTCTCCTAAGGCTCTGGTCCTTGTGCACATCTGTAAGTGTAAAACAGCTACAGACACAGCGTGGAGTTTGTACCATTACAGCTACAAGGGAGGTTTGGCAGCTGAGCCCTGCAGGAGCTGTGTTCCCTGTGCCTTGTGATAACATCCATGTTCTGGTGCTGCTCAGGAAGAGCAGTGGGAGCAAACACCCAGTGCTCTGTCCTGCTCTGAGCTGGGCTGACCTAACACTTCATTTTTTAATTTGTTCTATTTTAGAAACATTTCAGAAATGTTTGCTTAATTATGCAAAAGCTGCCAAGGGACGGAAGTGCCCTGGATTGTCAATCCTGAGGAGAAACTTGGTTTTGTCTGTGTGGAAGGGAAAAACAGATCAAACCTGGTACTGGAGATCCCTGGAGATCTCACCAACCTGAAAGCAACTGAGCATTGACATAGGAGAGAATTTTCTGATGTTCAAAGTTGTGACTTTTATTTTTCACTTACAAGCCAATTAACATTATCTTCATGGAACACTGTCCAGTGCAAAGCTCTGGACCCAGCCCAGACTGGGTCATGGACAGGAGTGCTGCAAGGGACTGGGAGACTTCCACTTGCAAATGCCAAGTACAAAGCTGTTTTCTGGTTATTCTAAGCTTCATTATCCATCCCCTCCTTAGTCTCTGGAGGGACACATCTGGCTCTCTGTAAAACATTAGATGCTTTGAAGGCTGTTCTGTTGGAATCAGCCCCAGTGGGGATGAGGAGCTCCACCAGTCTCTGCCAGTGGCTGGGACTGTGCTGTGAAGCTCCAGAAATAGAACCACAGAATCATTCAGGTTGGAAAAGCCCTCTGAGGTCATACAGTCCAACATTCCCCCAGCACTGCCAAGGCCACCACTAAACCATTTTCCTAAGTGCCACATCCACATGTTTTTTGAGCACTTCAGGGATGGTGATTTCAGCCCATGTAGGTGCCTAACCATCCTTTCAGGGAAGAAATTTTACCAGTCACAGAGCACAGGCTCTTTGGGTTTTGGGATCTGTTCCCTCACCTCCGTCGTCAGCCATGACTTCAGGGCTGTGTGTGTCACAGTGGGGATGTCACCACTGACACATCCTCTGCCAAATTTCTTCTGTGCTGGAATGACAATGCCCTAGAGTGAGCAACTGCTCCCCTGCATTGCCACTGCCTCTGTCATCCCCCTGTCAGTGAAACCTCCCTTTCCCCTCCTCCCCACCTCCCTTCAGGATGTGCTGGCCCTCTGGAGATGGCTCCTGGATGTTGATCACCCAGGAATTCCCATCATGCATATTGGTCCAGGGCTGCAGCAGGGTGGGTGTAGGGCTGCCTGTGCTCTCCATACTGGGATCCCCATACTGGGGTGTCCCTGCTGGGATGTCCATACTGGGATGCTGTTGAGCAGGGCTCTCACAGCCAGCCCTGCTGTTGCATTTTGAGCCTGGCCTGGCTCGGGTGCCATCAGCAGCACTGCCGTTCATCCTTGCAGGAGATCGACGGGAAAGCCCTGCTCTTGCTGCGGAGTGACATGATGATGAAGTACATGGGGCTGAAGCTGGGGCCGGCCTTGAAGCTCACTTACCACATCGACAAGCTAAAGCAAGGCAAGTTCTGAGAGGACTCCTGGCAGGATGGATCCTGGAAGCTCCGCTCCCAGCCGTCCCCACCCGCGCTCACCTGCCGACAGGTTCGCATGCACACTCCCCTCCGCCGCAGCCGCAGCCGGACACTCCCGCGCACGGCCGGGCCCTCGGGGCCCACCCAGCCCGGCCAGGCCCCCACAGCGCTCAGGAGGAACCCGGCACAGCTGGGCTTTGCACCAGACTCGAGCTGTGCGCGTTGGAAGCTGCCCCGGCCAGCACTTCTCCGTGAGCTCACGGTGCTGCTTCCCTGGGATGGAGCAGTGCCCGTGGGGACTGGGTGTTTGTCACACCTGCTCGGGGCAGCCCCTGGGCACTGAGCCTGCCCAGCCTCACGGGGCTCGGTGTCCCCAGGCCGCCCTCAGCCCTGTGGCACCACAGCGAGCTCAGAGCATTGACCACCCAACCCTGTCTTCCACGCTGGGGGAGCCCGTCCAGCCGGCTCTGCCTGCCCCCAGCTCCTGACCTGGCTCCAGCTGGGCACACCAGGCCAGGGCTGGAGGGTTTCATGTTTATTCCAAACTGGGGAGACCGTGGGGCGAGCTGGGAGAGCTGAGGAGCAGGGCTGGGCCCGGCGTGCCCCTGGCACAGGTGGGCCTGGGCTGCTGTTGGAGGCTGCCTGGATGCTGCAGGACTTGGCTGATCCTTCTCGCCTTCTTTTTTTAATTTTTTTTTATTTTGGAAATTTTTTTTTTTTACTAAGGAGTTGTTTGTTTCAAACGATGAGATGATTTTTCTACCTGTGTTGAACTGGCAACTCTTGGTGATTTTTAACCAGAGCTGCTAAGGTTTGTCTTCCCAGGGGCACTCCTGCTCCTCTAGAGTTTCAGTCTGTCCCAGCTAAGTGTGTGCGAGAGGGGTTTGGGTGTGGCCAGGGCATGCCGGGGTGGTGACCTGTCCTGGCATTGCTCTTCCTGTGCGGGCACTGCCCTTCCCGAGGCACCTGCTGGTCCCAAGCAGTTTCATGTATTTATTTCTGATGACACTTGAGTGGTTCCCATGGTCTCAGACACATTTCTGCAGCTGCACGAGGAATGTCGGAGTGGAGCCGCCAGCTGTGCCGCCACAGTGTCCCCTGCACAGCAGCTGCCAGCTCGGGGCTGCCCAGAACCCGGAGCATCACTGGCACCAGCCTGGCCTGAGCTGGGACAGGGCTGACAGGACAGGGCTGACAGGACAGGGCTGATGGGACAGGACTGACGGGACAGGGCTGACAGGGCCAGCACGGGCTGTCCCCAGTGTATGCCCACACACACCCCTCAGCACACATACACACACACACACACACGCTTCCTCTGCAGTGACCAAAGGGCTGGGACAGAATCTCCACTCCAAGCACTTCCTTCTGCTGTCCTCAGCTCCGCCTGTGCATCCGGAGCCGCAGCTCACCCCCTCCCCTGCAGCCTCGAGGGCCTGGCCGGCAGCAGGACGGGCCCTGTGGTGACCAACCCTCCAGGCTCTTGCACTGAGTCAGGTTTACCCCTAAGGGGCAAAGTTGCAAAAAAAAAAAACCCACAAAAAACACAAAAAAAAACAGAAAAAAAGAACCCAAACCCCAAAGTAATAAAAAGGCAAAATGGCTTTTTGTCCTAGGGCGCAGCCTGCGCTGCCGGCCCGGGGCTGGGGGCTCCGGCTGCTCCCGGAGCCCCTCGCTGACAGCACGGCCGGGACCCCTCGCTGTGAGCCAGCCCCGCTGCAGCCAGGCCCCGGCGGGCTCGGCCAGCGCTTTCCTCTGCACTTATTTTACTTGATTTGTTTATAAATAAAAGGATACCAAGTTCGTCCCCGCTGTTCGTGCACTGATGGCAGCGCCGGGCTGAGCCCTGCCTGTGGGGGGAGAGCAGGGACGGGCAGTGGGTGCTGCCCCGGGACTGATCCCCGGCCGCTCCTCCGAGCGGGCAGGGAGAGCAGGGCCGGGGTGGGGCTGAGGGAAGCGAAGGGTGAGGGGACAGAATGAGCCGGGGGTGATGGGTGAGGCCCATCGTGTCCTCCGTGTCCCCCAGCCCCTGAGGCACCCCCAGGCTGACAGCCCCCGGCCTTCGTGTGCTCCTGGTGCTGACAGAGCTTCTGCAATTCCTTGTTCCAGTCGGGAGCGTGAGGGGGATGTCGGGGCAGGGCAGTCCCCACTGAGCCCCCGAAGCCATCGCTGTCTGCACCCCTCAGAGCCCTTGGAGGCCCGAGCCCCTCACACTGCTCCCCAGTACACCAGCGCCATGAGCACAGACCCACACGAGCCCCTGAGGGCTGCCTGGGGCTGCTCCATCCCAAACGGGCACGGGACGGGTGAGGCTGAGCAGGCCCGGCCAGGTCCCAGCCCTGGGGCTCAGCAGGGCTGTTCCTCCATGACGAGGGGGATGAGGGATGGAGTGAGAGATGAGGGGTCTCACCCCCCGTACTCTGAGCCGTGGGTTTGTGTCCCAGCTTGAACACCCTGGAGCAGCAGGTGACATCCTGCAGGGGCTGGTTAAGAAGGCAGTGAGGGCAGCCAGCCCCAGGGAGGGCACAGAGTGGGGAGCTGGAAAGGCTTTGGGGTCCAGCAGGTGAGGGGGCAGAAGCTCCCAGGTGTCTCCTTCCAGCCCCAGCTCGGCTGTCCCCAGCTCCTGGCCAGGTGTCTCAGCCCTGGAGCCACTTGTCACAGCACAGGGACGCTGCCAGGCTCAGCACCATCCCCTCAGGGATGCAGATGTGTCTGTGCCCACAGCCCCTGGCTGCACTGCTGGATCCATCCATGTTCTGGGCTGGGACTGTGCTGTTGGGGCTCAGCAGTGCTTGGGTGAGGCCCTAAAGACACCAAACTCCCAACCCACCTTGACAAGGCCCAGGGATGTCCAATTTATTTGTAAAATTTCACTGCCTCCTCTTTAACTGCTCATTTCTGTTGCTGTCCCAGTGCAGCAGCTGAGGGGGGAGCTCCCCATCCCACTGGGGTGCAGTGCCCCAGCCCCAGAGGGCTCAGGGCTGCTGTGGGACCAACAAACCCAGGGGCTGGACAGTGGAACAGCCCAGTCCTGCCTAGGCTGGGCACGTGGGGGTGCTCAGTCCTGGTCCTGCCCCCGCTCTCCCATGAGGATCCTGAAATTTGGAACAGCCAGGGCCCAGCAGGGCACAGTGGGACAGCCCAGTCCCAGTGCTGAGGGGTCAAAGGGGACAGCACTTCTCCCTCCTCACAGGGAGTGGGGACAGGAACCACAGGGTGCTCCCAGAACTTGTCCCAGGGGAGCTGTTACTGAACCCAGAGCCAGGGCTGAGGCTGCTCTGGGGGCAGCAGAGTGGTGGCAGTGACAGCCACATCAACCATGGCCCAGGGACACAGCTCTGACCCTGGGCCTGGTGCTCCATGGCCTGCACCAGCAAGAAACTCCCAGCTGTGGAGGAGGAAGGTGGGACAAACACACTTGGGGCAGGTCAGAGCCACTGGAAACAGTTTTGTGCCCTGCAAAGCCTGGCAGGCTCAGCCCAGCTTCCCCAGGTTTCTCCACTGCTGGAAGGCAGTTCCAGAACTTCAGACTTTGGAGCTCCACATCTAAACCCACTGTGAATACAGCTCACAAGATTTTGCTAGCTAAAAGGGGATTAATTCAAGACTGGGCAGTTTTGTGCTTCAGTCCTTTCCTTCCTTCCCTCCCTCCAAGCCAGCAGGAACAAGCTCAGGGCTCCTCACTCAGTTTGTTACAAATGAGCTTTTAATGACTGAATCAGTTGCATGGTTTCGGCCAGAACAAACATTTCAGGAGAAAAAAAACACAGTTGTGCTGCAGCTGAGGGAGGCTCTCACCCTGCCCCAGGAGTGGCCAGGCCAGGCAGGACTGGGCAATAGCAGAGCACTGCAACCCAGTAATTCCTGCACTACAGCTGGAATTGGCACACAAGAAATGCTCAGAGCGCTCCAGGCTCACAGCAGCTTTACAGGGAATATTTAAAACAACTGAGGACTAAAGCAAGGGGAGCTGGGGAGGTGATCACTGAGGAGGGACAGGACAGCGTTTGGGTCCATGGCTCAGCCAGGTCTGACCATGCAGCCCTCCCCAAACTCCACAGAGCTGCTGAAGTCTGAGTGGGTGACATCAAACAGACACTTTTCCTTCCTTCCTTCCTTTCCCTTTAATCACCAAAGGCCACACAGGGTGTTCCAAGGCAGCAGCAGGCAGGAACCAAGGCAGTTCAGGCCCGGGACAGCAACACCCCCAGCACAGGTAACACCGAGGGGAGGGTGAGCCCCTCCCTCAGGAACAGCCCTTGGGAACTGCAGGAGCACAGGACACACAGCTCCAACGTGGACAAAAAGGCAACAAAAGGCTCCACTTCAAATCCATTAAAAAGCACCAGGAGCTGCTGTATCCCAGGGCAGGGACACAGTTCAAGGCAGCAGTGGAAGTGGCTCAGTGATCCACTCTGTCCCCTTGATGCAAGGGGTCAGAACTTCCCCAGCCCCAGGAGGGCTCACATGGACCCCTCTGCTCAGGGCTTCCCTGGCAGCTCTGTTCTCCTGCCCCCTCACCTGATCCCAGTTAATCACATCCCTGCAGTGACACCTCAGCCAGAGCTGAGGATGTCCCAGAGTAACACTATTCCAGGAGGATCTTCCTGGTTACAAATTCATAAGTGACAATGAATGCACCAAGAGCACCACTGCCACAGGTTTGTAAATGCTACTGAAAAAAATAAACCAAAAATTCCCTTCCCCCTTTCCCTGAAAAAAACCAAAAACCAAAACCCAACCAAAAAGGCTGCATGAAGCTGCCCACAGCCCTCTCAGCAGCACAGCCCAGCCCAGCCAATAAACCAGCACAAAATCTCGTGCCATCCATAGTTTCACCAGTAAGTAAAGACTGAGGAGAAAGCAAAAAGACTGGAGAAAGCAACTGCACTGTCAGTGTCCAAGGCACCCTGATGCCAAGCACTCCCTGCACTGGGAAGGATGTGTGCCATGGGATTCCCCCAACACAGCAAATCCCACAGCCCAGTTTGCTTTGACCTCCAAGGTACTGGAAGGTGCAACTGAAGGAACTGAAGGAAGTCTGGAGGGGTCCCTGTCAACTCTCCTCCACAAATAACCAAGATCTATACAGAAAATAAAGGAAGGACAGAAGAGCTGAGGAAATACGGGACAGGACCTCAGAATGAAATTATAAACCCTTAAGTTAGGAAAGCCCAAAGCTGAGGGTGTTGAAGCTACTGCTGTAAGAACACCTGGAAAACCCAATGGAGACTCCTCTCTGCAGCAAGGACACACCTGGAGAGGGAGAGAGAAAAGGAGCAGGAATTACTGACAGGGAAAAGCCACGGGCTCTGCATAGCCCTGGAGGCAGAGTCTGACACGTGGGCCCTGGCAGGAGCCCTGTGGCCAGCTCAAGAGTGTCTCAGCTTTCCAGGGGCACTGTGACACCAGCAAAGGCACTGAACTGCTCCCCTGGACACAGGCTCCTTCCAGAGCACAGGGAGTGAGCACTGCTCTGCCAGGACTTGAACCCCTGCCCTGCCCATGGCAGCACCAAAGCAACATTTTCATTGTGCTGCAGCCCCAAGAGGGCTGGGCTGACACAAGTCCCAGGGATGCTGCCACTGTCCCCACAGCCTCCAAGCCACCAGACCTGCCACATTAGGGACACATGGGATACTGTCAGTGAGACCAAGGCTCAGTGTATCTTTAGGATAAAAATGTACAGGGAGAATTCTTCAACTCTTGGTGTGGATCCAGCTGTGGAACAACCAGCAATCACATCTGGTCCCAATCCTGCACCCAGGGATGGGGAGCACTCCTCTGACAGACTGGGGCTGACCCTGCTTTCCCACCTGCAGGGAAGAGGGAAGGGCTGCACCTCTTCAGTGCCCTGCACTCAGCAGTGCAGCCCTGCTGTCACCCCAGAGGTGTGTGCAGATGCTGCTCAACTCCTGCAAAACCCCCAAACCAGCCAGAGCAGGCGCAGGTGTCACACCCATGATCACCTACTGCACAGACAGAGAATGCAAATTTAAAGTCTGCCTGTTTTGCTGGTGCAGACTGAGTGCCAGGTTTTTTCTCCTTGTCTGGACTGTGTACATCCAGTTTTCACATCCCTGTAACACCTGCAACCCTTACAGACCAGAGCTTGAGCCCTAGGTCTGAGGAACTGCTGTCCCAGGAGATGGACACAATGGATACCAAAATGTTCTTTTACAATGGTGAGGGACTGCAAAATATTGCATTTCTCAAACCCAGGAACCCCTTGTGCAGCTCTGCCCCCATTGTCAGGAGTGTGTTCTCCACTGGTGCTTTTATCTGAATGTAACCCCAAATTCCTCTGTATTTGTATTTTATTGTGTGTCACTTTGCTAAGGGGACACCCATCCCCAGCACAGCTGGAACACATGTGAGCACCAGCACATCCCATGGTGTGCCAGATTTCCACCAAATCACGTGCAAGTCAGTGGCCAGGAGCAAAGACTGGCCAAGAAATTTTTTCCAAAAGGAAGAAGTTGAGATCATTAAACCTTACCAGGAATCAGTCATGATTTGCTGAAGGGAATTTCAGCTCTGTTATCTCCAGGTCAGGGGAGCTGCTGCCACTCCGGTCACTGTAGGTGTCCCTGCAGGAGTAAAAGATTTGGGGTTAGGGAGCACAAGTACTTTAAGGTTTGATAATTAAGCACAAGTGCTTTAAGGACTGATAATTAATGTGGGATGCTGCAGCAGAGGGAAAACTTTGGCTCCTCTACTGCAAGGAGCCATTTCGAACACAAATGTGCAAAAGCAGAGAATTAAAATATCCCTCAACCTTGGGAGGCATTGAAATGAGAGTCCCTCACACATGAAAATCTTCTGGAGCACACCTGACCACTGTGATGCCAACACCAACACAGGAATCCTGTGGTGCAGCTGCACTGCAGCTCAGCCCACAAAGCCAACACTTTCCTTTTGGCATTGCATTTGCCTGGGTTTGACTGGCACTGCCAGTTCTCCTCTGCATTTGGTCAGGTTTGTTGTTTAGTGCCAGTCAGCACTCAGCAATGTTCTCTGTGAGGAGGAGAACAGGTCAGCACCAGCTGTTATTTGTTGCACAGTCCTGAGTGCCAAACAGAGTTACAGGCACTAAGGAACAGCAGCACCAAGTAACTGCACCATTAAATCCTCCCAAAACACCACTTGCTTTGCAAACCGAACCAAAGAAAGCTGAAGGTATGAGAGAGTATGAGAGAGTATGAGAGAGTATGAGAGAGTATGAGAGAGTATGAGAGAGTATGAGAGAGTATGAGAGAGTATGAGAGAGTATGAGAGAGTATGAGAGAGTAACAGAGAGTAACAGAGAGTAACAGAGAGTAACAGAGAGTAACAGAGAGTAACAGAGAGTAACAGAGAGTAACAGAGAGTAACAGAGAGTAACAGAGAGTAACAGAGAGTATGAGAGAGTAACAGAGAGTAACAGAGAGTAACAGAGAGTAACAGAGAGTAACAGAGAGTAACAGAGAGTAACAGAGAGTATGAGGCTGCAATCACCAGGGCCTGTTCTTCGGACCAACAACAGGAACAAACTCCTTATGGCCCAACCTGTATGTGGGACTTGTCTGAGGATTGCTGGGGAAAAGCCCAAGGCTCCAGTCAGATAAAAGAGCAGGCCCACTCTCAGTTTCCCCAAAGCCCCTGACTAACAGCACAAGGCTGCAGATCTCCTCTCCCTGAAGCCAGGGCCTCTCTGCAGTCAGCTCTGTGGCTTATACACCAGATGTGAGCTTTTAGAAGAAGAGTGGAAAGAAGGGGTGGTGCAATACCAAGTTATGGCCAGGAACTCTGTGCCAAGAGGATGCTCTGGGTTATCCTGCAGGAAGCAGCACAGTCCTGTGACAGCTCTGACTGGGGTCTGCCTTAAACCCACCTGGGGGAGAGCCTGCAGCCCTTCTGTAGGTAGTGGGTAAGTCTCCCTGCAGATGCCAGGAGCAGCCCAAAGTATGGGGGTGATGGCTTGATGGGTCTGGAGAGGAACTCGGGGTGGTACTGGACACCAACGAAGAAAGGATGATCTGAGAGGAACAAACAAAACATTCATGTCAAGTCTCAAGTCTATGGCTGAGCTGCAGGTGAAATCCTGATTATGCTGAACCCCCAGTGATGGGAAGTATCATTTCCATGCTTTTTGAGAGGGACATGGGATTTTATTTTTACCATCATTTTATGGATGGAATCATTCCAAGACAGTGTGAACGGGTCCCACATGAAAACCTGCTCCATTGCCCTCAAACACTTTCCCTTGTCCATCCCACACCCACAAACCAACTGCTTCAGGACTCACCTTCCAGCTCAACCACTTCCATCCGCTCTCCCTCCTCATCCTGCCCCACAAACTTCAGACCTTGCTCTTCAAAACACTTTTTCAGTTCTGGATTGACCTAGAAAACCAGAAAACAAGCCATGATCTCTTGTGTCTGGATTACACAGGAAAGCTCAATACCTACATGAGCATTTTTACCTCAAATCTGTGTCTGTGTCTCTCTTCCAAGAAATCATGATCTCCATACAGCTTCCCTGCAGCAGAAGATGTTCCTTAGAGCAGTGATCACAGCTTTTAACAGATTCATTTTGTTCAGAACCCACCACTTCCGGAGGGGATCAAATTCCCTGATCCCCACTCCCCACCAGAACAGTCTGTGAACTCCCATTCAACATCCCCAGCTCTCACTTCCCCATCCCACCATACACACAAGCCATTCCCAGCAAACATTTCCAGAAGAGGGAAGAAGGGCCTTACTCATGATTGAATTCTTGGTTTGGAAGAGTGTCCTTCTCTTGCCAAGCCTCATTGTCCCACCCATTTGCCCAGGATTATGTTCTGGCATGTCTATGACCTATGGAAAGAATTCAGAGGGAGGTGAGAATCACGGAGGAATAACAATAACAGGCAGACTCTGACACATTAAAGGAAAAAAATCCCACCAACATTCATGCAAAAAAACCAAGGAAACCAGCCCAAGGCAGACCAACAGAACTAAGTTAGCTGGCCAAGTTGTTCAGTACAGGCTGCACAGTACATATGGGAGTTTTGGGGATATTCAGGAAACTTTCACACAGGAAATGGCCTCAGAGTTTACACAGATTGCACACACCAATACTGTGCTGTTTACTGAACTGCATGTTAAACAAACAAAGCAAATTAATGGTAACAAAACCCCCAAATCAGAATTGCTTACTCTTGGATAAATAACCTCATAAGCTGTTTTTTGATAACTTCCTCATTTTGAGTAGCATTTTAAATTACAGCAGAAACCAATCATTATGGTGGACCCTGGAGCAGTGACACACAGCCTTCCATAAATGTTCCCAGGAGTTCAGGTCTATCTGTAGCTATCATACAACAGTTTGGGTTGGAAGGGACATTAAAGCCCATCCGGTGCCACCCCTGCCATGGCAGGGACACCTCCCACTGTCCCAGGTGCTCCCAGCCCCAATGTCCAGCCTGGCCTTGGACACTGCCAGGGATCCAGGGGCAGCCACAGCTTCTCCTGGCAATCATGCCCAGGGACATGCAGCAAAGTCTAATAAGGATATCACAAGTAAATCACCAAAACTCACCACTGGATGAGAAGTTCTGGGGTCAAACTCTGTTGAGTTTGCATCTGCAAAGTAACATTCAGCAATGAGAAACACCACAACATCACCTACAGGACCTGCCCCAGGTACAGCTCCTCATGCCCAACTGTACTGAGCCCCACCTCAGGCACAGAACAGCCCAGGCAGAGGGAACTGGGCTCTCTCAGCACTGCCCAGGCAGAGGGAACTGGGCTCTCAGCACTGTCTGGTATCCATTTCAAAGGCTGCAGTCTTAGGATAACCCACCCTCATTCAGGAAAAACACACGTTCAACAGCTTCAAATACAGAAATAAAGGTAGGGATGGGGAAAGGAGCAAAGTGAGAAAACTCCTTTTTCCCAACCCTCACTACTGGAGAGAATCAAGAGTCAGGCTGAGAACTCCATTTGTTAACAGGGACCTGCTCAATTCAAGCAGTGGGGTTCAGAAGGTGACTCCACTCACTGCAGGAGCTGCTGCCTGCCTGAACTGGGAATTTGGGCTTCATTCCCACTGGCTGCACTGGGAATTTGGGATGCCCAGCACACACCAAGGTGTTTCATTCAGCAGCTGAACCTCACATTAAGCAATAGGAAGTTTTCTGTCATTATAAGCATGACTTACTCCACTCATTTTTATTTAAATAGGGTAAGGAAATTGCTCTTTTTATTTTGAATTAGCAAAATTTTTACAGGTCTAGGAAAAAAAATTAAACCTACATATGAAAAACTTAAAATCACAAGTATCTAAAAATATCACAGGTATTACTCAAGCCACCCAAGAATGACCAAAAGCAGGAAGGGTTTTGTGCCATTACCTTTCCAACCAAGGACACTGCGAGCAAACTCCACCACTGCCAACTGCATTCCCAAGCAGACTCCTGTGGAAGGAAAGGCAGGACCTGCATCAGGTCAGGACAAGGACCTCTGAGCCCATGGTGCAAAGCACACACACCTCCATAGAGTATCCTGAGTCAGAGGAAAACCTGGCTGAGGCAGATCTTTGGGATTCAGCAGTCTGTAGTCCTGACAAGCTTTACTTCCCTCCCTTTCCCATCCCCTCTGCTCACACACCAGTTCAGTCTCTCACCACAGACACTTCACTGAAATGCAGACATGCATTTCTTGGTGCCAAGATCACCACAGCCTGACTTGAAACATCTCCAGACTGCCATTCCCTTCCTGACAAACTCCTTGTCAGCACATCCCAGCCAACTCTGAAGCTGCATTCCCAGCTCAGCTGAGCACAGATCACTGTGTCATCTTAAGCACCAGTGAAAATCAGGGGAGCTCCTGCTGCAGACCAGCTGCTGTTGTTCAACCTCCTTTCCTTTGCTTTATTTCTTCTTATGGATGGAACATGTGTCTCACCTAAGAAGGGTTTTTTCTGTTTTCTTGCCCAGGAAATAGCTTGAATTTTGCCTTCTGTCCCTCGAACACCAAATCCACCAGGAACCAGAATTCCACTGCATGAGGATGAAAAGATTCCATTCAGCATCGCTGCCCCAAGCCACACACCCACATATCAGCTCCCCCCAGAAAATCCTGGGCTTGCAAATCCTCTCCCCTGAAAAGGGCTCTGAAGTAGCCAAGTGGCAAGGCATGGCTGCAGCAGTTTCCACATGGCTTCACATAAAGTGGAATTTACAGGGAAATATTTTATAGATGCCAATTTTACTTTCTCAAAGAGAGATCCCAAGCATGTGCAGGTTACCACACTGAAATGGTTCATGCTGTGGGACTCACCATGCACCAAAGGTGTTTGCAAACATCACCCAGCCAGGACCATGCTTGGGAAGCCTCTGGCTGCAGGGTCAGGTTGATCTAACACCAAACTCTGCAGGAGGTTCTTTCTTCTGATCTCACTCAAATCCTGCCACCCTGAGCTGGAACAGCCCCCACTTGTGCTAACTCTTGGCACTCCTCTGTGTATCAATGCTTTCCCCCCTCTCAAACCTAATTTCTGAAGAAGTTGTTACCCCAAATGGTACATTCCATTCTCCCTCTGGCTTTAACAGCCTTTACCAGAACCTCTCCTTCCTCCTGATTTCCTCTCACTGTTTGCACCTGATCATGCAGCTGTGCATATCCTCACCAGCAGGATCATTCCACCACCTCCCTCACTCATTTAACAATTCTCCATTTAACATTTTATCCTAAACGCCCCTGAGAGGTGTTTGGGGCCTTATCAGAGTATGCTGAACACAGTCTGCACTGAGGCCCTTATCAGGCACTCTCCAAGGAAAGGCCACAGCAGAACTTACTCAGCAGCACAGAGCTTCTGCCAGGCCTCATGGTACCTCACAGGCTCCTCCTGCAGAGTCTCTGGCTCCAAGTCAGCAGAGTCAATGTACTGGGAAGAAATCCAAAACAAAGCATGATGAGACATTGCCACAAGAGTGTACAGGACCTCCTGAATTATCATTAAATTAAGATAGCCTATTCCTCCTGGACAGCTCTGGATTTGTTTCCTAATAGATACTGAGTTTGTTCTGGGCTGACATCCCATCTGTTAGCCAACAAAACTCCTTTCCTCACCACCCTACTCTGGGTGCACAAACAGAACCCATCCATGATTTCTCTGTCCTCCCCTCTCTGCAGCTCTGCTGTGTCTCACACCAGTCCCTGAGCCCCAGCCTGTAATGCTAAATGTGGGGTGATAATGCAGCACAGCAAGGTGGGAACATGGGGCTGTGCAGACACAAACCACCACAGAGAGAGGAAAAAAAAAACATCCCTCTCTCACCAAATAAACATCATCTTCAAGAGGCATTGAAGAAGAAATAGGGAGTGGTGAAACACAGGGTGCTGTAATTAAAAGGTGTTATGACAATGGAAAAATACCCTACAATTTTTCCATTTTCTCATCTCCAGTATTCCAGTACCTCTGGATATTCTGGACATTCTGGCAGGCTGCTAACCCTTTAAAAGAACCATCTTGTTCTTCTTTGTTTTTTGGAAGTTGCAAAACTACCAATCAGTTCTTTAGCACAAGGCTCACAGAGCTCACTTCACTTCTGAGCCACTCAGACACAGCTCTGCCAGGGAATACCCACAGATGCACGTGTGGGGTTTGCACTTTACCAATCTTACTTGGTTTGCTTATTTTCACCTCTACTGATTTTGGAAATTGAAAGGAAACCCAGACCTAGAGCAGTACTGTTAAAAAGCAATCACCTATTTCCATGACTCACTGACATCATGAAACTGCAGGGCATTTAGAAGTCTCTTGAAATGAAAATAAAATTTCTGGCAACAGAAATTCATATTTCACCTCTTCAGAGCATCCAGCCATGACCAAGACCCCTAAAAGCATCAGCCAAAGCAGCATGAAAACCTTAATAAAGCCTGAGGCAGGAGCATCATAAAAACCTGTTGCTAACAGCAACAACCCCCAAAAAGAATCACTTACAACAAGTGGCAGAGAAATTAAAGAAGAGAGTGCCTCCTCTAATCCATCTACCACTGTCACAGCTGAGCACACAACAC
This sequence comes from Catharus ustulatus, assembly GCF_009819885.2. Taxonomy (NCBI): domain Eukaryota; kingdom Metazoa; phylum Chordata; class Aves; order Passeriformes; family Turdidae; genus Catharus; species Catharus ustulatus. The sequence goes on from NC_046246.1 coordinate 2,329,326, forward strand.
TGAGCACTGAGGAGCTTCCATCCACTCCAGACACCTCATACAGCTCACAGGAGGAGAGGCTTGGCTCTGGAGCTGGCCTGATAACAGCTATTTTAATGCTGTTAGAATGAAAACAGCTGCTTTGATGCAAGGACAATTTGGATGTTAACTGGCTCAATCACTTCTCCCTCTCTGTCTATGGGTTTGTGAAAATTTGAATTAGGATGAGCAGATACAGGTGGAAGTAGGACAGGGGGAGTTTTTTTCCTCACACAGACCCATCCCTACCTTAATGTCAAGTTTGTGGTTGATGGCCAGGGCAGAGTGCTCCAGGGCTTTGATGACAGATGCATAGGAGTCAGAAAACTTGGTGTATTTGCCCACAAGGGCAATGGAACATGTCTCAAGCAGACGGTCGTACCTGCAGAACACCAGAACACACAGGTTACTACACCAGAGCACACAGGTTACTACACCAGAGCACACAGGTTACCACACCAGAGCACACAGGTTACCACACCAGAGCATGACAGGGATGGGATTCACTTCCTTTCTGCTCAGCCCTTCAAGGAACAAACAGCTCTTTCCTAAGTCTGTCCAACAGAGCTGACATCTCTGAAGAGTGACCTATTATAATAATTATAATTTAAAAACATCAAAGTGAGATCAAAACCAAAATAATGAGGAAAACAGTTGCAGAAAGCCACATATAAATTAACTCATCTCTCCTGATGATGAAAAGCCATTTTGAGCAGATCCAAGCTGCCTTTCCAGGAAGCTGTATTAGATTCAAAGGCTGCAGTGAACTCCTAGGAGAGGATCAAAGCACAGCTTGGTGTTTGTTTGTACTGCATGGCATCTGCCCATGCTGCTGCTGAGTTCAGAGCAGCAGCTACAAACACAGAAAGCATTTCTGGAGCCCTGAGGCTGTGCTCCTACACTCTCAATCCCTGGCACCTGGCAGCACAGGATTCACACAACATTCCTGGCCACAGCCAAGAGCTTGGTTCAAGTTTCTCTCAGAGCTCCTAAATACCTCCAGCCCAGCCGGTGACCAAGGGTTTTCCCCATCAAAAGGAAATGTTAATGACAGGGCTGGCTTATGTCAGGCACAGAAATAAAGGAAAGCATCTAGATCTTGAAAATTAATTTCTTATAAGAACAAACATATTTGAGGCTTCAGTTGGCATTCAAGCCCTTTCTGAAGGCTCTATTCAGTATTTCCCCATGAACATTGAGTGTACTCCTCACAAGAAAAAACCCCAGTGTGCAAGGAGTCTCAGAACAGGTACCAAACACTTGTCTCACTCACCTGAAAACATACTCAAATCTATTCTTTATTGACACTCCTGACATCTCCAAATAGCTACAAAGGGATTTCAACACTTTGTAATGTTACTGAGAGGTTTTTTTTTTATAAAAAGAGAGAGCAGAGTTGTCCAGCTTTTCATTACTTCAAGCTGGGTTTGACTCAGACAGCACACTTCCAACAGAAGATAAGGATCTCACTGAGTTTATCTCACAGGATTTTATGGAAAAAGGCTGAGGGAATTGGAGTGATTCAGCCTGAAGAAAAAGCTCCAGGGAGAATTTATGGGAGCCTTCCATTAAGAGGATTCATGAGAAACATGGAGACAGACTTTTTAGTAGGGTCTGTTGTGCCAGGACAAGTGGTGATGGTTTAGTCTAAAAGAGGAGAGATTTAGGTTAGATATAAGGATGAAATTTTGTACAGTGAGTGGTGAGGCACCATCTACAGCAGCTGTGGATGCCCCACCTTGGAAACATTCAAAGTTTGGATGGGGCTCTGAGCAAAAGGGAAAAAACAATGTGAGCATGCAAGAACACTTGAGGAACAGGAAATAAAACTCATCTCACACAACCAAGAACAGATTCCAGTCCTGAGGGGTGCTGCAGTGTGCCCAGCAGTGCAGCTCACCTGTCAGCCATCTCCTTCCACTTCAGGAGCATCCTCCTGGGCTGCCTCTCGATGGGAAGGTCCAGCCTGTGCCTGAAGTAATCCACAACTCCCTGCTCCTCCAACAGCAGAGGAACCCGGTAGATGGAGGAGACATCATGAACACAAATGACCTGTTCATAAAACAAGGGTGACATGAAAACACAGGCATCCAGTGCCCATACAATCATTTTTATTCAGATATTCAGGGTGCTCCTGTCTCTAGCAGAAAACCATATGACTATCTAAACTTCCAGGCAAGTAATATGTTGAATAGCTCAATACTGGTTTCCTTATGCCTGAAAAAGCCATTCTGCAGCACTTGCAAGGCATCACTGCTCCCTGGAGCCCCTTGGGAAGGGCTGTACCAGTAACCCAGCAGCAGCACAGTCAGCTGCCCAGCATTTTATGTCAGCAGCACACAGAGAAGTTCAAAGAACACTCCAGAGATTCTTGTGATACAGAATCCCAAGTGAAGCTACAGCCAAACTGCCACAGGCACAACTTCCCCCTTCTCACCACTGTCCTTCCTAACCAGGGCTCCCAGAGTGATTGCAGCCCAGGGAAATCTGGGACCACAACACAGCAACACTTCACAAGGTGCCCCTCATCGAATTTGGATTACAGTTATGAGCAAAGAATTCTTAGGTTAATGAGGAAAATCTACATCAACAGCTCCAGTTCACTGAAATGGGCAAAGATGGCTCAGGAAACTGTCACCTGTCCATTAATAATGAACCTGCACTTTAAGGATCCAAAACACACTGGCAAAACTTTTTAAAATCCTCATTTCTACTGACTCAAAAGAAAGCAGAATTCAACATTGCAGCAGCCAAACCTCCTTGGCTGCACATTTTCCTCTTTTAGCCTCAGTGCTGTTTACTTCTTAACCCAAGTGCAACAGCAGTCAGAGCAACAGCTACACAGAACTGCATTAAACTTCCTGGAAAGGGACTAGAGCCAGCTTCTTCTGAATTCCTGGCCAACAAGAGGTAGATGTTTTACTGATGACACATCAACATTATTGCCAGCAGTGCAGTGCTTGAAACTGCAGGACTCAAGCTTGGTCTTGTTGTAGAGCAGATTAATAAAAATGACTTGTCAGAACTTGGGATTGGGAAGTTATACTCAGTTTTTCACACAAAGACAACATTTTTTGAGCTCCAGCTGGACTGGAGTACTAATACTCAGCCTGAATACTTTTGACTATTTTTCAAGGTCCACAGTACAGTGTGTTAAGAGTCTCAGGATAGAAAGAATCGTGCAAACATGGAATTTGTGCACATCACAGCCCTCAAATGAAGTAATGCTTCTCCCAAACATCATTTCAACCTCTCTGTGAAATCTCTCCTCAAGAATTACTGGGCAGAAGAATAATCCTGTAAAAAGAGCAGTGTATGAAGTCCAGTGATATATCCTTTAAAACTAATTTTGGGCAATCCTACCACCTCTAAATACTGGAAAATCTCATTCTTCTATGTTCACAGAAGGAATGTGGAAGTACAATTAAAGTCAAAATAGCGATTCAGAAATCACCTTGGATTCCATAGAATTCTCTAAGCTTATACCAATCACCTTACAAGAAAATCTGGGTGCTGGCACAAAAAGATTTGGTTTAGCAGCAGATCCATGTGTCAGGAAGGAAGGTAAGACAAAGCAGCAAATGAATTATGCAGCTACAAAAACAGAGCTGGAACTGCTGCACTGAGCAAAACTCCCCTCAGAGTCTGACAAACATTTACTGCAAGGAAGCACAGACAGCAATCCTTACCTGCTCTGGTTCAACATGACAGAACATGGAAATCTTTTCTTTTACTGAGGTATCCAGGGGAGTGGAGCACCTGCAAACAATCTAACAGAGCAGCAACATCAGGGTTGTGAGACAAAACAGAAATACTCAGGCATTCATAAAATAAACCTCTAAAATGAGTGCTCTTTGTGCAGTCTCTGTGATTTGAGAAAAAAAACCCCCACAACTCCATTTCTTTTCCTTATTTATCACATCACCACTATATAAGAGCTCCCAACTGAAGCATTACTTTGACAAGACTGCTGTTCCAACGTGCCAGATTTTCCCACTCAAAGCCATGCAACACAAACCTTACCAGATCTGGTGAGAGCCCCAGACCTCTGAGCTCACGAACACTGTTCTGGGTGGGTTTGGTCTTCTGCTCCCCTGTGGAGCTTGGCTGGTCAGAGAAGAGCAGTTGGTGTATCAGACTGTGCTAAGTAGCAATGATTCAGCAGGTTCATCAGGACTCTCAGACATGTTGTAAAAACTTTGACCCAGTTTTTGGACAATTCACATAAACCTCGTGTAGCCCATTTTAATCCCCAGCACCAAAGCAACAGCAGGAACTCAAGTTCCAATCTGCCCACTGGAGTGCAGGAAGGAGAGGGACAGAGAGCATAATGTCCAAATACCTCATGTTTTGTATTTCTAATTTTTATCTGGCCTGGACAGAAGGGGAAAAAGGGAGAAAAGAACAAAGACTGATCTGAACTCCATAATTATCAATTTGCTCTGTTAAATCCAGTTCAGTCTGACACAAGGAATGCTTGTGCTGCATTTCTGCAACTCCCAAGCCTTTATTATCCTTTGAAAAGTTCCTGTTCAGTTCTTGTAAAACTTTTTAAATACATAAGCATATAATCTCTGCATTTCTGCCAGAAGTTTCTATATACACAGAAATACAAAAGTAACATCACTCAGAGACACAGCATTTCAGAAACACCTATTTAGGAAATGTTGGACTGAGGAAGCCTCTGACCACCAATATGTTTGGGTCCTTACCTGGGGAACCAGACTGACATGAATGTTACAGAAATTCTCTCTCTTGGCTTTGAACTGGAACTGGCGGAAGGCCTCGATGAACGGCATGCTCTCGATGTCACCCACGGTGCCCCCGAGCTGCCAACACACACAGGGGGAATCAAAGCTACTGCCAGAACACCTGGGCAAGGTGTGCACTACAGACATGAAAATATAGATAACAACACACAAACAGCTCCCCAGCACATCCCTGACTGCCCAAAGGAGCATCAACACCAACACCAACACAGCTTTGTCCCCAGGGGCAGCTCCCATCTCTGCTCCCTGGGACAGGGAAGGGCTGGAGCTGGGCCAGGGCAGGCTCAGGCTGGAGATCAGGGAAAGGTTCTTCCCTCCCCCAGAGGGTGCTGGCACTGCCCAGGCTCCCCAGGGAATGGGCACGGCCCCGAGGCTGCCAGAGCTCCAGGGATGGACAGGGGGGATTTGCTGGGGGGGCTGGGCTGGATCATCCTGGGGGTCCCTTCAGCTCAGGATATTCTGTGATTCCATTCCACTCAAAGCAGCAGGATTTACCAGCTGCATGCACTACTTTCATAGCCTCCAATCTACTCTAGGTACTACTCTACCTTCATCATTTCCTCACAAATCAAAAAGCCACAAGAAAAACATCTCTCCAGAGATATCAGCTTGACCTCTATTTTCTCTCCACAGAAAAGACTTAGATGTGAAAATTGTGATTTATGAACATTAGGTGGCACTGAAAAGCAAAATGTCTGTTAAGTGTTAGGAACTGTACAGACTGAACACATACAGGAACAGATCCAAGAGCACACTTGGAGCCTCCCAGCCCTGTCAGTGCCTCCTTGGTACTTCAGATCTGGGCTTGTGATCCTGGCACAGAAATTGGCACCTAAGCTGCAGGCAGAGTCCAAGTCACCATGACCTGGGCTGCGTGACAAGCTCCCTGTCCTGCATTAGCACATCCAGCAGCCAGCTCAGCAGTGTCAGAGCCTTCTCCCTGCTCCATCTCCTCTTGGCAGCACAGCATTCCATGACCACACTGAACACTGCCACCACTAACTTGTGCCATTCCCTGCCACATGCCTGAGCCTGAACTGGTCACTTTGGGGACAAAGATAACTGCTTCCAGAGGGGGATTTACCTCCCCTCCCTCCACCCACCAAGGAAGAGAGCACAGCTCAATTAACTCAGACTGGCATGCTAAGTTACAAGAGCTAAAAAATTCATTCTGTAGGTTAATTCATAGAATATCCTGAGCTAGAAGGGACCCACTGAGTCCAACCCCACACCCTGCCCAGACCCCAAACAATCCCCTCTGGAGCTCTGGCAGCCTCAGGGCTGTGCCCATTCTCTGGGGAGCCTTTCCCTGTCTCCAGCCTAAATCTCCCTCCCCCTGACACAGCTCCAGATTCCCTGTGGTATTGTGGGGCTGACCCTCATGAGACAGCTGCAGGCTGCAATTCAAAAAATTAGAGTAAGCAAAGCTAACAAGGGGAATTTTTAACCCATTCACTAACATGCAAAATTGAACTTCTCTGTAAAGAAATATGTAAAATATGCATCTATGTCACCTTACTGTATACAAGAAACAAAACTACCTACTTTTTAAAAGTTACAAACCTCAATCACACAAACTTGGGGCTCAATGCCATCTTCATCCACAGGAATCCGTGCCTGCCTCATGACCCATTCCTGTATGGCATCTGTGATGTGGGGAACAACTGGAAAAAAGACAGGCAAGGGTTAAAGCCCCCCACACTTAACTCATTACAGAGCAAATTACTGAAAATCACCAGCCAGTGCTTCCCATAGGGCTTGAGCAGGAATTTGTGTCATTAAAGAACTATGCATTTTTGAAATGGTTGTTCTTGGCTGTGATCTTCAAGGCCTTGGCAGGAAATGGAACCCTGCCTTAATTTAAACACGTGTAAACAACATTTCCTTTAAGCTGAAAGATTCAAGCACAAACTGTTCTTTGCTCTAAGCAGAGAAGGTTACTCTGGTTTTAACCATCTGTAAAAGTCCTATTGTCAACCAGCTGTGGAGAGTGGTTAAAAAGGGAAGGGACTGATGTGACACTCACAAATCCTTTGGGTTTTCTAATGACATGAGTTAAGAAAAGTATTAACCATTTTAACCAGCTAACAAACAACCCCAAAGTGTATTGGTCTGAAGTCTGTTCACATTTATCACTGGGTACATTAGACAGCTGGACCCAAGTCCTGCACAGTCCAAACACAAGCAGGATGGGGCAGAGCCTCAAGTGAAGATGAAAGGCGAAAGCATCCAGCCAGGAGTGAAACAGAGAATGCATTTCTGAACAGCAGGAAAGAAGCTTTGCATCACCTTGGACCGTTTTGCCAAGATAATCTCCCTTCCTCTCCTTGTTAATGACATACTGGTAGATCTTGCCCGTGGTCAGGTTGTTGTCTTTGGTGAGTCGGATATCGAGGAAGCGCTCGTAGTTCCCGAGGTCCAGGTCCACCTCCCCTCCATCATCCAGCACAAACACCTCCCCTGCACACAACAGGCACGAGCACACGTGTCAGGCATGTGGAAGAATTCAAAATAAGGAAACTTCCTCCCTGATTGCCACAGTTTAGGAATAGCGAACAGAACTAAAACCTTCTATAACCGAGAGAGAAAACCCCGGGGCAGCAGCAAGAGCAGATCTGGGGCTGGGACACGGCAGCCGCAGCAGAGCCCGCAGTGCTGGCAGCCCCGGCCTGCGGCTCCCGCAGGCAGCACCAGGCACAAAGGCTCGGACAAAGGAGATGATTCACGGCAAGCCAGGACAGGCAAGCCAGGACAGACCCAGCGAGCGGGCACTCACCGTGCTCGTACGGGGAGAAGGTGCCGGCGTCGATGTTGATGTAGGGGTCGATCTTGATGGAGGTGACATGCAGCCCGCATGACTTGAGGATGGTGCCGATGCTGCTGGCGATGATCCCCTTGCCGATGCCCGAGATCACCCCGCCCGTGACCAGGATGTACTTCATCTGCCCCGCGCCTGGACGCGACACACACCGGCACCGGCTCAGCCATCGCTGACAGCGACCCCCGGGCCGTTCCCCGCCCGCCGCTGAGGGCCGCTGCCCTGCCCGCCGCTCCCGCCAGAAATTCCCGCCACCACCGGAGCCTCCCGCGCGCGCCGCCCGTGCGGCCCCGCCAGGCCCGCGGTGTCCGCGTGGTCCCGCTCTGCCGCCCGCCCGCCCCCCCCCCGGCGCTGCCCGGATGGTCCCGCCCGCCGCTCTCACCTGTGGCCGCCGGGCGCGCGGACAGCGCGCGCGCGGGGGGAGCGGGCGGGAGGTGCGGAGCGCACGCGGCGCCGCTCCCGGCCGGCTCGGCTGGCAGCCGCATGAGGCCCAGCTGCGCCTCTGCGCCTGCGCGGGGCGGGCCGGGGGCGGGCCCAGAGCCTGGGGGCGGGGCCATGACCGGAGGTGAGAAAGTCCCGCCCCCTGCCCCGCCCCTTCCCGGCCCCCTCACGGCCCCTCAGTGCTTCACGAGGGGCGCGGGCGTTTGGGAAAGATCCCTATGGTCATCTAGTCCAAGCCGTGACCTAACACTTCCTCATCATGTCCCCATGTGCCACATCCACACCTTTTCTGAACGCTTCCAGAGGTGGGAATCCTTGAGCAGTCTAATCCAGAGCTGGACTGAAAAAAGAATATTCAAACTGAGCCTGCCCTGCCCAGCCTGAGGCCGTTCCCTCTGCTCCTGTCCCTGTTCCTGGAGCACAGCCCGACCCCCCCGGCTGTCCCCTCCTGGCAGGGAGTTGTGCAGAGCCACAAGGGCCCCCCTGAGCCTCCTTTTCTCCAGGCTGAGCCCCTTTCCAGCTCTCTGAGCTGTTCCTGAGGTGGATTCTGTTCCAGTGTCCGTGTGTCCTGCCAGCACATCTCCCCATGGACACGGTCCCCTGGTGTTGGCAGCTCTGTGGGCACAGTGTCTCTCTGCCTTCCCTGTGCTGGGGCTGTGCCCTGGCTCTGCAGTGTGACCTGCCCAGAGTGCTCGGGGTGCACTGCCCTCCTGGGGAACCAGCTGCTTTCAGAATTACCTGGCCCTGCTCATTTGTTCCTCTACAAAGCACCCTTCTTACTTTCTGCTGTCCTACAAGTAGCTCCTAAGTGGGAAAAAAACCCCAGCAACATTTCCAGCCCTTTTTCTGCAGAAAAGCCCTTCTCATGGAAGGGCTGTGCTGTCACTGTCGCTGTCACTGCCTGGTGGCACATGCTGATAAAGCACAGAGAGGCTGAGCTCTCCCAGGACTGCCTTTAGACATCCCAGCTTTTCCCATTTCATGAGTAGGGCACAAGACACGTGTGTTGTAGCTGAAGGGAAGTCCATTGTTGTGAAGATGTGTGTAACCTCGATGTGAGCACTAACTTCAGGACACACAAATCCTTTTCTCAGTTCCTCATTAAAGGCCTCAGGGGTTGGACATCCCGTGGTTCTCAGGAGAGAACTGCACTCAGTGGGAGCTATTGTGAATATTAAATGGTGTGGAATAACAGTGACCCAGAAAAGTCAGATCACAAATGTCTCAAGTTATGCAAAATTACATCAGCTTTTTGCAGAAGTGGTGAAGGTGTGTATGGGTGCATGTGTTTCACCCTTAATTTTGCCCTCAGTAAATTTTTCCCTCACAGTGCCTTGTTCTCAGCTCTCAGTTAAATACAGACCAAATACTTCCCTTTCAGAAATATGAAAAGAGATGAAATGGATCTGCTCTGTTTATTTAACAGGACTTGATTCACAGCAAAACAAATTAACTGGAAAACATTGCTGGGAGGACTGGCATAGCTCTGGGGAATGTTAATGTGTTACTGGGATTATGCAAGGAATGAATAGACTGGAATCCTCAAACACTCACTTGAACTTCCTTGTAGTTTAGGGGCCTATTTGTGCAGGAAAAAGCTTATTGTGGTTACATGTATATAATATTAATTACAGTGATAATAATAAATTATATAATCTGTATGATATAAACATGTGGTTTTTCCAGTCAGGACATTCACAGCTTCCCAGGATGGTTTGGGTGGGAAGGGACCTCAAAGATCCTCTTGTTCCACCCCCTGCCATGGGCAGGGACACCTTCCACTGTCCCATGTTGCTCCAAGCCCTGTCCAACCTGGCCTTCAACACCTCCAGGTAGAGCATCTCATGTGCTGCCAAAGAGCCCTGGGCATTTCTGCCTCTGAGTGCCTGTGAAAAGCATCTTGGCTGATTTTTAAGTACAGAATGTTGCAGACAGCTAAAAATCAAGGCATGAAGGTGATTGTCATCTGCCCTACTCCAGATTCAGCCTCAGTTCTTACTCTGTGACTGCTGAAGTAGGGATGAAATAGTTCCTGCTGTGATCCAAATATTTTCTAAAGGCTGGTTTGGGGTGCAAGTTCTCTCTTAGTAATGCAGTTGTGTACTATCTGAGGTAGGATGCTGAACTTCCTTCTCTAGAGATGACTGTAGAAATTCCCATTTTTAGGTTTTCCTAACCAACTTCTATCAGCACATGGCTCAAAGCCAGAATCCAGTGTGAGCCAGGCCTTGGAACACACTGAGAACTGTTCTGTGCTTGTTCCCACTGTGTGCTGATCACTGGGTTTCACCTTGTGATCAATATAAACTTCCCAGGAGTGATGTGGAGTCACTGGCAGCTGTCAAGCACTGTCCAGTCCCAGTGCCATGCAGCAGGATGCTCCCTGTGAGGAGCTTCTGTGTGGCTCCTTGAGGTCTCCATTCTCAGGATTAATCAGGGTTTGTGGAAAATGTTCAAATCCTTTTCCAAGTCTACACTTGTGCTCGGAACTCGATCAAGTTTTCATCTCAAGTGCAAAGTAACACATCTGTTACCCTGAGCAACCAAAGGATCTGGGCAGATCTTGAGTAAAATACAAAATACTGTAGGAACTAGGGCTGTTACTTCATGTACCCTGCTCTGGAGCACAAATCTGATGAGGAGCAGCTGAGGGGACGAGTGACAGAACAAGGGGAAATGGCCTCAAGTTGTACCAGAGGAGGCTCAGGTTGGATATTAGGGGAAATTTCTTCACTGAAAGGGTGGTCAGGCATTGGCACAGGATGCCTAGGGCAGTGGTGGAGACACTGTCCCTGGAAGTGTTCAAAAATGAGTAACCCTGCCACTTCATGACATGGCTTGTCAGCATGCTGCACTGCGTCCTCTCCGAGATCTCCACTAGATGGTGGAATGGACCAGTGAAAGAGTTTGTGCCGTAACAAAGGGACGTGATCAGGCTGTGGTGACACCCGAGGGGACCTCAGAGCTGCTCTCAGGAGCAGATCCTGGAGGACTCCTCGTGCCTTGTGTGTTAGGGGGCATTTGGCAGCACCCTCTGATCAGTCTCTGCAATGCCATCCCAAACCCACCGGGACTGTAGAATTGTGTTCCTTCCACAGGTCGTGATTCTTCAGGCAGGGGCTTTTCACCTTCAGGCTTCTTTTTCTCCATGGGGAAGAGCTGCCTTTTTCTTAGGAGGCAAGGAGTGAACCCACTGGTGTGCTGCAGAGCTCTTCCATGCTAGGAAGGGAATGTGTTGGCTGGAGGACTGTGAATAACAATGGGACAGCATGTCACCAAAGAGGGTGACACCAGCAAAGAGGGGGTGTGGAGAGAAAAGGTTCTGCAGGTGCAGAAGATGTGTGTGGTGGGGATTAAAGCTCTCAGGTCTGTGTGATGGAGCCAGTGCTGGCCTTGGGCCGAGTGCTGAACTGAGACCAGCTCTCAGTCCTCAGCCCTGAGAGGTCATGTCACAGTTCTGTGCCTCAGTTTCTCCTGTGTAAGATGGAATAAGGAATCTGGCCTTTTGGGGACAATCTTTTGTTATCTACAATGAGCTGGGCATCAGAGCTCTCTGTTTTCATGGTAGACTCTGCTGGTGACTTGTGGGACTGTGTCCTCTGTACCTGGAGTCACTGGGAGCTGAGGCTTTAGCTCCACTCATGACACTGTCCAGAGTAGGGGGCTGAGATTGCACTGCCCTGGTTCCCTCATTTCAGTGAGAGCTGCATGTCCTGCACACAGCAAAGGCAGATCTGCCAGAGCCAGCTGCTGCTGCAGGGTGATGGGTGCTGCTCTTTGGCCAGCTTGGTGAGGGTGCAGGCTTCAGCCCTTCATGGCTGCAGAAATACTCCTGCAGATTTGATGAGTGGAGAAGCTGCAGAAACAGAATGAGATGTTTTCCTTTAACAAGTGAAGTTTCCTTCTCTGAGGGGACTGTGCTGGTGGCAGCTTTGCCAGGAGATAAGCTGGTCTAGGGGGAAGTGTCCCTGCCCAGAAGGGTTGGAACGAGATGACTTTAACGTTCCTTCCAACCCAAACCATCCTGTGATTCTGACTTTTTTTCTGAGGAGAGAAACCACACAGACCATCTGAAGCCTAAGGAGTGCCCTGAGCTCCTCCAGTGCTCTGTGGGAGTGCATTTCCAGCTCAGGCATTCTGGAGAGGCCAAGCCAGCTGCCACAGAGTGTGTTATGAAGACATGCAAGGACAAGAGGCAGGATTATCCAGCACTGCTTCTCTACCTGCACGACTGAGCAAAATTTAATTACCTCTGCTCCCAGGAGAGCTGCCTGGCCCTTGTACATGAACCATGAGATTTAGGTTTCTAACAATTTGCAGTGCTGTGACAGGTCTGTGAGCCCTCCAGCCTGTGAGGTGCCTCTAGCAGAGACCAGGGAACGCTGTGCCAAGGACTGTAGTGAATCATCCAAGAAAAAGAATGGTGCAGAGAAAAGAGACCTGCTAAGACCTGCTACCCACAGGAAGCATGCTGCTTGGCTTTTCCATTCAATCATCTGCCTTTAATGTTTTTAGCCTGTCATATTTCCATAGGTCCATCTTCACCTGCCTCTTTGATGCTGTGAGCTTGACCGTCTGTGGGATTTCCAAATCTTCATTCACTGACTGTTGTGTTTGTATTTTCAAGTCTTATCTTTTATCTGCTGTCAAGTAACACCTTCTGTTCTTATTGGCCAAGGTGACTAATTGTTCCCTTTCTTTCTATCAGCAACAAGGAGCCATCATAAAATTATCTCACTGAGCTGCTCTTCAGTCATGGCTGTGGTAATGAACCAAGTGTTCAAGAAAAGGCTTGGTCCAGAGAGCTGAAAGGACAAGGTGAGAGATCTGCAGAAGCTTTTGTTGAGATGACTGCAGCCTGGGATGCCAGGGTGTGCCTTTAGGTTCTACAAACAAACACAAGTTTTGCTGTTGTGACAGAGTGCAGGACAGGTTTCCTGGGCATTTGGTAAATGGGCAGAATTGCTGTGGTGAGATCTGCATGGGGGCAAGAATGTCACTGCCAGGCAAAGAAAGGGTCTAAGTGTTTAGAAAAATAATGCACTGACCCAGGGAGGGTCAGGTTCAGCAAACCTGAAGAGCTCTGCAGGGCAGGAACACTCAGCAAAGCACTGAGGTGCCAAGAGGCAGAACAGGTTTTGGCCTCACTATTTGCCACGTACAATACATAAACAAAGTATGGCCAAGGTTTACTTTAACACCAGCCAGGGGTGCCAGGCCCAGGGCAGGAGGTGAAGCACTGCACAGACACACAGGGAGGGCTCTCATCTCTTCCAGAGTTCATATCCTCAACAGGAAAGGCAGGGAAAAGAGTAAACGTGATTCTCTGTAACATTTTTCCTTGAATTAAAATACACACCAGGGTCACTGTTCCCCCAGCATTTTTATGGCTCTCAGCACATCTCAACCTTGATCCAAGAGGGACATTTTCAGGTACTGTTTGACAAAGTCCAGGACAGATCTGAGCCCTCTCCCCACACAGGGACTGTGAACCACCTGGTCAAGTGCAGGTTATCACACACAGAGCCCACCACAGCTAGAAAATCAGGTGGGACCATCCATAGGAGACCACTGTGTCACAACAAACCACTATAAGGGAGCACCAGAATCCCAGAGGAGCTTTGGGGATGTGAAATGATACCTGCCCCTAGTCCAGGACGCTTTTGTGGATGTGTCAAAGACTGGAATTTTTTTAAAATACTGTTTCTCTGCCAGAACTGTGAGTATCCCATCAGCTCACCACACAAAACAGCCCAACTGGAGTTAGTTTAAAGCTCTGCTGAAATGCTTCATTTTCCTGTCTTTAGACCTGTACTGACAATATTTGCATTGTAATGATTGAACTCTGCTTTCACCTCAACATTTGCCTGGTAGCAAAGGTGATTTCTGCATAACCAGAGAACATCTGAGTCTTCCCTGGGAAGTCTTCCCTTCCCAGTCTCACCTCAGTGTGGGACTCAGCTCTAATCAAGGCATAAGGGAGCTGCTTTTTCCCAGTACTGCATAGGAAGGTTTGGAGCTGCAAACAGGTACCAGGGTGCAATAGATTTTAGGGATTAGGATCAGCCAGGAAGCTCTGGGAAAATGTTAGATTCTCCCATAAGTTTTCAGATGCCTCTTTGAAAAACAAGGGAGGAGGACTTTTTATACAGGCAGGTAGTGACAGGAAAAGGGTTTTAAACTGACAGAGGGAAGGATTAGATGAGATATCAGGAATAAGTTCTTCTCTGTGAGGGTGGGGAGGTGCTGACACAGGCTGCCCAGAGAAGCTGTGGCTACTCCATCTCTGGAAGCATCCAAGGCCAGGCTGGATGGGGCTTGGAGCAACTTGGGGTAGTGAAAGATGTCCCTGCTCATGGTGGAGGGTGGAGCAGGATGAGCTTTAAGGCCCCTTTCTATCCAAACTCTTCCATGTTTCTGTAATTCTGTGATGCAGGGATGAAGGCACTCAGTGTTTTGCTGGAGGTCCCATAGGATTTGTGGCAGAGTTGAGGGGTGAGAACAGATCTCCATGTTTCACTGCACAGCACAAACCTGACAGATCACTCTTGTGCTCAGAACAGCTGACACAGACTCTCACCCAAGTGTCCCCTTCCCTCAGGGTTTTTTATTCCTGCAAAAAGATGGAATCCTTCCATTTTGGGAGCAGAGCATATGTGAGAGTGTGCCACCAGCACAGTGACATGTGGGAGCCCTGGGAGCTGGCCTTGGCCTCAGAGCAGCAGAGCAGAGCTTAGCACAGCAGAAGGAGCTCCATTGGCAAAGTGCTGAGCAAACAGAGGAACTGGTGTGAGGAAAGCAGCATGGGCAGAGGGTTGGAGAAGTATGGAGCAAACATGCAGGCAGAAGAGTTTCAAGGCCAGCATTGCTGGCTGAGAAAGACAAGGTACCACAGTGTCACTCCTGTGAGTCTCTTCCTGGCAAGCTGGGTGAGAGGAGGAAAGACACAAAGGCTCCAGAGAGAGGATGAAGGAAATGCAGGTTGACACAAAGCCCTGAGAGAGGAGGAATGCCCTGGGGAGCTCCTGGATGGGCTCCTACAGAGGTGAAGCTAAGCTGGCAAGGAAAGCTCTTGGGGCAGCTGAGCTCCTGCTCTGCCCCAGCCATGTGCAGGTGTGCTGTGCCACAGGAGGGGTGGCAGCTCCACGGGCACACCATGGGCCAGCATCCAGGGGGGTGTTTTGTCAGTGTGCACAGTCAAAGAAATCCAAAAAAAAGGCTTTGCCTCTTACAAGCAGCTCTGGCTGCAGCAGGTAACAGGAGCAGGGTATCAGCAGAACTGGGGAGCTTGTTTCAGGAGCTGGATGGGTTTTCAGCCACCAGATCAAACACATAAAACCCTGAGTGAAACATCTGGATGTGTTTTACACCTGTGCACTGCAGGTGTAGCACAACACATGGTATGAGTGAGCAGCACATCCCCTGAAAGCAGCCTGTCACCACCAGTGACATCCCTGTGTCCCCCCCAAAGGGACACAACAGCTCCACAGTGCAGGGATGGGCACTGAGATTCATAAATCCAAAAGGTCTTTTACTCCCTTCCACTGATTTTCTTGGACTCCTACACTCTGTGATTCTGCAGGTGGCCTCTTCCTCCTGCCATATCATTCAGTTTCTAATTTTGAAGGGACAAAACCTTGAGGGATTTCAATCCTTTTCTGAGTGCATACATGTTTTGTTGGTTGGGAGTGAGTGTCACACAGCCAGTGTGAGATGTCTCAAAAGGCAGCTCATGGAAAAGGACAAATCACTCATTGTTCATGCAGCCCTAATACACCAAACCCTGCTGTAAGTGCTCTTTAAAATTTTTATGAAATGTGTGAGAAATACAGTGACATTCAGTTAATTCAATTGCAGGATAATTTGAACTTCTATCTAATTCAATCAAAACTCCTGAAATAAAACCATTTGTATTCTTGATACAAACCCATTTGGACTCTACTTCTCCTGGCTGATGGAGATGTGATGAGTTTTTCACTTAGAGGCCACTTCACAGCTAATTTTTTTATGCTGTTTTTGCTTAACTGACAATAAAGAAGTACTCACATTTGTGCTACAAATTCCTGCCTCAATTTATAACATTTCTTTGCACAAAGTGAGTCATTACAGAGGAAACCCTCAAGTACAGAAGAAACCCTTAAGTCAAAAGAGTTGAGTGCTCTCTCCTGCTGTGCTGCAGCCAAACTAAAGCTTCCAGCTTTTTTTGAACATTCCTGCACACAAAGACGGGACCTTGAGAGGTGTGAGCAGGTTGTAAACCCAAATCCTTGCTGAAAAGAGGCCAAGATTGTGAAAGGCACAAAAGCACGAAGAGCTCAAAGGGGCTGAAGGTGTGAAGAGAGAGGCAGTCCCTGCGTGCTGGACTCCCACAGCAGGCAGGGACAGTGCAAGTCACAGCTGTGACAGAGCTGAGTGTGGGGGGAACAGGATTTGGTTCTTTCAGTCAGGAGCTCAGGAAGGGAGGGAAGCTCTGCACCAGCACACCTGGCTTGTTTGCAGGTGTAAAGGGATGCCATCCATGGCTGTGTTTCAGGAGAGAGGGAGCAGTGAACAGCCCTGGGAGCCCTGGCAGTAACTCAGCATTTGCCACTTCTATTTGTTCTCTCCCTCTTGATCTCTCTAGCATGAGGCTGAGCATGTCCTCAAGAGTCCAGCAGTGAGGAGGGGATGTGCCATGAGGGCAGATCAGGGAAGCTTTTGTCCCTGCCATCGCCCTGGGGCTGTGGTCCTGCTGTGCTTGCACAGGGGTAACTGGATGGGGCAGAGGAATTTTAATCCTGAATGATTTCCACATTCCTTCCAGCCTGGCAAAGGATTCTGCTGAGGCATCAACTGCCTTGTCCAGCTCAGCCAGGCCTGCATCTGATAAGTTGATTGAGGATTTAATTGAGGAATTAATTGAGGCATTCTGCTGGTTACCACAACATTATCAGTCAGCTTCCCAGAGTTGGAGCTTTCCAGTTCGTTTGGACTCAGTCCTGTGAATAACTAAATACCATTAACCTTCTCCAAAATCCCTGGAGTGGTGCCTGCTGCAAACTTGAGGGATCAGTATCCTTTTTGCCAGCCTTTCTTTGAGTGCTGTTTTGCTCAGCTCAAGTAAGAAAGTTCACTTTGGAAGCAGAAGTGCTGAAAAGTCTTTTTTCCTTCATGTCCTGGTTCTGCAGCTGCAGCTGGTTGTGCTGTTCATTAGCTCTGATTCTGGCATTTGTCTTGGTGATCTAGGAAGATGTTCAGCTTTTGTTCTCAAAATCTTACAATACCCAGAGAGATTTCCACCTCTGTTCAGTTCGTTTGTGCACATTGGAGATGTAAGATACAATGCAGCTGGAAGGTAATAACAGCACTTCCGTTAAATTTGAGTTCCTGAACTACAACATTTTAAACCAAAAACTTGAGGTGATTATCTCTAACCCTTTGGGACCCATTCTGGTCTTATTCAAGTTGGTGTGAATGGGAATAAGGCAATGGGAAAGTCATGGGACAAGGAGACAGCTCTGTGTTTTCATAGAGTCACAGAATCACAGAGCAGCTTGGGTTGAAATGGACCTTAAAGCTTCTCTCATTCCATGGACACCTTCCACCATCCCAGGCTGCTCTGAGCCCCTCCAGCCTGGTCTTGGACACTGCCAGGGATCCAGGGGCAGCCACAGCTGCTCTGGGCACCCTGTGCCAGGGCCTCACAACTCACACAGGGAACAATTCCTTCCCAATATCCCATCTAACCCTGCCCTCTGTTGGGCTTCCCACTTCCCCTTGTCCTGTCCCTCCAGGCTCTTGTCCAAAATCTCTCTCCAGCCTTTTTGTAAGCCCCAATTTGCCCTCAGTAAACCTGTTTTAGCTCTTTGTGGTCACTTCCCCATCCTGCACACATCTGGATAAGGACTCCAAGAGGACCTGCTCCATGACCTACCTTGGCATAGACAGGCCCAGTGTTCCCACTCCTCTTCTTGCCCCAGCTGATGCAAATTCAGCAGGAATATAAATCCCTACCCAACTCTGTCCCTAGGCATTTTAACTGGCTTCAAATCATAAAGGATGAACACAGGCAGAGTATGGCCCCAAAGCTCTTCTGGGTCCAAGGTGATTTTCACTCCTGTTGTTCTTGTGCCTCTTTCTCTTCAGCTGAGCAGCTGCTGCAGCTGTGCTTCTTCCAAATTGCAGCATGATCTTAATTTTCTCAGATCTGTCTATCGAGGAGGATTTCATTTCAGTTGGCAAAAGACAATGCACTTAAACAGCTACAGCTGAGACAAAGACAGAAATTAACATTTGTAAAGAAAGAAAGGCACAAAAGAAATGTTGGTGACAAGGAAGAAAGTGAAACAAAAATGAAATCATTGTCATTGTCTGACTACAAAGGAGAAGGGGTCCAGAGATGAAGATTCCTGCCATGCCAGCCTGTTCCCTGGGACTCATTCCAGAGGGGGGAACAGCTTGTCCAGGAACAGGACATGGCTGTGGGCACAAAGGGCTGCATCACCCACCCAGTGTAGAAGGGATTCAATGATCCATTCCATGGTTCTCACTACCAAAGCTGTGCATACCCCTCTGTTAGGCAGTTGTTTAAAAATGTCCCCCCAGGAGGAGGGAAAATGCCCCAAATGCCTGTCAGGTTGCATTGGAAGCTTCCCACCGATCCTTAATCTCCACTCATTGCTGATTAGTTGGGAGCAATCCTAACCCATCAGCTGGGAAAGGTCACTCCCACCTCACACTGTTGTGTGTTGAAAACACAAATTCCTCCTGCTTTTATTTCCAGGAGGTGTCAGAGGAGCCTGTGGTCCCGTTGCTATCCCTGCAGTCACATCCATGGCAGGCAGCCCTGGTGGTACACAGGGGAGGCTGGTGGAATCCTGGCAGGATGGGTGTTCTCCTCCCAACCAGCACTTACAGCCCTCATGCTGTGCAGCTCAGAGCCTCTGCCTGGACTCAGAGAACAGTCAAAGTAGTTAAGTTTTAGCAAACATGTAGGTCCTGAGGCTGGAACATGTGAGTGACTACATGTGCTGAGTGACTCCAGGCTGGGAGTGATGGGTGAGCTAACACCACCCCTGAGGGCTGTCCTGAGGGCTGTAGATACCCAAAATCCCTGCTGAATACCTGCCCTGAAATGGAAACCACTCTTCTGGAAGGACTTGGTTGTTTCCTGAATGCTTCCATGGCTCAGTTCTCATCTTCCTTGGGCAGGTACCATCCTGTGTTCATATCCCAGTTCCTGGCTGGCCTGGCTGGTGCCCTCCCAGTGCTGGACTTGTCTCATGCTTATGCTCTTTGTGGAGTATATTTACTTGTGAGAACCTTTCACAAAGTGATTTTCTCATTTGTGCCTCAAACTTCACCTCTGTGAAGTCTGAGATGGGCCTGGGAAGATAATCCAAGGAGTCCTGCTTTGTGTCTTGTACATCATCTCTCAGAAGTGTTAAAAACTGTGTGCTCCTCACTATGACTGCCTCATTCTTCAGAGAGGAGCTTTGGACATGGGCATGGAGTGACAGGACATGGGGGAATGGCCTCACAGTTACAGAGGGGTATTGGAGAGAAATTCTTCTCTGTGGGGCCCTGGCACAGGTTGCCCAGAACAGCTGTGGCTGCCCCTGGATCCCTGGAAGTGTCCAAGGCCAGGCTGGATGAGGGTCTGGATGGGGCTTGGAGCAGCCTGGGACAGTGGGAGGTGTCCCTGCCCATGGGGTTGGAATGAGATGAGCTTTAAGATCCCTTCCAACCCAAACCAGTTGGTGATTCTGTGATTCTCTAGAAATTTAAACTCTGGTGTTCTGAGGGGAAGAGTGCACCAGCCATGTGACAAATGGAAGGGCTCTCCCTGACTGCAGCCCTTGCTGTAGCAAGAGAGCTGTCAGGGAACAGCAAGAGGGGAGTCAGGTCCTGGCCTGGATCAAGGGACTGAGTGAGCCCTGGAGAGCAGGAGCTGCACTGTTCAGGGACCTGCCACACCCACAGGGGTCTCCAAGACAGGAATTCAGTTTGGGGCACAGGGAAGAGGCTGTGCCTGCCCTGCTGTATATGTGGTGACTGGTCAGAAAAAGCCAGTTCTAAGTGGCCTGCCCATCCCAGTCTGCTCTGCTGCCCTGGGTCACAGAACTCCCCTTGTGCACTGGAGCAGGTGCTTCATCTGTTCCAGGAGAAACACTCTGAAATTTAGGGGGTTTGTTGCAATCTGCAATAAAATCCATTTTTCTGCTGTGGTTATTGTTTGTCCACCCCAGGTGACAGCAATCACTGCTCTAGTTCAGAGGTGATGCTTAAATTCCTCTTCCCAGAGACAGGATCCAGCTGTCCCTGGGCACTGGTGGAGTTTAGGGGGAACAGTTGTGGTCCAGGATCCACACTGGACACGAGTGGCCTGATACAGGAATCAGTGAAGTGCAATTTGCACTCTTTATTTCTGACTCCTATCTCCCTGTCTGGAGCTGGCTCAAGGCTCTGCCCTGGAGCTGTTGCCCAGCAGGGAGCTCACTTCACTGCCCCGAAGTCAACAGAAACTTTGGGACCTCAAAAAAAAAAAAAAAAAAAAGCTCTTTTTTTCAAGAAGATTAAACTATTCTTCAAATGGCACCTAGTACCTGTAGCTCGGTGACAGTTTCCCCAGTAGCAGGCACAGGAGTGAACACTGAAAGCTCAGCCTAAGGACAGATCTGAGGGTTTTGTGAGGCTGGGAATCAGCTTTGTGCGAACCGCAGGGACTCATTTACAAGTAATGAATCATGAAACAGCAGGAAGCGAACGAGCCAAGAGAAAGTGTGAGCTCTGCAATTAACTCCGGAGTGCTGAGGTGAATAACAAAGCCACGAGATAGCAGGGCAGAAAGCAGGTCTCCAAGCTGGGAGTGTTGCAAAACTAATTTCTGTAAGCCACAGTTTTTCTAAGCAAGTTTTAGTCAAAGAAATTGCTACTTTCTCTTGAACTGAGGCAAATCCCATGTGTATGTATTTATCAGGCAAAACAGCTGACAGCTTTTAACTCGAATTTAAATTTATGAGTGACCCAGATCAGCAAAAACCAGGAAACCATCTCCTTGAGCAGTCCTGCTGGCAGGTCCTGTGCTGAGCCAAGGTGAGCAGCAGGTATCAGATAAGCCCTTGGGGCAGATGAAGGATGGTTTCCACTGTAAGAGACACTGGTGGGTTATCAGTTTACAATGAAGGAAAACATGTGTTATTAATTATCCCCTGGATGTGGGGAGGGGTTGGGAGTTCAAGTGAGAAGGCAAAGCACCCAGGACAGCACAATGTGTGTGTGGCACAGGACAGTGTGTGCTGTTCCCAGCCCTGGTAAGGACACAAGTGGTTACACACTGCCTGGGAAGGGAGAGTTCTCTTTGTATGGAGCCTGGAGATAGAGACAAAACCCTTTCAGGACAACTATCTTTTATTAATGTCACCCAGGTCCCAGTAATCCATCCTCTTTGTCCGTGGCACCATGCCAGGAGCAGCTGTGTCACAGCAGCTGGCTCCCCCTGCAATTCCTGGTACCATCATGTGCAAGTGAGGAAATTTCTGAAGCAAACATGAGTTTCAGCTGATAAGGCCATGTTTTGTGTTCCTTTCTCCCATTTGATGTAACTGCAGAAATACAGATGAGCATAAACCATGCTGTGTCTCTTGGGTAGGTGGAAGTTCAGTGTTACCAAACTGTCTCTGGGTGTGCCACCAGACACCATCACCTCTGGACAAAGGGATGGAGCCCAGCAGGGACACCACAGCCTCACTGGATCCAACAAAGATCCAATGGATCCTGAAGAGTGTACCCTTGCCATCAGTCCAGGCATGGCCCAGGCCTTTACCTGCTGTCCCTTTCCTCCTGGTCTGTATCTGTGGAATTTGGGTCACCCTGGCCCTTCATGTGCCCCGTTCACCCTTCTGCTGGCAAACATCAGAGGAACTGCTCTCCTTCCCCCTGTGCCTCTCATGTGGAATAACTGGAGCAGGCACAGGAGGAGCAGATGCTGTTTCTTTTTGTGTCCCTGGTGCAGCATCCCCTCTGAGAGCTGTCAGTTCACATGTGCAGCTCCAGTTTTTGCCTGGGCTCTGTGAATAACCACAAATGCCACTTGGCTGGAATAATTGCTTCCAAGCATGCAAAGGACGGAAGGCACAGCCAGAGGCATGGCTGAAAACTTGTTGGAAGTAAGTGTTCAAGAGACTTGAGCAGAAACCCTGAGTGGAGTCAGTATTTGTGGCCTCAGCTGTGCAGGGAGGGCAGGATTGCCACACAGAGTCCATCACACCAGCTTGTGCTGCTTTTGCATTGTCTCTCTGCCCCAGTGACCCCACCATGCTCACCTTTGATCCAGTGACTGGAGCTGCTGCAGGACAGGCACTGGGAAATGCCCTCTTCCCTTTGGATTGCTTTCAAAGTGGCATCTATGAAAAGCAGTGAGGTCCCACACCTGGCATCTGGAGACCCTTGTTCCTTTGTGTGTGTTTTCTCTCTCTGCTTCTTCTCTGACCTCTTTTTGTTTCCTTTGCACCCCTTGCTGGTTTCCCAGACCCATGAGGAGAGCAGATCAAGCAGATGGGTGCTCTGGGCTGGGAGAGCTGAGTTAGGCAGAGCAGGGAAGGTGGTGCCTGTCAGTGTGAGGCACGAAACCTCTGTGCAGATGCTGTCACTGAGCAGCAGAGCAGCACTCACTCCCTGTAGCTTAATCCCCTGACCCCAGACCTGCATCACTGCAGCCGCAACATTCTTATGTTTACATGGGTCAGCAGCCAGACAAGGACTTGACTGGGATTTTCCCAGCAGGTCACACGGCTATTTGCCAATCAGTGGTAGCATAAACACTGCCAGGCTCCTCATGGGTCACTTGCTAGGGACAGGCTAAACAAACCATCACCAGAAGAAAAGCAGCATGGCTGAGTGGATGAGATTTGAAACAACTGTATTGGAGTCCTGAGTCTGTGCCCTGGAGGAGTTTCAGGGCTTGTGAAATGGAGAGGTGGTTAGATGGGAGGCTTGGATCTCAGCCTGAGTCCTGGACTGGGCAGCAGGGTGTACATGAAATGGGCCCCATGTGAGCACATGAGCTTGAACCAGGGATGGGAGTCTCCCCCTCCCTCAGGCTCACTGTGCCAGGCAATGCTCCAGGGAGCTTGGTGATAGCTTCATCTTAATAGCTACTCTGGTAAGCCTCTGCCATGTGTGTCTGTTTACCTGGAGATATGAACTATCCCTGGAAAACCCAGCTTTACCTGGAGAGATGAGCTATCCCTGGAAATCCCAGCTCAGCTGCCCTGGCAGAGGGAGCAGTTGTGGAGGAGTAAACTCCACACTGCAGCAGTACAGAGGAGACCTGGGCTCCCAGCCTGCAGCTGCAGAGTGTGAAATTTGTGTTTCCCTCCCATCCCTGTCCTAGGCCATGGCACAGCTAAATGCAGGAGTGAGTCTGGCACAGAAGTCACTGAGCTCTGCAGAGTGTGACACCTCCTGGGATGGAGTAACCCAGCTGTGACTGGCACCTGGAACACAAGATCAAGGGCACAGCCTGGGCCAGGAGTGTGTAAGATTTCTTCTTAAAGCTCCTGGAAACATGAGACACCAGCAAAGTCTGTTCTGAAGAACCATATGAGCAAACCTTTCCCACAGGCATCCTGCTCCAAGCAGGGACACTCCTCCTGCAGGAGCTGAGTCTCAGGGCTGTCCTGCATGTCAGGGCAGGGCAGGAAGGTGGCAAGGGAGGAATCTGCCTTCCCTTCACCAGTCCCCACTGTCAGCCAGAGGGGAAGGATTCAGGATTCAAAAGTCCAGAGAGAAAGGGAGTTAAAATTTAGAGCCTGGTGAATAAAGGTTCTCCAGTGATGGGGAAGTCCTGCCTTCCCTCATTGCCCTTACCTGGCAGTAGAGAGTTGCTGTTGCCATCAGCCCTGGGGTGATGTGTGGTGTGGCAGAACGAGAGCAGCAGAAGTGTGCAGGAAATTGCCCTGGAGGAGAGTGATGGCAGAGAAGGCCTTGCATTATGATGCCACCTGCCACCACTTCATGGTGACAAGTAGTGACCAGGGGACACGCACAGCTGCCCAAAGACAGAGCTGTCACCTGGCTGGGCAGGACCCGGCAGGGTTTGCCAGCACCTGGGCTGTGTTTCTCACCAACAGCCAACCAGCCAAGCTGGCTGGGAAGAAAACTTGCTTCTGGCTTCCAGAGCAAGCACCTTTGACTGAAAAGCCAAAGGGATGCTGCCAGCTTCCCAGGAAGTCATTTCCATGGCACCACTGTGACAGCAGGCCTGGGGTGAGCTTCTTGCAGGAACCAACTCCCTCAGTGCCCAGCTGGGACACCACAGAGGCTGAGCTGGTAACACAGGAGGTAAGGACAGCACAGCCCAAACGGAGCATGGGAGGTGCTGAAGGGCACAGGGCAGGTGCCACACAGGGCCTGGCAGGTGCCACAAGGCTCTGCCAGCACCTGCTGAGATAGGAGGAGAGGCTGGGGGTCTGTGCACATGTGTGTGCAGAAGGGGCACAGAGAGGTGACCAGGATTCAATCCCTGTGGTGATTTAGCTGTCTGGTATCAGCATTCAGTTCCTTTTCCCCCACCAAGTGTGGCTGTGCTGCACTTGCCCGAGGGGTTGTCACCTCCTGGTTGAATGTGACTGCTGGGAGCTGCCTGGGCTAACCTGACCCTCACCAGCACAGATCTGGGAGCTGCTGCCATCCCAACAGGTTGTTATGATGTTATTATGGACCTAGGAACCAACATGTTTTACCAAATCTGTGTCCAGTGATGGACCAGTTCTGCTCTTCACTGTGCTCCAGAGGAGCCAGGAAGAATTTAATTGGGGTGGGTGGTGAAGTCATAGAATCACAGAATGGTTTGGGTGGGAAGGGACCTTAAAGCTCATTCTGTTACACTTCCCTGCCATGGCCAGGGACACCTTCCACTAGACAAAGTTGTTCCAAGCCCCATCCAACCTGGCCTTGGACACTTCCAGGGAAGGGGCGTCAGCAACTTCTCTGGGCAATGATAACCTCTGTAAGGAAGAATTTCCTCTTTTCTTCCCTCTGCAGCTGCTTCATACCTTCATACCCAGGGACTTAGGGTTTATATTTGTATATTGTTGTCAAATGAAATTATGAAACATGTTCAGGATATGTAACATCTTGGTTTTATCTTTTTCTTTCTGGGATCAGTGCGGTGAGAGGTGATGGATCTTTTTGCTCTCTCTTCCATGCTGATGCTTTCTGGCCTGTCCTGGTTTTTCTGCCTTCCTTGACCCACTGTTGTACTGTGCAGCTCAGCATTCCACCACTAAGAGCAAACATAGAAGCAAAATGCTCCCAAGATTCAGGTTTCTGGAGATGATCCCTGAGAACTTTCCCAGAATACCTGTGGTATGAAAGAAACACGGAGCAGGTGAACGAGGCTAAAGCAGGCTGTGTGCTCCTCAGGCTGGCATGGAGGTGGAACAGCAGCCTTAGGTACCCTTGTGAATGGCTGCAGTGTGGGTTTGAAGCCAGATCCGTTTCACCTCTCAGTGAATCCGCCCAAGTGGGGCTGAGGAAGCAGGGATGTTATTTGGGGTAGAAAGCATCTTAAATCAAGCAAGTACAAGGGGTCTAGAGCCCCCTACACACTCAGAAGCAGCTGTCCCCATCCTGCAGTCCAGCCCATCCCTTCCTGCCTGCCAGGACCTGCAATCTGCAGTGCAGGCAGACCTCAGGTTTCCAGGCTCAATCTACAAGGGCAACATTGACCTAATTAGTCTCTGAAACAAACGGGAGAGAAAGACTTGCTGCCGTATGTTGCAGAA
This sequence comes from Catharus ustulatus, assembly GCF_009819885.2. NCBI lineage: Eukaryota > Metazoa > Chordata > Aves > Passeriformes > Turdidae > Catharus > Catharus ustulatus. The sequence continues at coordinate 2,355,140 of NC_046246.1, forward strand.
TGAAATCCTCTCCCTCTCCTTTTGCTCTCCTGGCCCCGGGGATTCATCCCAGGCAGGTGCGTCTTTGATTGCAGCAGGTTTTGAATCCTCTTCCCTCTCCTCACGGGGATGCCACATGCTGTCTTCTGACCTCGTTAGCTTCTCCTCCTGTTCCACTTCCCCGCTCTGCACTCCAGCCCCACCGATGTGCTAATTACCACAAAGCAATCTGCAGGAACGCGCTCCTCGGAGCGGGGAGAGCGGGGAGACTGCTCGGAGACTCGTGGGGGAGGGAGCAAACTGAGGGGCTGAGCTGAGCTTAGCAAGGCTCGTGTCTGAGCTTGTACCGGGCTCTCCCCCTAGCACAGTGCCATGTGTGCCCATGGGTCAGTGCCAGGCGTGGCACAGGGGTGCACAGGAGACAAAGTGTCGTGTGCGGGGTCTACAGAGCGAGCTTTGCTGCCCAAGAGGCTGGTGTGGGCTCCTTCATTCCCCCAGGGGCTGGTGTGAGCTCCTTCATCCCCACAGGGGCTGGTGTGGGCTCCTTCATCACCACAGGGGCTGGTGTGGGCTCCTTCATCCCCACAGAGCCTGGTGTGGGCTCCTTCATCCCCACAGGGGCTGGTGTGGGCTCCTTCATCACCACAGAGCCTGGTGTGGGCTCCTTCATCCCCACAGGGGCTGGTGTGGGCTCCTTCATCCCCCTAGGGCCTGGTGTGGGCTCCTTCATCCCCATAGAGCCTGGTGTGGGCTCCTTCATCCCCCTAGGGCCTGGTGTGGGCTCCTTCATCACCTCAGGGCCTGGTGTGGGCTCCTTCATCCCCCTAGGGCCTGGTGTGGGTTCCTTCATCACCACAGAGCCTGGTGTGGGCTCCTTCATCACCATAGAGCCTGGTGTGGGCTCCCACATCACCTCAGGGCCTGGTGTGTATTCTCACATCACCTCAGGACCTGGTGTGTATTCTCACATCACCACAGAGCCTGTGTGGTCAGGGGGCTTGCTGTTCCTCAGCTGCATCCAAGGCAAGGATGTGCTGTGCAGGATAACCTGAACCTCCAAGACTGATAAACCATCTTCCCTCAGCTCCAAATTCCCCTTGGACTGACTCCTGCAGGCAGACAAGGCAGGGCTCACACTGGCCATGGCAGACCTCGTGCCAGGCTCCCTGGGCCCTGTTCTGCACAGGGCAGTGGTCTGGGCACCGCTGCTGCCACATTGTGCTGCCAGGAAAAGGCAAGGTGTTCACTCCGGGAATGCACACCCAGCAAAGGCACCCAATGTGCTTCCAATTTCCAGCTGCCCTGTGCTCCACAGCAGAGCTGCTGTGTTATTGGAGCATGGGCAGAGGTCCATTCCTCCAGCACTGGCTGAAAATGAGGAAACTGGAGGGAGCTGGAGTTTGGATTAATTTTGGCCAGATGGAATGACAAGATTTTCCTGTTCTTTCTTAATCAGTGAGAGACAATTAAAAATGGAGTAAGAAAAAACCAGCAATTAAGGAGACATCCAGATCCTGATACCCTTTGCTTTGCTGTGTATCTAAATCAAAACCTTCACAGCTGGTGGAACTGTATTTGTATTGAGCTGGTGTGAGTGAAATTAATGTCAGCTTCAGTAAGTTAAAAGCAAGACAGAGGAAGAGAAAAGCCAGTCCCTTTGAGTGGGGAACAGAGGGACAGTAGGGGATTGTCAGGAAGGACATCTTCATTGTGAAATCTGTTTGGGAGTGAGGGAAGCCATAAGGTGCCACCTTACCCAAGTGCAGTTATGTGCCAGCCAATGTGTTTCAAGGCAAGGATAAGAAGCTCCCTGGGGTCCCTGTGAAGGTGCTGGAGACAAGGCACTCCTGTCACTGAAGAAAAGATGTCTTTGCCTTCTGCTCATTTTTCCCAGACCTGCATGCAAGGTGGGAAATGAGTGACAACTGTGCTGCTGGAAACTGGGGACATCACAATGCTGGTTTTCCCCATCTATTGTAAGATTTTCTTGAATTCTGTGCCAAATACCTGGGCTGTAAAAAATCCTTGAATGAGAAATTCACCCCCTCATGTGATGTCCCTTTAAGAATTTTTTTTCCACTTTCTATTCCAGTTTTCACTTTGAGTCCTGTGCACAGCTATGCCATGAACACACAGATCCATCAGTACAGGACAAACTGTACCAAGGAATGTGGCTTCACTGTCCCTGGTCAGTCACCAGCCAGGCAGGTTCCACCACAGGGGACATTATTTGTCACTTGGGTTTTGTTGGAAAGGCTCCAGGGCAGTCAGGAAGACACCTTGGATGTTTCCTTAAGAAGCATCTGCAGCTTGTTTTCCTCATGTAGGTTTTGGCACCAAGGAGGAAGAGATGGAGGTGGGGAAGTGCTGGCATTGCTCCCAACAAGACTTCCTGCAGTTCAGGAATTTTCAGCAGGTTTATGGAGCTAAAAGTCTGTGTGTCTGACAGAGGCAGCAGAACCTTGTGCTCAGCAATGTATTGATGATATTTCCATTGAAAAAATTATGATTTAATTTTAAAGGCTATGATTTTACTTGTAGCCAATGATTCCTCAAACCACAGAAATATCAAAATATTTGAAATGGTTACTGCATAGTTAAAAGAAAAGGTGATCCATCATTTGCTGCTTATTTTCAAGATAGCAATGAAGGAGCATAAGCTTGGAAAATTTAGGATGTGAATTGCAGGAAAATGTCTTCAGCTTAGAAAATGTGATATTTGCAACTGGGGATATGAACATTGCCATTGGAGAAGCTCTATCCAGTAATTATTGGAAAATGGGAATGAATATTGGCTTTAGCTCACACAATGCATAGGCACTGCAAAACGTTACCATTTGATTTCCAATATTTTGTAATGCCAATTTTCCATCTACTTTTCTTATTTTCCCAATTTCTTCAAGCTTCCAGAATTTACTGTTACAGATTTACATTTTTACAGATTTACATTTAATTTTACAGATTTTAATTTTTCAGGCTTTAGCACATGGAAATCACAGAATCATAGAATAGGCTGAGTTGGACGGGACCATCAGGATCACGGAGTCCAACTCCTGTCCCTGTGCAGGACACCCCAACAATCCCACCCTGTGCCTGAGAGATTTGTCCAACACTGTCCAAATGACCACAGCCATCAGCTTTTTCCAGACTATGATGCTGAAAAACTTTAAAATAAGTTTTTCACTATTACAGCACTGTTTTATATTCACCAAGTCTTGCCCAGTCGTTGTTTTGCTCTTTTAAGGGGTAACAAAGATGAGGATGATGGAGTTTGGTATGCAGGGAGCAATTTAGATTTCTTTGTGTATTTTCTCTTCAAACCTCTGGCCTTCCCCTTTCTTTTTACACAGGGACCTTCTTGTGTTTGTTCTTATCTCAACGAGGGGTGGAAATTACTCTCCCTTGTTAGGAACTCAAACCTGCTCAGGGTGATTTAACTAACACCAAGATAGGAATCAGACACAAACCCACTGCAGCTTGGAGTTTTATGAATTAGCTGAAAAATAGTAACAAACTGACATTAGGATACATTTACAGGAATACATCGAAGCCTGACACAATTTAATTGTATTTTAGTCCAATGGCAATACATAGTTGAGGGAATCATGTGCTTCATGAGGGATTGCCACTCTTCTGCTCCTGTGGAAGAAGAGGCAGCACTTACCCTCCCTGAAATTGTCACTTATTTCTAAGGGTCACTGAAAGATACCTTGATTTTTCAGCAAAGATTTTACTTCTGATATGTTCCTCACCAAGCAGAGAAACTGTCATGTCTGAAGAGCTCAAGGCTTGTTTATAAATGCCAGCTCTGCTTCAGAGAGATGTCAGGACTGCTCCAGAAGGAGATTCTTGCCCAGACATCATTTGCAGAGGAACAGAGACATTGAAGTATACCTGGCTTATAGTTACTCCTTCCTGCCCTGCTCAGCACTAGAGTTTATCCAAGAAAACACTGGATTTTATTTCCACTGCATTGTTTTATGGCAGAGGGAGTCTCTGCACAACACCTGCAGAAATTCCTGTCAAAGCACTGAAAAGCTGCTGGCAAAACTGACACTGTCCCTTAATGGTCTTTGTAGGGATCAAAGGGCCCTTTGTTAATGGACCAGAATCTTTCTCCTGGGCCAGAAGCAATGAAAGAAATGGCAGAACTGTGTACCCTGAGAAGAGGTCGTGCTGAATAAGCTCATCATGCTCAATGACTCATTAAACACTTCCAGCTCTTCCAGAGGATCTTGGTCCTCTGGCACTGGGCTGGTTCTGTCCAGGACAGGATTAATTTTTGCAGTAGCTGGGAGGAGGACCCTGAGGCTATTCTGTACCACCTCAGCTCATTGCCAGGGGCAGGGAGGCTCTGCCAAGGAGAATGGGCTCCTTCCAGGCAAGAAAATGCAGGGGGAGACATGGGTATTGTTTATAATCCAGGGAGTATTTTCATGTGAATTATTTCTTTTCTTGTACCCTCTGTCATCACTGTTGTTGCTGTCACTATTCTTTTTGTTATGTCATTGCTGTTTATGTAAATTGTTCTTATCTCAACCTGTGATCTTTAAATTTGTTGACTCCAATTCTCCTCCCCCATCTGCCACAGAGGGGAGGGGAAAAGAGGGGAGAGAGCAGTGCTGGTGATGTCTCAGCTGCATTGACTCAGCTCTTCAAAACAGGTAAAACAGATCTGGCTAACATGGATCAGATTACACAGAGAAGTCAAAGTCCAAAACATGAAATTCCTAGATGAAAATTTGCATCTGCAGGAGGAGAGTATCCACCAGTGTTCCTCCAGTAAAGGCTACAGATCAAACAGACATTCATTAACACTTTAAATTACTGCAACAACAATTAGTTGACCATTTTTTACTGTTTTCCAGTCAGAAATTTCATCCAGAAGTTGAAAAATGGCCATTTTTCATGGGAACATGTTCATTTTGTGAGGAAGTGTTGTGTAGTGGACACCCCTCAGTACTAAGAAGAGATGAGAAAACACTGAGGAGGAGATTAAAAAATGACAGCAGATTCTATTGAGGTCAGGAAATACTACAGGTCCACCCAAACCTGAAAGAGAATAGGAAAAGATGTCTTCTATGGAAGTTCACTCTCCTAGCTTTATGTAAGAACAGTTGTTCTGAGGGTACCCAGGGCTGGGGAGCAGAACAAATCCCCCATAACCCAAGTTATGGGAAGTGGTGAGTGACCTGCTGCTCCACTTGGACACACACAGGTGTGTGGGGACAGCTGGGACCCAGCCCAGGCCCCTGAGGGAGCTGGCAGAGGTGCTCACTGGACCACTGCCCATCATGTATCAGCACTCCTGACTCATTGTGCAGGTCCCACTTGACTTCAGATTTCCAAATGTGGCACCCATCTACAGAGAGAGATGGAAGGAGGAACGTTCTCTCTCTCTGCAGTTCCCTAAAAAGAGGTCGTACCCAGGTCGGGGTTGGTCTCTTCTCACAGATGAAAAGGGACAGAATAAGAAGAAACGACCAAAGTTGCACCAGGGGATGTTTAGATTTTATGTTAATGAGAATTTCTTCATGGAAAGGGTGCCACAGGCTGCCCAGGGCAGTGGTGGAGCCACCATCCCTGGAGGGATGGAAAAGTTGTGCAGATGTGTAACCCAGGAGCAGCAGTCTTAAGTTCAGGGTTGAACTTGGTGAACTTAATGGTCTTTTCCAGCCTAAATGATTCAAAGAAGTCCGCAGGGTCTGGACAGGTTTCGTGTGAAGTGGGTCAGGAAACTGTTAAAGCCAAGCCAGGGCAAAAATCTCATTTCCAGGGCAGACAGGGCCATTTGACTGGGATCAGCACGGTACAGTGTACTTCAGCTATGCCAACAGGCCTGGACAAGAAAAAGAATTTCTTCAGAAGAGGTTTCCAGCTGTACAATCCAGACCAAATTCTGGCTAAAAGATACTATGATCTTTCCCTGGCATGTCCCTGTTAACCCTTTGCAGTTGCACAATCATTTAAATAGGGAAATACTTACATAATCAAAATTTACCCTGTGGTTTATCAATACGAAATTCAGTCATTGTTGAATGCTAACAACAAAAGTGTTGTCATATTGAAGAAGTGAATTTTAGGGAAGTTGGACAAAAGGTTTTTTTAGCTTATGTGTTTTCTCAAGAAAATACATATTTACAGTAGTTTGATTTACCAGCTCACATGGGCAAGTATATTTTCATAAACACTCAAATAAGAATATTTGCACGAGTAATTAGGACATGTTTGTTTTTCACAAGTGCTTATTTAGAAGGAAGTGTTTTTCTACCAAATACTCATATATAAAAGAGGTCATGAATGCAAACAAAATGATTCATGGGGATTAGTCTGAAAGAAGATTTCCCTGTAATATGTCTGTAATATTTCCACTCACCTCTGGTTGCTATGTAGTAGCCAGTCATCTGCAAACCCTGATGAGCTCTGACAAGGCCTCTCCAAGTCTGCAGGATCATCTGGAGCACGGCTGGAGGCATTACTGCAGGTTCCCCAAAGCACTGAGCTTCTGCCAGTAATTAACAATATAAGAAATAAGAATATTAATTATAATAAAATAATCCTCCCTCAGCACAAGACCCTGAGTCTGGGCTGACACCTGTTCATTATCCCCTGGATGCTGTTCCCAGTTAATGCTGCCTGAGCCCATTAAGTTGGATCCAAAGGACAGGGCACTGTTCTGTGTCTTACAAACCCAGGAGACCGACAGCAAAGATGCTGCTCAAGGCTTTTGTTCCATGTAAGAGCCTGCCTTGATTCCAGACCTTCCTGACATGCTTCTCCCACTCCCTATGGGAGCACAGCTGACCCCTGTGGCACAGCCCTGTGCTGATGAAACCCATGGGACCAGTCCTGATCCTTGAATCGGGCTTACCTACAAGCAGAGGCCAGAAAAAAAGATAAGAGTGGATATATTTAATGAAAGGCTTTCAGGAACATTTAGGGCAGATGAAGCCTCCCCAAGGGGCTACACCTAAAATGGATGACAGTCCAAAGATATAAGTTTGGTCTCTCTGCATATTAGGTTTATTCTCCAATTATAGTTTCAGGTAATGAAGTCATTTACCCCCAGTTTGCTCTCCCCTCCCCAATTCACTTTTGTTTACACTTTTCAGAGCCTGAGACAGAGGGTGTCCTTGGTTCTCAGGCCTTGAAGGATTGTTTTGTTTGACCTCAGCGTGAAGAGTTAACTAACACTCTGTGTGGAGTTCAGAGTTCCACACTAATGCAGTACAAAAAATATAAAAGCTGAAATCTTAAGGCATCAGTTCCAGCATGGTCATGTTCTCACCTTCCCTTCTGAGGGCTGGAATGCAGTGTCAGGGAATCAGCTGGATTCTGCTGTGATGGTTCCCCCTCTTCCAGATGAGGTCCTTTCCACACATATTTCCTTCCTCTGTCAGTGTGACCAGGAGAAGCATGAAAGGGCCTTTATTCAGGATTTAACAATCCCACAAGCCCTCTGCTGCTGTGGCTTTCTGAGTCACGTAGGTTGGCTTTCCAGAGCAGATCAAAGCAGACTCTGTCCAGGTGTCTGTGGAAGCTGTTCCTCAGTCCTCTGGAGCCTTTAAAACCCCAAAATGATATCAGAATTACCAGATACAGTAGGTGCAGTGGGTTTCACCTCTTAGGCCAGTGTGATTCCATCACTGACATCCTGCTGCTCTTCCTCTCAAGAGCCACATCCAGCTCCCATCGCTGCCTTCCAGTCAGTGCAGGAGCTCCTGAGCATGCAGAGCTCTTAGCAGTGATGGGAGGTCCTGGAAGGTTCAGCATGGGTCATGTAACTAGAAGCTGAGAAGGAATGGGAGACCCTGACCTGAGGAGAACCTGAGGACTAATCTGGTCCAGAGGTATTTCAGCAAGTGGTTTGGATGAGGGCTGAGGAAGAGGCTCTGAGGGAGAGATCGAAGCTAGGGTCTCTGGGGTTACTGTGAAAGACCATCCCCATGCTGGCATTTCAAGAAGGGAAATATCAGTTATTTTTGACCCTGATGATATCCACAGGAGCCTTATCAGGCACTGACTCCAAATGGAAAGTGTCCAGATAAAGTTTTCTAGAGTGATCCAAAGCCCAGGAAAGCTCACTTACAGTGGGACTTCAGCTGCTCAACCAAATCAAAGAAACTAAAGAGATACAACTCATAGGAAATGTAGGTGAATAAATTATAAATTGCTTTCTACTGGGCTGCTAACCAGTGGTAGAATCATAACCAGACCCACTGAGTGGGAGCTGCAGCAAGGCAAAGTCAACCTGGAAATAATTGTTAAAGCCACCAAGCCCTGGTCAATTCATCATGCCTGACTTGACCTCAGGACATGGCTCTCAATCTGTTTTGGTGTCTCTTGCCAAAATATCTGGTTGGATTCAAAGGGAGCAGGATCCAGCCTGGCTCTTTGGACTCACTGCTCCTGCTATGCAGCTGCTTAGATAGGACTGGAAAAGCTTTGCTGATGCAGGCAAAAGCATCCCTATGGCAATGTAACTCCCAGAGTCTGGCCTTTATTGTGCAAAGAAAAGTGAGTGAAAGCTAACAGATGTTTTAATGCCCAGGTGTGATACATTCTCCTGGTGCAGAAATATTCCCAAAGCAGTCTTGGTGCACCTGGAGAAGCTCCTGGGTGGCAGAGGTGTCCCTGTTCTCTCCTGGTACCCCTTGCTCCTGCCATTCCAGGGTCAGTGGGTGCTGCACTCCCCTCCCTCTGTGCCTGTCCCCTCTCCACTGCCCTCCTGAGCCACCTGCAGCAGCTCCCCGCAGCAGAAATCACAGGCAATCCACTCCAAATGAGAGCAAAGCCCCAACACGACACTCCTGAGGGTCAGGGGAGCTGAGGCAGCCTGGCACGACCTGTGCCCCTTCCCAAGGAGCTTGGCTGCTGTGCCAAAACCTCTGCCAGAGAGGCAAAGTCCTGATGCTGCTCCTGCAGCCCAAGGCCACAGATTCATGGGAGCCACTGAAGTTTACTTGACTCAGTGCCCTTTCCAAAGCAAACCTCCTTTGCACAACAGGAAGTTGTAGGTTTGGGGCTGTTAATGGTTTTAGGAATTGCCAATATCCTCTGCTAATGCCATCAGCACCTCACAGCTCATCTGAAAGCAGCTCCAGGAGAGCAGCCTGAGCTCAGCAGGGTGAGCTGGTGATCTGTGCCCTACTTAGCTGGTGTATATATTTGCCAGTAAGTGGGGCACTCAATAACCTCAGATCTGACAGCCTTCAGATCCTGTATGGAGAGATGTCAATCATTCTGGCTTACATTAAACATCTTCCCAGGCATCTGGACTATATTATAATATCCCATCAGTGCCAAATCATAAACATGAACCACACGTGCTAATCTCTTGATTCTGGCTTATTTCCCTTTCAGACAGTCCATGGAAGAAGAAAAAAAATGTCTTTTGTCAGCATAATAGAATTATAAACCACGTGTGAGGGAGGGTGGAGCCATCACCCTGTGTCTCTCCTGAGCCAACTATGGATTTTTGCAATAACTTTAGTGGGTTTGGCCATTTTCACTCTGGCCTGGTAATAATCATAGCAAAAACACCCAATAACCAGTAAATGGAATTACAACAGAGGAAACCCTTTGATGTTTTGTGTGTGCTTCTCAGTTTGCTCTATGACATGGTTCCACCTGCCCAGAGCTGGACCTGCTGTCCAAGAGTGACCACAGAGAGAGCACTTGTCCTGCAGTGCTGGGAGCTCTTTAGGAGAATGTGGAAATCACTTGGAAGCTCTGATCAGCTAATAGGTGACTTTTACATCTTAAAGTATCTTCTGGTTTATTCTTCTGAGAATCAATTGGTGAAGGTAAAGAGCATTTTCCTGGAAGTCCTGGGGATGGGATTCTTTGCATGCAGAACTTGCTGGATAATTCACCCCTTTTCTCCATCCAGCTCTGCTGCAAAGCCAGGAGGCCAGGTCAGCCCAGGGGTGTGAATGTCCTTGGAGGTACCCTCAGCTCCATCTCTTCTCAGGCAAGGACAGTTATTTGAGGAAAGAAAACAACAGGAATCTCCTTGCATACCCTCAGGACACTGGAATAGCTTGGCAGCACTTCCTGAGAGTTGCTCAGCATCCCCAGGAGCTTGGGCAAACCCAACTATCTCTTTGGGAACCTTCTCCAAGGAGCTGCTCCTGTCCCATGGAGCACCAGAAATTGCACACTGCAGATCAGTCTAAGTGGGATCCAACAGGAGGAGCTGGACAGGCCCTCTCCCAGAAGAATATTAGAAAACCACAGGTTTGAGTCCTGTCAGATCTCTTTTGCCACAATGACCTTCAGATGACCTTGCTTCCCAGTGTGAGAGTAGCAGCAGAAGTGGTTTCAGTCCACTGCAACTGGAATGGACTGGGCAGTTTGCCAAGTGAATATCTGCTGGGTTAATCACTGTGCAAATCTAATCAGGAACTGGAATGTGCCAGGCTCATTACCGAAATTAAATTCACCTCCAATTAAAGAGAGAGCTACAAGCTTCCATGGTGCAGAGGTGCCCCCAGGCTGCCCCTCCCAAAACCAGCATCAAATCCAGTCCTGCTGAACTGCTGGTCTGCTGAGCTCTGGAGGAATTTCCAGGTGTGAGAAAGTGAACTGCTGCTTGTGATCTCCCCCAAGGCTCTCTAAGGAGTTTACTGATGCCTTTAATAAGTCACCTTGCAAGTCAGGAGTCACTTCAGTGGCAGCATTTCCAAGGAGCACTCACCAAGAGAAATCTGGGGACACGGTAACAGGAACACCTCTCATGGCAGGATTGTTCTTGAGAGCACCTCTACAAATTCTCACCATCACATGCTGAATCTTTCCTTGGGGCCTACGTACCTTATGTCTACACTGTTGAGTCCAAATTAAGAAATCAAGTTTGTGCTGAGAACAAGTCAAGCAGGCAAAGTGTAGAGATGCTGACTGAAAAGTTGTTCAAGCTTTATTTGCCCTTTTGGCTTCTACACTACATATGCACAGCCTAATCACATCATCACTGCACATCACATCATCTCTGCCTCCATCTGTCATTCACCTGGGCATTATCTGATTGCAGGGAAAAACTTTCAATATCTTAGGTCTAAATATGTGCCTGTAACTGAAATCCAGCTCTGAAGACTTGGCAGGACTTGGCACCACAGGTGGGTGTTCAGGTGACCCATCCTTGCCTTCATGCAGAAGAGAATCATGAAAGAAATTCCCAAGCTGGGCAAGTTCATGGGCAGGTGTAAGATGCAATTGCCTCCTTTGATGCACCTCACACACTGTTCGTCAATTTGTTTGACAATTTCTTTCGTTTTCTGAAATCTTACTGGGTTTGAGTGTGGCTGTGTTCTTGTGCAGACTCCTCTGAGACTGTGAATACAGTGTATGACTGAGTAGTGGTCTCCTTATTCATGTTGAGATCTATCACATCTATCAAGATCATTTGGAGCTACAATGGAAAATAGTTCAAAGCCAGAGCTAGAAGATGAGATCTGGCCTTTAAATAGTTTCTACACTTTATGGTATAAAGATGTGATTCTTTTTGCCATTCTAGGACCCATTTGATAGCTGCCACTCCTTCCTTCCCTGTTCCTCTACTGCATTTGCACATCACTGTCCTGGGGTTTAGGCCCTTTGTCTGTGAGCAATGTTCCCTTCAGTGTGTGGGTCTCCCTCTGGGCTGTTCATGCTGCCTCTTCCAGCCTGTGCTGCTGCCTGATGGTTTCACTGAGGATCTCTTTGTGGAGGGCCTTAAGCCACAAGGATCTGCAGGTTCTATTCTCAGCTCCAGAGCTAATTGCTCACATTTCCTCTCTCTAGGCCCAAATCGCTAAGACCAGATCCTCTGGGTTATTTATCACTGAGGCTCAGCAGCTTCTTCTCTTATGTGCTCTGGGAGGCTTTTCCAATGAAGAGACACCAATTCCTGCTGCTCTCTGGGAATCTGGGACCCCCATCCTGACTGGTTATTGCTTGGTGACCTCTTGGAGCCTCTCCAGGCTCCAATCCTAAACTCAAGCTCCACAGAGCTGCTGTCCAGGTCAGACCATGTGGGGTCTGGTGCTCCTCTGTTTCACAGGTTTGTGTCTCAGCTGTGCCATGGAGCTCCGAGGGAGCCAAGTGGGACAGCAGGAGTGAGGGGCAGGGCTGTTGGTGCTCCCTGCCTGCTGACAGGACACTCTGCCTTATCCTGCATTAACTCCTTCACATTCCCTCAGTCACTGGAGCTGCTCAGGAGCTGGAAGCACAGGGAGCAGCAAAGCAGGCTCGGGTGAACTCCTTCCACGTGTCAGCAAATACCCACTCAAAGAGCAAAGCAGAATCCGGAGCGCAGCTTTGAGGAGAGCCCGACGAGATGCGAGGGATGCAAAGCCCTTGTGATGGAGCAGAGAGCTCAGCCTGCCCCAAGGGTTAATTAGCCTTTGGAGGTGTTCAGCTAAGCACTTCCTCATGGAGGGACAGCCGTCTTTGTTGCCTGGATACTGCCTTGCTGCGGCTTTGAGGAAGATACCTGGAGCTTCATTAGAAGAGAATGTTAGTGGGATTTTCAGGTTATGTAAATTAGTACCCGGAGCAGCCCTGAGGCAAAGTGGCTGCCGATTACTATCAGCCACACATCACATCCACGCTCTGACAAGACAAATAAGGGTAATTGTCTCTCTCCCCTTAATCGGGGGGATGTGATTAGCTGGAGGAGACCTTGGCCAGGTGCTCACCAGCATTACCCGGCTCAGCAGCCTGAGCATCCCTGCGGAGCCAGCTTGGGCAGCGAGGACCGGCCAGGTCCAACAGCCTCCAGCTGTGGGAAGTGAACAGCAAGCAAACAGCCAGCTCTCATGGCTTGAATGATTACTCTTAGAAATATTCTTTATTAGGAAATAAAGAACTTCCGATGAAATAGTGACTTGTTCCTGGTTTTTTCCATGTTACCTGGGCTGTACCTTTGCTGCAGCTCACCTCTCCAGTCTGGGATGTACTGGGTGTTGCAGATGTAAAGTGAAGGATCCCAAAGGGACTGGGAAGGATTTGCACTCACTCTGGGAAACTGAGCTCAGGAACAGACGTGAGGAAACACGGATTTTGTGAGGTGGATGATTTTCTGAGATGCACGTCTTCAGTGACTTTGTCTCACGTTATCTCTTCATCGTGCTCTCTGTACCCACGATGAGTAAGATGCCCTGGGAGATTTTCCCTAAGTCATGGAGCAGGAGGATATCCTCCTCCACCTCCTTCTATTTTAAGGATAAAATTCCAGTTAAACTGGGCCTCAGTTCCTTGGATCCTCCCACACTCTCCAGTCACCGTTTTTGTTCACCACATGACCTAAGTCAGACCAAGTGACATTAGGCAGAGCTATCAGCAAAGTAAATAACCAGCCACCCTTTCCCTGCTGGCAGGACAGAGCAGCCTGTCAGGGTCTGACCCTGCTGAGGGTCTGAGCAGGAGGAAGGGCAGGAAGTGAGGCAGATGGAGCAACAGCCTTTTAATTGGAAGGCAGTGCAGACAATTAGGATGGTTCATGTTTTCCTTAGAACAGAGGATGTTGTACAGTGGTTGTGACAGAGCATTTGGAAGCTTCTCCTTGTCTGGGAGTGAGGAATTGTCTGTCCTGGCTTTGCTGAGTCCTTTCTCGTGTGTCCTGAGGTGGGGAGTCCCTGTGAGTGCAGCATTGCCTGGAGGTCAGCCCGGGTGGCCGAGTGTCACATCTGGGGCAGCTGCTGGAAGGGTTTGGGGTGCCCTGAAAAGAACCTGACTTCAGAACTCTGTCCCTCCTGCTTGAGGGAGCAAAGCTGTGCATCCACCCCCACCAAAGCATCTGCCAAGGTGACTTTCACTCGAGTGCCTTCCAAAGGTGCAAAACATTTCTGAGTGTAAAGAGAGGTGAGATCCCCTTAACCAACACCCTGAGACACCTTCCCTGCTGCCCCCTGAGGCACAGCCACACAGGCTCTTCTGGCCAGCTGGGATGGCTTCCAGTGTGAAAGCCTGGGATATTCACCTGGAGATTAGGGGACTTCCAAGCACCAGTTTAACAAGAAGTATGTAAATCACTTGAAAATTACTTTATTGAGAGATGGACAGTCTTGGTGTCAGATTTAACATTTAGAAATGCATTTCCTTTCTCTTGTTGCAATGGAATCATTGAATCATCAAGGTTGGAAAAGACCTCCAAGATCATCAAGTTCAACCTGTGACCAATCCCCACCTTGTCAACCAGACCAGAGCACAGAGTGCCATGTCCAGATATTCCTCTAACACCTCCAGGGATGGGGACTGCACCACCTCCCTGGGCAGCCATCCCAATGCTTAAACACCCTTTAATAAAGAAGAAAATTTCAGTGAAGAAATTCCTACTGATGTCCAACCTGAACCTCCCCTGGCAAGACCTGAGGTCGTTTCCCCCCATCCTGTCAATGATGTATGAATGGCTCTCATTAATTATGTAGCACAGGTTCCCCAAACTCCTGGATGCTTACACTCTGGTTTCATTAGAATATTTTGATGCAATTAGAAGTGTTTCTACTCCTTTTCCCTGGAATAGGAAACACTTGTCCCAGAGTGATCCCTGGCAAATTGGCGAGGCAGCTGATGGTGGTTACAGAGGTGCTGATGCTGCAAGTTGTCCTTCACAGATGTGGTTGATGGTGCCATTTGCAGCTTCCACCCACTGCTTTCCTCCACCTATTGATGGTGGTTTCATCTCCTGGTTGTGCAAGAGTTTTGTGATTTGTTGTTGTGAATTAAGGTGCACAACTGCAGCTGTGTATCCTCCATGCCGTGAGTGGAGTTTTTCAGTTTTTTGGAGTGAGGATATGTTCTGTCAGGTGACTTATCCCAATACCTTCCTCCATTCAGTAAAATGGTAAACATCCTGTTTAGAGACACCCTGGACCAGAGGTGTCAGACCCATGAACCAGCCAGGCCACCTGCCAGCAGGATTGATGACAAAGTCGCTGCTCCCTGAGTGTTCTCTCATCTGCTGCACATCTATCAGTGTATTTCACTTTGCTGTACTGTACAACACAGAATGTATGAGGCAGTGACTCCTCACAGCCCAACCATCCCTGTGCTGGGAGCTCAGCAGAGCAGAGACCTTGTCCTTCCCCCCAGAGAGCCAGAGCAGCTCTGACCTGGATCTGCTTCATCAGTGGGTGACACACACTTCAGCAAATTCTTACCAATTCTTCCCAAAACCCCACCATGCAATCTGTGAGGCCAGCCTGGGTGACTCTGTAATTCTAGGAAAGATTTCAGAATGAGTAGGGACAAATCATAGAGTCTCATTTGGAGACAAATTACAAATTAAAGAATCTAATTTGGAAGGGACCCCCAGGATCATCCAGCCCAGCCCCTGTCCCTGCCCAGCCCCCCCAGCAATCCCCCCTGTCCATCCCTGGAGCTCTGGCAGCCTCGGGGCCGTGCCCATTCCCTGGGGAGCCTGGGCAGTGCACTGTTCAAGAGTGCACTTGAGAGCAGATCACAAAACAAAACAAGAAAAAACTGGCAACAGTTTGGCAGAAAACTCAAACCAGACCTGCACTATATTAGCTGTGGAGCTGAATGTCCCTGAAATGTGTCCTTAAAACAGGGAATTCTGCAACTGCCACAGAAAGGAACACTAAGCAAATATATGCAAAGTTATCAAGGCTATGTAATCACAGAAAAAATCTTCACTGTAATGATGTCCTAAAGAAAGGAGAGAAAATAATGGAAGAAATAAAAAGGAACATGCACAAACTCAAATCAAGCTCAACCAAGGCTCTCAGGTGATGTGTGGGCAGAGTCAGGAAAGCCAGGAGTGTGACAATGTGAGTCACAGAGTAAAACAAAACACTGAAATACCAAGCCAAAGGGAAAACAGAGAAGTTCCCAGTGACAGGGACATAGTTTGCAAAATGTGTGTTTGAGTGGGGTGGGCCCACTTGGCTGCGGGGTCACTTTGGGGATTGGGGAGATTTAAGGCCAGGCAACTCTCAGGCATTTGTTTAGTCAATGAGGCAGCTGGTTGTGCTCCACCCTTTGCAGGAAGGGATCAGGTTTTGCAGGAATTAAAATGCAGAGGGGATGGCATTGTTCCATGGCTGCTTTATGGTGGCTGGATAGGTGCAGGGATGCATCAGGAAAAGGTTGTGACCCTCAAGAAGAACCTTGTGCAGGTATCAAAAGGTGCTGACTCTAGAAGCACTAAGGCTGGGAAAAGCTGCAGGACAGCAGCTCAGTGCTCCAAATGTCCAGAAAATATTCTTTCCTTATCCAAGTACCAATTACCCTACATTTGATGGGTCTCACATCCTGAAATGACCCCCAGCATGTCCTATTCACCTGTGCTTCAAAAACAGCACCCAAGGGCTCTTTGAGGAGATGATATTGCAAAAAAATGGAAAAGTCATAGGGAGCAATACCACACTTGCATAACCAGCCATCAGCCCAGGGTCTTGTGGGCTGCTTTTGTCACATGGATCACACAGGGTTGTGGTGTTTGTCTCCAGCCATGGCCCCAGTCAGTGCTGAACATCCACTCTGTCTTCTAAGGGCTTCTCCAGATCAGGCTGCCAAGATATCCAAAATGAAATTTCCTTTTCCATATTCTCTCCCACCTCTTCCATTTGCAGGTCCAAGCACGCTTATCCTACAAAGCAAGTGCCCTCATTGTGTTTGTGGGGTAAAACAGACAGCCCTAAAGCACAGGAGGAGGCAGAAGAGCTCCACGATTTCAGCAGCAGCAACATGAAGAGCAGTGTCTGCCTCACTGAAGCAGGAGTGGAGAGGGAAGAGCTGGGTGTGACATCCTTAGACTCTTCCTGTGCAGGATAGGGACTGTGCCCTGAGAAATCCAGCCACACATCCCAACACCTCCTGCATGGGAAAATCCACGGTGTGAACACCCCAGGACTTCTCATGGTTCCCTTGTTTCATGCAGAACAGGCATCACTGGAGGCTTCCTGATGAGACTTCCAGGGAGGCAGAAGTGCTGCTGTCCTTGCTGAGCTGGGCTGGGATCAGAGACAGCCCCAGTGTCAGAGCTGGGTTCTCAGGTTCAGCCCATGAGCGGTTCAGAAGGAGCAGTGAGCTGATGGGATGAAGGACCTGGCCACCATCCCAGGGAGCACCTCATGGTCACTCTCTCTAAGGCACAGTCATCTCTCATTCATTCAGCCTGCTGATTTCTTTGAGGATAGCACAACAAACTGGAGCCAGGTCAAACAAACAGATTTTCCCTGTGTCCAGGTGCTCCTCAGAGGTGTCACTTGTCAGCCACCACAGCAGTGCAGGAGTCTCAAACAGGTGATGAAGAGCAGGGGTTCTTGCAACACTTGTTAGCAATGAGGCCAAGGTCACCACAGACCATTCCAAGTGTGCCACAACTGGGAAGCTCTTCCCAAGAAACACTCACTAATAACAGCATGGACTGTGGATGTGGCTTCCCAAATGCTGCCCATGAAAACACTGGGCACAGTCCAGGTGAGGAGCTGCTCCACATCTCCCTGTGCTGAGGTTGCTTTGGGGCCAGCAGGAATGACTTCACACACACAGTTCCTGGAGGTTTCATCTGTGGGGACAAAGAAACTTCCATCAGGAGTAAAAATGGAGTTTCCTTTTAAAGCAGATTTATGGACAGAGCATTCACTTTTGTGAATCAAGCAGGAAGTTTCTCCAGGGGTCAGCCCCACCACATTCAGTTGAAGCACACCCCAGACTGGGACCAGGGCAGTGGTTCTCACGAACTGGTCATTGAAAATAGGCCAGTTATGGAGAAGTAATTCTATAAACCCTTCATCTGGAGGTGGAGTGACATGATCTGATATTCTCAGCACCAGGCAGTGCATCAGCCTTGGCAATCAGTTACCCTGGTCTGTAAACAAGTGTGTAATCACACCTGGCAAGGTGTGCTCTGGAAGATCCAACAAAGAGCTTCTCGCCTGGCAGATTTTGATTGCACCTCCACAGATGTAATTATGGGATGCCTTGGTTTCATCAACCATCACAAGGCTTCATTAACATCACGAGGGCTTCCTTCCCCATCTGTCCCTGGCTGTGGATGGCACAGATCTGCAGGGACAGCTCCCTCTGACCCACCTGGCAGCTTGTGACTCAAACCTTCAGTGCCGCGAAGCAAGGCAAACACGTAGCCCTTCATTATCTCTTTTCACCCAGATGAATGAACCCTGAATCAGATGTCAATAACTGCTTGGCATTCCTGGAGATCTCAGCATGCTGGTGAGTTTATCTCCCTACAATTTCCTTGTTGAGAAAGCAACAAATGGCCTCAGCACCCGCTGCTCTGTGCAAGAGGAAGCTGTGGCAGAGGTTGAGCAATCCAAGGAATGCTTGGAACACCCACTTGAGTTTTGGCTCTGGATCCCCGTGTTTTGCCTTTTCTCCATGTTCTCTTGGGTAGATGTCTCAGTTTCTCAATTCCTGCCACTTGGCCTCAGTGTTTGCAGGATCCTCCTCTGCCATTGTTGTGTTTGTGGAGCAGAGTGCACAGGGTGGGAGCAGAGGCAGCACAGGAACACATGAACACATCACAGCTCTTGTGAGACAGGAGAAAGGAGAAAGGCTGGGAGGGGACTGGCCATGACATGGAGCTGTCAGGACAAACACAACAACATCCTCTTCATGACAGAATGCCTTGGGTTCACCCTTTTACCTGCACAGCTCACCTGGCTCCTGCTGAGCCTTGGCAAGCTCGTGCTCAGCTGTCTCATTGCTGCCCCTTGTTCAGCACAGCTCCCCAGCCCACCCAGAGCTCTGTGCTGCACATGGTGGCAGGGCAGTGGCAGCTGCCTCACTGCTTGAACCCAAGATCTCTGCAGAAATGGGAAGTTTAGGTGGCTCAGCACTCCCTGCCCAGCCTGCCAGGGCTGTGTGTGGCTCTACTTGCTACAGGTACCTCAGCCCAGAAACCCCTCAAGCAGAGGCCACCCCTGCAGGTGGAATTGGGGGGGGATATCAGATCCATGTCACCCTGCCAGGCTGCTGAGCCACCCCTGAGGCTGTTACACCCACCTTTCCATGGGACAGGGGACAAGGTAGAGCTTGTGACATCTCCCAGCAGTTACATTTTGAATTCCACACGTCAGAGCACACCTGGAACTTCAGGAGTCTCCATCCCATGTGTTTGTGCTTTTCTAACCCACAGCCTCAGCTCCAGAGCACAGATGGGAGCAGGGCTGTGTGGTCCTGGCTCAAACCAACCCTCACCAGCACTGGGTGTGGGCAAGGGGGATTTTCTCTGGGCTGCACTGGGTTTGTCACAATCCTGTCTTTGGTGCTGTGAAGAGAGACTTTTTCCTCTTGGAGATACAGAGAAGAACTGACTGATGTTATAATTCCACCTGGGAAGTTTATGAAGTCCTTTCTACAGTGTCTGGGTTATTGCAGTAATCCTGTACATCCTCCCTCTCCTGCTGCTTTCCCAAATGAGCACCTTTGACCAGACCACCACCACAACTGGCACCAGTAGTGGTGGAAACACCATCCCCAGAGGGAATGGGAGAGCCCAGCCTTGGGGACATGTGCTAAGAGCTCCAGGATCAATTCCCTGCTCCCCAAGAGGAGAATATCTCCTAGCTCCTTGTCTGGATGACATGGAAGAGCTTTCTGCCTGTTCCTCACCTGCCTGTGAGCTGCAGGAGCCATGGCTGTGTTCTCTATCTGACATCCAGCCCTTGGGTGTCAGTACCCTGGGAGCTGTCAGAGCTTTGCACTGACAAAACACACACCACAGGCAGAAACCCCTCAGAAGAGCAGTTTGCTGCACAAATGACTCTTTTCCTTCTCTCACAGAGCTCTGCAGGGGCTATCTCCAGCCTGCTGAGCGCCTGTATCCTCTCCACATTTCCTGTTTTCATTCCAGTATCTGCAGTGCTAACATACCAGTGCCTCAAATTCCAGCCCTGAAGCACCAGGAAAAGGGGACAAGGGCAGATTCATGGCATTCTCAGAGTCTCTCTGCTTTTTCTCCAGCCAGGCTGGGGTACTGATAACTCTCCAACTCTTTCCTTCTTCCTTTTTCTTCCTTTCCCTCTTCTAATTTCCAGATGCACTGTTATCCCTCAGCCTTTTGGTGCTGCAGTATTCTGACAGGGAAGGGCATGGATTTTGGCCTCTTTTCCTAAAAGCAGCAGCTGGGAAGAGCTGAATCAGAGCTGCTGGTCTGGTGAGAAAGTGTGTACAAAAGATTGCTCTGAGGCCAAATTCTGGCATAGCCACTGTAATACCATCACCCCACACAGTGGTAACTTTCTAATTCCTCCTCCTAATGGCATAAATCAGGCATGAAACCCTTAAGCCACTGGAAGGATTGTCTTGGCAAATATTTGATAACATTGCTTGGAGCTCACAGTCAGCCAGATCCATCCCTCCTGTGCCTTCCCTCAGCCACAGCCAGCACTGAAAGCAGAACCCAGGACACATTAAACTTGGCAATTTGAGACTCAAGGGACAAATTCTGTTCTTTTTAATCCCACAGTTAGTTGAGGGCAGATGTTGACAGCAGAAACAGAAAGCTGTGGCCAGTCTGACACCCAAGCAATGAGCACAGGAAGGTATTTCCAGCCCCAAGAATGGCAGCTGATGTTGGCAAGACCCATCCCACCTGTGGATCCCATGGGGAATTATGGATCAGCATGGGCTAGACACGAACCTTCAACTGCAGGGACTGATGGCATCACCCAAGGGATTTCTTCCCAGAGCTGTGTGTCCTGCAGTGCCTTCCCAGCCAGAAAGGTGACAGGGATGTGAGAGCCAGCAATGCAGAAGCAGAGGATTTCCATCCCAGGTGCAATTTCTCCACACCCCATCTCCAGCCCTCCCTGGGCTGGGATTCTGCAGCTCCTCTGGCCCAAAGAGGCACTTCCAGAATGTTCTGTACCTGCTGCCCCCCCTGCTCCTCTGGGCCCTTCTGTCAGCATGGGAGCAGCAGGGGTGGGGAGGAGGGGTTACAATACAGGGGTGTGATCAAAGGTATCTGTTCTATCACCATCTGTTGAGGGTGGGGCAGTGATCCTGATCTCTGTGGGAGATATTCTGCTAATGGGCATCCATTGAAACCAGCTGGGGCAGTGTTCTTTATCTTTTCACAACCCATCCTTCCTCCTGAAGTCATTTTCTGCTCATGGCCATTGAGTCCCACTGTGGGACTGATAAAATTACTGCATCCCATTGGGAGCTGCTCCAGCCAGGGGGAAGAGCCCAACATTTCTTACCAAGATAAAAACAGAGGTTTTGGGACACTAAGGGAGCCCTTTCTCCACTGGACTCCAGAGGGAAACGGGATTGCTCCACATCACCACTGGAGCTTGGGAGGAAACTGCACCTTGTACAGGAGCACTGCTCCAACTGAGCCACATCTGTCACTGCAGGAGGATGCAGCCACCATGGGATGGGACTGCTGCCAACACCCTGCCTGACTGACGGGTGTCAGGTTGTACTCTGACTGTGCCAGGGTTTGGGGTTTGTTCTTTGTAGTGCTGTATTTCTATTTTAATTTCCCTAGTAAAGAACTGTTATTCCTAATTCCCATATCTTTGCCTGAGAGCTCCTTGATTTCAAAATTCTAATAATTTGGAGGGAGGGGGTTTGCATTTTCCATTTCAAAGAGAGGCTCCTGCCTTTCTTAGCAGACACCTCTCCTCCAAACCAGGACAGGACCCCAGCTCTGCTCTGGGAGCACATCAGGAGTGGGGGTCACTGAGGCAGGATCTGGAATCCTGAGGAGCAGCAGCAAAGCCCACGGGGCTGCTCGTGGGGCTCCAAGGAGCATTTCGGATTCCAGCCTGGGATCAGCTGCCACCCAAGGGGGCTCCTGGATGTCTCTGAAAGGTTTCAGCCCCTCAGCAGAGCCCGAGCTCCTCCAGGGTGTTCAGACTGAAAACCTGCTCGAGGAGGGGCAGAGCAGAGACAGACCCTGCTCAGGGAACAGGAGATGTTCCCCTGCCCATTCCCTGGGGACAGCCCAGGACAGGGTGGCCAGAGGCTTTGGGGGCTCACCCCAATTTCTCTGAGCATTTCAGAGCCCCTTTTGGCTGCACTCCTGAGGTGGATTTCTTTGTTTTGGGCTTTTTATGAAAACTCCTGGTTTTCCTTGTTTTCAGATCATATTCTGTTCCCACTGGAAGAGCAGCTTGAACTGAGACATTTAAAAGACAAACACTGTCTCTCACCACATTTTAATTATTTAACCAGGAAAATACTTTGTCTTTTACTCATTTAAAGACACAGGTAGCTAAAATGGTTTTTGAAAATTGAAAGTGCTACTTCCTCAGGAAGCGTCAGATATTTGAAATACTGCTTTTGCTATTTTTTTTTTACTCTTTTCACTTTCCCTGCTCCTTGTTTTTTGCCTTCAATACACCCCAGAGACACATTTTTCTAGTGAGAAAAAACAGGACAGTTTTGGAAAAATAAAAAACTATGTGAGAGACAAGATAAGATTAACAAGTTGCCAATTTTTTTTTGTCTAGGTTTAAAGCACAGAATCTTTGTGCAAAGTTCCCCAGCATTCTTGCACAGCTCTAGGAAAGAGGCTTTTTCTGAAAAGACTTTTCTGATTAAATCCTATTTTCCATAGCAAAAAAAAAGGTCTTTGGAAAGACATCTCGACAGCCTGCTCCTGGTTCTGCCTGCTGGCTAGAGATGGGCCTTTTTCTGTTTTTATATAAATGTTGTCAGGGCTGAAGTGTGGGAAGGGAGCTGCTCCTGTGCCCCCCTCAGCTCCCATCCTGGTTGGCACCCAGCTCTCTGGGTCAGAACAGGAACCTGCAGGACCCCACACCCTGCAGTGCAGTCTGTCCTTCCTCCAGGTGAGGCTGCTCAGGTGTGGCAGGAAAATTAATCCACAAACACCAGAGGTTTATGTCTAAAAAGGAGACAGAGGAGTCCCTTTTGCTTTATTTGAATAAAGGGAGAGGCCATGGGGCATCCCCTGGGGTCTCTCAGATTTTGGAGGACACAGCCTCCTTTATCCCAATTTCCTGGCCACATTTCCCTCTCTCTGTCCCCATTGCTGAGGTACTTGAGAGGCACAGACTTCCCAAACATGATACCTGAGATTCCTCTCTAATGCACAACCCTCCCTTTTCATTTTTAATTCTTATGGAATTCACAGCTTTCCCCATTGCTTCTTTCATCTTCCAATATCCAATTTCATTTATTAGCAAACCTAAAGTTTGTAAAGGAAGTATCTTTTTCCAATCATCAATAGTGGAATCCTTCCCATTGTTTCTTTTATCTCTCAGTGCTCCAGCAGACCCAGAGCTTTGTAAAGACAAATCCATCGTTCCTCTCAGACACACAGGCAGGTTGGAGCCTGCTGAGCTGGGACAAGCCAGGGGTCCATGGGGTCCATCCATCCATCCCAGAGCCTGGAAATGCAGCTGCAGCAGCAAAGGCCAGGCACAGCTCCCAGCTGATTCCCCTGCCTGCAGAGGCACTGCCCAGCTTGGCAGTGAGGAACAAGTGGTGAAGGGTTTAAAATATCTCCTCTGATGCACCCTTGGTGTGTCTTTTCAAGTGGCTTTTCCCACCACATTTTTAACATTGTTCACAAAGGAGGCACATCTTGCATCACCTTAAAGGTCCCATCCTGAGAAGTTTTGTTCTTAATTCTGCTCTTCAGTTTTCTGCAAGCCATTAAAACTCCCATCTCCTTTTAAATCTTGCTTATCCCTGAGAACAAGAATTTAGGAAGATTCATAAAAGGAAGTGAAATTTTTTCTGCACATGGGAGTACCCTGGTAATAGACAGCAAAGAGAAACACAGCAGGGATGTTCAGGGCTTAAACCAGCCTGGTTTAGGCTGATCTTCAGAGGCTGGACTGTGCTTGGCATAGGAGGTGTCCTGCACATGCTGCTCTGGGGCTCTGGCACTTTGTGGCCACTGTCACCAGAGCCAGGCTGTGCATGTGGCACTTGCTCTGAGGAGCTCCAGTGTTGTCCCAGCCCTCAGGGGAAGGCTGGGGACAGCAGGACTCCATTTCCTGCACAGGCAGGTGCTTGTTGGCCAGGACCACGGGTGTAAAACACAGATTGCTGCTGTTCTCAGCTCAGGGAGTCCATGGGTAAAAAGCAAATGCAGGGCTGAGTCCCCAGGTGGGTACAGGGTTAGCAGCACCTCTTGAAAGTTGTTTTTTTTTTCATCACAGAGTGATTTAAACAGGGCAGGCACGGTGTAGTGTGAACCACTTCTGCCCTTAGTCCCACAAACCTCCCTCCAGCCCAGCCTTGGTCTCCCACAGTCCTGCCCTCCCCTTGAGTCTGTGTTCTGGGGAGAAAGGTGGGCAGCACTGGGGTTTGTAAGTGAGATAAAGCAGGAGCTGGAGCTCCTGAGCCATCTGTCCCACCCTGCCCACCGTGCAAGGCAGAGCCCAGCCCTCCTGCCAGCCCCTCTGCTGCTGGCAGCGCTCCCAGATCCCTCCATTTGTGACCATGCCCTTCACTTTTCCCTCTCAACCTTCATTTGATGGCTTTGGGAGTCCAATCTGAGCACAGCTTCCAGATAAAACATCTGCTCCAGATAAAAGCATCAGCTGGAGGCATCAGTGGGATTTGTAAGTACATGAGGAGCAGAAGGTGCCCTTAGAGAGGACCCAACCTTCACAGGCAGAAACCAACAGCACCATCAGTGGGGATGGTGTGGGCAAGGCTGGGGGAGCCTGGTGAGGAAGAGGAGGGGCACAGAGGCCCTGCCCTCTGTCCAGCTGTGCCTAGCAGGCTCTGAGAGGGCTTGGTGAGGAGCAGGACCCTGGAGCAGTGTGGGGTGACAGGAGTCCCAGGGAGGAGGTGGAGGGGCTGAGGCTGGGAAGGGCCAGTGGGAGCTGGGATGTGCCAGGGTCAGTGATGGGTGAGGAGCTGTGGGAGCAGAGGAAGGCTCCTGCTGATCCCAGGGATCTGCTCTCTCACTGGCACTGGATTTCCAGCCCTGCTGACTGCAATGGGAAGGAAAAGTTCCAGCCCTGGGGACACTGCTTGTCCCTGCCTCAGAAGCCCATCCTATAAACAGAGCCTGCACTGACCCTCCCCAGCACAGCATTCCCTGCCAGCTCCAGGGCTGGGACAAGCACCAGGGTGATCCCAGCCCAAGGTTCCAGCCAGAGCTTCTCCAGCCCTGCCCAGAGGAGCTGCAGCCCAGCCCATCCCTCAGAGCTGCCTGGGGACAGTAAAGGAGACAAGGATGCTGCATGGAAGATCCCTCCTTATTGGAAGAAGGTGAGACCTGGGTTTGTCACTGAGATGTGGGAATGTCCCAAATCCCTGGGATCTGCAGGCTCACCAAGGGGAGCAGTGAGATCAGGCTCTGCCCCGTGCTTGTGGCAGCACCAGGGCCCTGCACAGAGCTGTGAGGCAGAGGCAGCTCTTTTTTTATTTATATTTTTTTTCTTTATGTCTTTCAGATGAATCCTACCCCTCTGCTTCTCTCCCAGAATGTGCAAAGTCACTTCAGGGAGGCAAAAGCAAAATCCAGATTCCCTCTCCTGGGACACAGCTTCTGTAAAACTCCTGTACAGTTTCAGTAAAAGAAAACAGCAGGTAAAAGAGTGAGGAAATGCCACTGAAGGTGAGTGACTGTGAATAATCCCCAAGCTCACATTTTCTTCTGTGTTATTATCCTTTTTAAAAATTAAAGATGTTAATAGGTTACTGTAGTGGAAAGTGAGATAATGGGGAGATTTTAGGAAGATAAAGTTATAATGGTATCCAGGGAGGGAGGGCAATAGGGACAGAAAATTGAAACAGATTCATTATGAACTTATCCTCACTTATAAATATTCCCCCAGGTTAGGACTTATGGTGTTAATAATTAACCAGAGCCTTATGAATTCTAAAATAACCACAGCATGCACAAAGCTCCTCACTCCAGCACTCACCGTGTGCACAAGCCTTGCCCGCCACTCATCCAAGTTACTGCTTGTACATCTGCTCCCACAATACCCTTCATTAATCATTTACACACAGGGGAAAAATAAAGTCTTGCAGCAATGATGCCACAGGAGCTATTTCTGCTCACCTGAGCTGGTGAGTGAGAACCTTTCCAGCTCTGAACCTTCCAGCCCTCACAGTGCCAGGTGCTGTCTGAAGGAAGTGAATGCACATCAATCACATCTATCAGCTGGGGGGGATATCTGTGTGCTGAGTGTGTCCATTCCTTGTCCTGCATGGATTTCTGTTCTGGTTCTATGCTCTCTTTCTCTGAAGCAATGGAAAATGGGCCTGTGCACTGTGGTCCTTCTCACCAGTGTTTCTTTCCTTCTACTTCATGGGAAGGGACCTCTAGAAGCCTCCAGGCCACCTCCCACTCAGAGCAGGACCATCTCCAGCACTGCTCAGTCACCCTGGCTGTGTTTCTGTCCACTGAAGATGAATGTCCAACACTCTGATTCCCAGTCAGTGGGAGGAGGGCCTGCAGGGATAAGAAAATTCCTCTGCCTGTTGCAGTGCAATGTCTCTTTGGGTTGTCCTTGCCATAAAAGCAGAGGAGCACTTGTCATTGACCAGGAGGTGAAGTGCCATGTGCTCAGAGAGGTGACAGTCACACTTCAGAAAAGCTGCTGAGACCTGCAGAGGAGCCTCTCATGGCAGCAGAGCCTGGGGCTGAAGAAAGGGCTGGTGGTGTGCAACGAAGGGACAGCACATGCTCCTCAAAGGGTTAATCATTAATCACACTGTGGCACAGATCAAGCTACAGGAGGTGAATCACAGAATGATGAATTGTAAAAATGTGGAACCACAGAATCACAGAATGATTTGGGCTGGAAGGGACCTAAAAGTCCATCCCATTCCATCCCCTACTGTGGGCAGGGACACCTTCCACTGTCCCAGGCTGCTCTGAGCCCCATCCAGCCTGGCCTTGGGCACTGCCAGGGATCCAGGGGCAGCCACAGCTTCTCTGGGAACCCTGTACTAGGACCCCACAACCCCCACAGGGAACAATTCCTTCTGTATATGTCACCTAAATTTCCCCCCTTTCAGTTTGAAGCCCTTGCCCCTTGTCCTGCCAGGGTTGTGGACTGGGGGGCTGTGGGTATCCCTGTCCCACAGGGAGAGTCCCACAGGTCCCAGCTCCATCTCCTGGGAGCACAGCAAGGACCACATCCAGCATCAGCACACACCACAGCACCTCCAGTGTTCCCATCAGCAGAAAAGGCAGGAGCCCTCTTCCCATGAACTTCTGTATTCTGTGCCAGTCACCATGGACAAAGGGAATGTGAGCAAAGCATCCTCATGAACAGGACGTACCTCTGAATTTCTTAGCCCAGGGAGGAGAGAAGCTGCCCCTGCAGCCGAGTGCAGAAGGTGTCAGTACTGAGTCAATTTTTTACAAACCCTGCACCATGAGGAAGGGAGCTGAGGAGGGGCTGCTGCAGGGGACACAGCACAAGGGAGGTACCTGCACCTTGCAGGAGCTGGGCTTCAGTGGCCCTTCCAGCTCAGGATATTCTATTCTGTTTGCAGCTGCGAGAGTGTGCCTGGAGAGGGGGACTGTGGGGAGCTGGGAGTGAAGCTCTGGGAACTCAGTCTCAGGTGGCACAGGCTGATGGGAGCTGCTGCAGAGACAGCAGCACACACTCCAGGAGAGCCTTCACTGCCCAGGAGCATTCCTGGGACATACCTGAACCGTGGGAACCCAGTCCTGGCAGGGAGTTTTGGAATCAGTGGGGAAGGCTGGAGTGATTCAGTCTCTGTGCAGCACAGAGCCAGCCCTTTGCTGTCCTTTGGGTGACATCAGTGACAGAATGATTGAATGGGAAAAGGTGTTTGGGGCTGTCCTGCATCCCAGCAGGGTTGTGCACTGGTTGCTTCAGGCTGACAGCCTCCATGAAGTTTTGGAAGTGATCCAGCAGAGGAAGCCCTTCCCTGGCACAGGCACAGGAGGTGCTGAGCCCTGAGTGGGGTCAGCCCTGGGCTGGCAAGGGCAGGAGCACAGAGCAGCACAGCACGGGCTCTGCACAGCACCACAGAACCCCTGGTAATGAGGACAGCAAATTAGAGTTCTTTAAATAATCAGGACCTCTTCAGGAAAGGGAGTACAGTCCTCAGACGGCCTGATCTTCACTTAATCCCTGCAAACAGACACCTCTGATTAGGGGGATTGGTTTCTTCTGGAGGGGAGCGGATTGAGGGCTTTGCCTGGCAAGAACGAAATAACATCTGGTGCTGTGTTTCCTAAACCCAGCGAGCCCCTGACTCCTGTCCCCAAAATAATGCTCAGCCTCCTCACTCCTCCTCATCCTCCTCAGCACCAGCCTGCCTTGATTAGCACCTGACCTGGAGCAGGAGCAGCCCATGGTCAGCACAGCCCTGGCACACACAGGGCAGGGTCAGACAGGAGCCCTGAGCCTGGCAGGAGGGGCAGGGGTGGCAGGAGCAGCCCTGGAGGGCTCAGGGACAGTTTTGTGTCGTGGGCTGGGTGGGCAGCTCTGCTCTCACCCCCTGAGCCACTGACACAAATTGGAGGAGCCACATCAGGGACACAGGGGGCTCAGTTAATGAGCAGGGACACTAATGAATCTGTGTGTTATCTCCGTGTATCCTGTGCCTCCAGGACAGCCCCAGGGCGCCTCAAGCAAACAAACAAAGGAAACATGAAGGAAACATGTCTATTAGGGCTGGTCAGCACCTGGGTTGTGCACCCCTTCCCCTGGCTGCATTCAGGGCAATGTACATTCAAAGCAGCAATTTATACACACTCACAGCAAATATTTTTGTTGATGATTTTCTGCAAGATTTGCCAGGGCTTTTATCAAAAACAAGTGAGATTTCTTTATTCCTTCTCTCTTTTTTTTTTTTTTTTCCCAAATGCTAATTTGCATAATAAGATTCTGAAATTTCACCCCTCCCCCAAGATATACACACTTTTCTGTGTTGATGAAGATCAGATTTGGCTGAAAATAATTTTGATGGAAAATGTTCAGCTGTCTCTGCAGCAGGATAAAGCCCTGACAGAGCCCTGCCATGCAGAACTGCTGGCATGACCAAATGACTTTGCTTTGAGAGGCAGCAAGAGAACAGCCCCTGGCAAGGAGGGAAGAGCCCTTTCAATGCCAGCTGCATTCTTGGAGAAGCCTTGGAGATGTAGGAGACCCACTGAGGTGTTTCAAAGCACCAGCCTGCCCTAGTGAGGAGCTTTAGCAGTTTTCTGACAGTTTTCTTTGCATGCTGACCCAGCTGGGTGGCTCTGAACACACCTTTGGAGAAATGCAGGACAGGGGGAGGATGCTGATGAGCTGCAGGGTTTGGCACCTGGACAAGGATGTGCTCAAGGAGAAGGAAGGGCCACCAGCTCTGTATTTTCCTAACCCAAGTATATTTTGCTTGGTTAATCCCAAGAGGATTTTGGGTAGCAGTAGCCCCAAAGTTGGAATTACAGCACTGACAGGGAGTGTGGGTGGATGCTGGATCAGGTGGGATGGCTCTGCAGGAGAGATGAGCTGTGTGCTGGAGCTCCCTGCAGGAAGGGACCTCTGCAGGTGCCAGAGATCTCATCACTCTGCACTCTTCTGGTGCAGAGGGAATTCTGTCTGCTGGCAGTGAGAGAGCCTCGTACAGAGCAGCACATCTACAGGAACCCAGGGTGGAAGGGCAGTGGAGCAAGAACAAGGCAGTTTTGTGGGGAACACTGGGCTGAAACAACTGGAGCCCTGAGGTGACAGCTGCCAACAGGCAGAACATCTCAGACATCAGTGTCACCTCAGCCCTGCAAGTGAGCAGTGCATCAAACAGCTCTGGAAATATGTTCAGGCACTGGGACCAAGCACTGTGATCAGCCCACGCTGTCTCATGAAATTCCCTGGTTTCTGCAGCAGGATGGATCCATCCAAAGTTCCATCCAGCTCCCTGAAAGGTGCCTGTGCTCAGCTGGGGTTGGTCTCCTTCTCCAGGCAGAGAGGACACAGCCTCAAGCTGCATCAAGGGAAAATCAGGTTGGATATTAGTGAAAAGTTTTTTATGGAAAGAGTGATAAAATACTGGAATGGTCTGCCCAGGGAGGTGGTGGAGTCACCATCCCTGGATGTGTTTAAGAAAAGACTGGATGTGGCACTGGGTGAGTGTTAGGGCATGGGTTGGACTCCATGATATTGAAGGTCTCTTCCAACCCAGTGATTCTGTGATCCCGTGAAAGTTGTAATTAGAAGATCTTTAGGGTCTCTTCAACCCAAACCATTCTGTGATTCTATGAAAGCAGTCCCAGGAATTTCCAGCTGCTGTGTCCAGGAAGGGCTCTGGGCTGAGCTGTCAGACCCCAAACCCAGAGCCCTGTGTGACACTCAGACAGGTGGTGTCACCCTGCAGCCCTGCTGGCCCTGTTCCACCTGTGTGCCATGCTCTGCTGCTCTGGGGTACAAGTGAGC
The DNA here is from genome assembly GCF_009819885.2 of Catharus ustulatus. Classification (NCBI taxonomy): domain Eukaryota; kingdom Metazoa; phylum Chordata; class Aves; order Passeriformes; family Turdidae; genus Catharus; species Catharus ustulatus. The sequence goes on from NC_046246.1 coordinate 2,385,433, forward strand.
ACTGGGGGGTTGGCACCTGGTTCATCCCAGAGAGGAAGTAACAACTCATTTCCTGCCATTAGATGCTGCAAGAATCATTTTAAAATTAGAGTTATGGGCTAAAATTAGAGCTGTGGGCTAAAATATACTTTTCTGTTTGGACTGAGTGGACAAATCAATTAATCAATCAACTTATTGATTAATTGACATACAAGGAGATCATCATCACTCAAGGCTGAGTGGAGATCAGTGCCCCACACTGTTGCAGCAATTTCACATAATTTTTCTGCCATGCCACAAGGGCTGTTTGCCATTTTCATGATAATTTATGCCACATTTGTCAGTTTGTTGGCCTTACATTCAACAGCATCAGCAACTGGCTGAAGCCCCTCCACCTCCAGCTGGTTGTCCAAGCCTAGGGAAGGACTTGTGGCCGTGGTGCTCTTCCAGGGCTGGACTCAGGCACCCAGGAGTCTTTTCCAGGTGTGAGGTTCTAATTAAACCCTTGTCAATTCTCACACCTTCCAAATAGAAAGAGACATCTCCTTTGTCCACTCCTATCTCCAGCTAATATGAAAGACAGCCACTAAAATAAGAAGGATTTCAGCAATCAGGAATCCCAACATGTGGATTATTTTCCTGTATTTTTCTTCAGGACAGTTGAACTCAGTGGCATGTTAGAGAGTATAGAGTGAGCTAATTCAGTCCAAGCAACTCCTTGAACACAGAACTGCAGATGTTTATCTCCTTGCTGGGGCTGTTAATGACCCACATTAAGGCAAGTAAGTATTGCCTACCCAAAGCTTGGCCACTGAGCATTGATCTGCCCCAGGGCTGGAATCTGTCAGCATGAGAGTCAGAAAATGGTTTGGGTTGGATGGGACTAAAAATAAACTAGATACACCCCCCTGCTATGGCAGGGACACCTTCCATTATCTCAGGTTGCTCCAAGCCTTGTCCAACCTGGCCTGGGACACTTCCAGGGATCCAGGGGCACCCTGTGCCAGGGCCTCCTCACCCTCACAGGGAACAATTTATGCCTAATACCCATCTAACCCTGCCCTTGGCAGTGGGCAGCCACTACCCCTTGTCTTTCCCTCCCTCCCTTGTCCAAAGCCCTCTCCAGCTCTCTTAGAGCCCCTGCAGGTACTGAAAGGCCACAAAATGTCTCCCTTTGCCTTCTCCTCTCCAGGCTGGACAATTCACTCAGCATTTCCTCACAGCACTGGTACTCTCACTATCTTGGTGGCCTGAAGAGGATGGTGTTGTCTAAGGGTGCTGAACACAAGGCTTGTGGGAGAGAAAGGAGCAGAGCAGCTCCTTCAGCTGCTGCCCAGCAAGGGAAGAGCCCAAGATCCAGGCTGGATGGGAACAGTCCATGATCCAGGCTGGGTGGGAACTGTCCATGATCCAGGCTGGGTGGGAACTGTCCATGATCCAGGCTGGATGGAACATTCCATGATCCAGGCTGGATGGAACTGTTCATGATCCAGGCTGGATGGAACTGTTCATGATCCAGGCTGGATGGGAACTGTCTATGATCCAGGCTGGATGTGAACTGTCTGTGATTCTGTGATCCAGGCTGGGTGGTCCTGCAGGTTGGGGTCAGCTTTTGATGAGGGTGCTGTGCTGTAATGGTGGGGGTGTTTTGCACCACTTCATTAATGGTTTGTTTGGAGGTTTTTTTTAGAGTTAGGATTTAAAAACACATGAAGGAAATTGATTTTTTTGTGTTTGGGCTTGGTTGTTTATTAAATTTTATTAAAAGTATAGAAAGTTCAGTAACACTTCCAGCCACCAGCTAGAAGCGAGCAAAATGGAGTGAGATCTAGTCAGCTACAAGGGTTTTAAAAGTTAAACAGTTTAATAGAGAAATAATACTTATATTATTTATACTTTTAACTTAATAATTAAATTTTTGTGACTCTCAGTGCGGCACTAACTGTTTAACTAGAAACTATTACTTGAAATTATGAGGAAGAAGGAAGATGAGCAATGAAAGAGACACTATTCAAAATTTTCTATTTTGTTCCATACTTATTACTAGATTATAAAAATTTACATTTAAATTATCAGTTTAGGGAGGACGTTGAGATGCTTGAGCACATCCAGAGGAGGCAACGAGGCTGGGGAGGGGTCTGGAACACAAACCCTGTGAGGGTCTGGAACACAAACCCTGTGAGGGGTCTGGAACACAAACCCTGTGAGGAAGGGCTGAGGGAGCTGGGGTTGTTCAGCCTGGAGAAAAGGAGACTCAGGGGTGACCTCATCACTCTCTACAGCTCCCTGAAAGGTGGCTGTGCTCTGCTGGGGTTGGTCTCTGTCAGGCAGCACTGACAGAACCAGAGGACACAGCCTCAAGGTGCACCAAGGGAAAATGAGGTCGGATATTAGGAAAAAGTTTTTCACAGAAAGAGTGATAAATACTGGAATTATCTGCCCAGGGAGGAGGTGGAGGCACCATCCCTGGATGTGTTTAAAACAAGACTGGATGTGGCACTGGGTGCCATGGTCTAGTTGAGGTGTTAGGGCAGGGGTTGGACTCGATGATCTTGGAGGTCTCTTCCAATCCAGTGATTCTGTGATTCTGTGATTCTGTAATTCTGTGATTTCTGTGAGTTCTGTGAGTTCTGTGATTCTGTGACAAGTGGTAGAGGTCCCCTGCTCTCCAACTGCACCTCACACACCTGGCAGGGCTGGCTCTGGGGTGATGCTCTGCCTCATCTCACTGCACCCAGCCATGGGCAGCAGCAGGGAGGAGGGAACTGTCTCTTTGTATATTTTGCACTGCAACTTTTTGGGGTGGAAAATAGCTCTAAGCAGCAAAGAAGAGAATTAAAGTGCATTTTAATGATATGTGTCTTACGTCTGAATGAGCATCTCAGATTGCAATATCATTTGGCTCCATGTGAGGAAATCCAGCCAGTGAAAAATCTCCAATCATCTCCTTCTACATTAATACACATATTTATGTTTTAGAGCTTAATTTCAACTGTTGTGCTTTTTCAGAAGTAATTAAACCAGGTTTCAAATGAGGAAATAACCTCATGTACTCCCTGTACCAACCACACATGAATACTAAAGAAAGTGGTCAGAAACAGATCTATTTGTGAAAAAAAAAAAAATAAGTTAATTAGATGCAGTTTTTCTTCCCTGTAGCTTCATTCAACCTTTATATCAAAAACGACATGAAATGCATCTGGGTTCATTTGTTTAAAATTTTCCTTTGAACACATCTCCATCTCCATTTAAATTAAAAAATGACTTAGCACAAAGAATAACAAAAGGCCTTCTGTGCAGGAATACAATGAGTAATGAACTTCAAATCATATCTGCATGAAGAATTGTCAAGTTGGATATTGTTTTTCCATATGACCTGTTTTATTCTAATTATTATATTTTTCCTGGCTCTGATTTTATAAACAGTGGCACCTCTCCCCTTAGCTGGCTCTAAAAGAGCTTCGTTTAATCTTTGACATTTCCTATTTCACAGGCTGCTTTGCAAGTGTCACACAATAGAGCTTTGTTGGTCTCAGTTTAATTAACACCATTTCTTTGCTTGAAGTAGCAGAGGCAGTGACACTGCAAAAAGTTCCTTTTCTGCTTGAAAAATAATACAGTGTCAGTGAATAATTAAAACATACAAATCATCTGAATTAATTAACATCCTGGACACTTTTAAGTGCTTAAGTGTCTTTATCTCTGGACATTTCATTTGCAAAGGTTTTTGGAGACTGATGGAATCAGCAAGTGTCATTGTGGTGATGTTCTCTGGGGTCATGCACAGGAACTCTCCCATTTCCAGCAGCCAGGTGAGGGGCTCGAGGTCACTGGACATGGAATCCTGGTCCCTGTCTCCTCTGAATGTAAAGCTCCTGCTCCAGCACAGCTCTGGAAAAAATTGCAGCACCTGAAAAAATGAATCCTGGAGGAGCCAACAAGATTCCAGTGCAGTTAAAATTCCCTCTGATTTTCTAGTTTCTCCAGGAAAAAACAGAAGCTGTGCCTAATTTCCCAACAGTGCCATCACTGAGAAGGCCCAGAGAGGATTCTCTGATCACTTCCCCTGCCCTACATGGGCTGGAGACCCCCAGCCCTGCTCCCACCCTGCCTGCACAGCTCCTGGGGCTCCCAGTCCCTGATTCCTGAGGGATTCCTGCCCAGTGACCCATCAAAACTCAGCATAGCCATTCCCACACACCCATCAATATTTATTGGGGTAATTTCCACCCATCTGAAGAAAAGAAATTGCAGATGAAAAAGCCAGGCAGCAGCAGGATGAAATTCAGATGTTGCAGCTGTCAGTTGAGTGTCTGGAAGTGGCTGCTCAGCTCCTGCAGCACAGCTTTGTGCCTTTCATCCAACTGCACCTACCTGCTCCAGACCAGTCCTTCTTTCCCTTTCAGGAGTGCACTTTTCAAATGATGATGTGCTGGTGCCCTGACCTTGCTGCAGCAGAGGCTGCCGTGCTAAAAGTATTAATGCTTTTCATCTTCACTCCTGAGTCCCAGACGGGTTTGCTGGTTCTCTCTCAGCGTTTCAAACACATTGATGCCACTGCAGATGTGAACTTGCCCCTTTCTGGCTATAATATAGAATAATATGATAATCCAACACCAATCCCTGTGAATTTTGGTTTCATAACCATCGGGGCTGTGCAGCACCCAGCTGTGCCCATCAGACTGGGATGCTCCACAGCAGCTGCCACCCCCTGCCCTAGGGCAGCACACACACCAGTCAGGGCAGAGATTTGAGCTTTTCCACATATCCACCCTCCACAGGAACAGGAAATCCCTCCACCTTTTACACCAATTACAGTAGTTTCACGATTATAAGCCGCACCATTTTGACTAAAATTTTGGTCCGAACCCAAAGTGCAGCTTATAATCAGGTGCGGCTTATATATGGACAAAGAAGGAAAAGTTGCTGTTTTAGTTTGGAGGACAGGTGTCTGCTGAGAAAGGCAGGAGCCTCTCTTTGAAATGGAGAATGGAAACCCCCTCCCTCCAAATTATTATAATTTTGAAATCAAGGGGCTCTCAGGCAAAGATATGGGAATTAGGAATAACAGTTCTTTACTAGGGAAATTAAAATAGAAATACAGCACTACAAAGAAACAAACCCCACATGTTGGGCTCTTCCCCCTGGCTGGAGCAACTCCCAATGGGATGCAGTAATTTTATCAGTCCCACAGTGGGACTCAATGGCCATGAGCAGAAAATGACTGGCTGGAGGAAGGATGGGTTGTGAAAAGATAAAGAACACTGCCCCAGCTGGTTTCAATGGATGCCCATTAGCAGAATATCTCCCACGGAGATCAGGATCACTGCCCCACCCTCAACAGACGGTGATAGAACAGATACCTTTGATCACACTCTTTATTGTAACATGCGGTTTATAATCAGGTGCGGTTTATGTATGGACAAAGGATGAAATGTTGCTGGCACCTGGAAGTGTGGCTTATACTCAGTGTGGCTTATAATCGTGAAATTACTGTATTTACTTTTTTACGTTGAACTGGGGAGGCTCCTGAGAGTCCCCAAACCTGTGTCAGAGCACATTTTAACCTACAAAAGCTCAGCAATGCTGTCCTCAAGACACACTGAACCTCTGAACAGGTTTTCCAGGAATGGATCCCCTGGGATGGGTGCTCTCACCATCACAGGTAATCACAGCAGGAAAATCCTTTTCTTGTGATACTTTGTGGAAATCTCAACTTTTCAGATAGGAAAGGTGGACATTAACACCTCAGTGTAAAACTGGTGATACAGAATCAACAATAAATTTCTTGTCTACCACAGTCTCCAGCAAAAAGCTCTGAAAAGGAGGCAATGTTTTCCTTAGATAACTGATAATAGTCTGGGTATAATGTGCAGCCAATTTAATACTTAACCACTTTATGCCTATAGCAGGTGTTTGTTTAAGAGAGATTTCACAGTACAGAGAGAGGTAAATAGCAGATTTCTTCCTTTAATGGGCCTCAGGCTCATTAAACAACATTTCACTTTCTCCTGCACAAGGCTTTTATTCATTAAAGGGATCCACTCTATTTTCAAGGGTGTTTTTTTCTCCTTTATTGACAATTCACCTAATGTGCTGAAGGTTGTGTAGCTGAGTTTGGGACAGCAGCCACAGAGCCTCTGCTCCCAGCCTGGGGGCTCTCCTACCTCCACAAGGGTCTCCTCTCACTCTGACAGCACAACTTGACAGATTCCAAGTTTTCTGGATTAATTCTTTTCTGAAAAACAAATTGTGTCTTCAAAAGGCAACCTCAGAACAGTCCATGATCCAGGCTGGGTGGGAACTGTCCAGTCTGTGATTCTGTGATCCAGGCTGGTTGGTCCTGCAGGTTGGGGTCAGCTTTTGATGAGGATGCTGTGCTGTAATGGTGGGGGTGTTTTGCACCACTTCATTAATGGTTTGTTTGGAAGATTTTTGTGGTTTGATTTAGAGTTAGGATTTAAAAATACACGAAGAAAACTAATTTTTTTTGTGTTTGGGCTTGGTTGTTTATTAAATGTTATTAAAAGTATAGAAAGTTCAGTAACACTTCCAGCCACCAGCTAGAAGCGAGCAAAATGGAGCGAGATCTAGTTAGCTACCAGGGTTTTAAAAGTTAAACAGTTTAATAGAGAAATAATACTTATATTATTTATACTTTAACTTAATAATTAAATTTTTGTGACTCTCAGTGCAGCACTAACTGTTTAACTAGAAACTATTACTTGAAATTATGAAGAAGAAGGAAGATGAGCAATGAAAGAGACACTATTCAAAATTTTCTATTTTGTTCCATATTTTTTACTATATTATAAAAACTTTAAATTTAAACTGTCAGTTTAGGGAGGACATTGAGATGCTTGTGCTCCTGTGAAGAGTTTGGCTTCACAGTGTAAAGAATAAAAAATCAGATGCAGCAGCTCACCCACACCACCTACAACTCCATTCACTGGGATCAAGGTGTTTCTGCTGAGAAAAAGAAAAGCAGTGAACTAGAAAAAGAGCTTTGAATTTATGGCTCTATAATTTTGCAGTGGGATTTGAAAGCTCCCAATCAGAGATTATTGGTCCAGATAAAAAAAAAAATCCTAAAGGAAACAGATGCTCCATGTTTGCACACAAGGCAGGAAGAGCAGGATCAGCCCTGGTGGGGGCTGGGTCTAACACCACCAACAACTCAGCAGCTCAATTAAAAGTTCAAGGAGCATTTCTCTTGTGTCCTTTATGGCAGAATTTAAGATTAGTTTTTCAGGCCTGTGGGAAGTAAACAAATACTGGAGGAGACAAATTGTGATCATCACTGCTGGTGGGATGCTCAGCTCCTTCCCACCAGGTGCCAGCCTTTCCCAGGATCAAATTTCCTGCACTGAGGAGTTTTGCAGGTCCTTTGTGAGAGGGAAAAAATTATAAAAGTTTGCCCCTTTCTTTATTCTTGAGGAAGAAAGGCCTGGGAAAAGCCTTGTGAGAATGAAAATTAAGAGGATGCTGACTTAGCTCCTCCAGCTAAAGCACTTTCTCGTTTGAACACATTTGAGCTTTCTTTTTCCTTCAAAGCTAAACAGGAAAAAAAAAATAATTATTTTTTTGGGGGTCAAATAAACCATTTCTTTCCATTCACCCCTGAGACTGTCAGGTTTGTGTCAAGCAGTTGACAGTGATTCCAAATTGAGAAATATTTCATAGAATCATAGAATATATTGAGTTGGAAGGAACCTAAAAGGATCAAATCCAACTCCTGAAATAGCAGACTGGTGTTTTTAGCACAGATAACCCAGCACAAGCTCTGGGCTGGTCCCTTCCTCACTCCCTTCTGTGACTTTTTGCAGAAGGAGGCACAGCCCACACCTGGTTTGTGTCCCTGCCTGACCCCAGTGACCCTCAGTGAGCTCCACCTGCCTCTCTGAGCCCCAGCTCAAGGGCTCCAAGGATTTGTGAACTTGGGGCTTTCAGCTGCTGGAAAAGATGAAACACACCAAACATATCCCTGCACACATCTGTGGATTCATCAGTCTGCTTAAGGTGAGAAATCATGTCAAAATTCAAACAAGGATTTGTTTGGTTTTAGTTAAATTCTTATTTTGCTTCATTTTTGCTGCTTTTTTTGTGTATTCAGTCAAATCAAAAATTATTTTTTCAAGTTTTATACATCAGCCAAGACAATGAATTCATAAAACTCTGATTATTTTCACCTCACCAAAGTGCTTTGATGGAGAGCTGTGGCCTCAAGCCGAGGGATGCACAAAGAACCAGGGGTATGCCCCAGATGCATCAGGTATGGGCTTCACCCTGGGGGAAGGAAAAGAAGAAAAGAAAGAAAAAAAAAAGAAAGAAAAAGTAAAGGGAAAGGGAAAGGAAAAAGGAAGAGGAGCCATATTTGCATACTGACACAGAGAAATAAACTTGGCTTTTCTCTGTGCCACACACTCTGCAGGATGCTCAAATCCTCAGCTCCTGTGAAGTTTCCCTTTTTCACCATGACCCCCTCAAGTGACAAAGGACCCTGCCATCAGTGCCCAGACCCTGGGAAACACAGCTGAATTTATTGAGGAAATCTGGAGATGCACTCTGGACATGCAGAGCCAGCTGTGATCCCAAATCCCCTCACCAGGAATCTGGAGCAGGTCATGATTCAGGACCAGCAGTGGCCACTGCAACTTTGGAGGTTCCAAATGAGAAATCTGTTGGCAATGCCATGAAGTGGATTGTGAATTCCCCGTGGTTTCCCTGCTGCCATCTGTGAGCATGGAAAGCACCACAAGGCTCTGGCAGCACGGAGGAAAAGCCCAGAGCCACGGCGTGGTGACACAGCCAGGGAGGGACTGCCACCCCTGGGAGGATATTGCTTCACTTGGAAGAGCCTCCACATGGGAGGCTGTTACTTCAGAGTTTCTTAGGAAGTCAGGCTCTGATTTTAAGAGATAAAATATTTGAAAAAAAAAAAAAATCAGGAACCAGGACTTTAAATAGACACAGAACGTCTGAAGTGATGAAATCACAGGGAGAAACACAAAATCATCAACTCTGACCAGCGCCCTTGCACTCTCAGTCTGAGTCAGGGGACCAAAATGATTTCATATGTCACACTGTGCCCACAGCAGCAGCCACAGCGTGACCAGTCTGCCCTGCTGTGAGTCACTGCTGGGGACACAGGGACAGGCTCTGCATGGCTGGGACAGCTCCCTTGGTACTTGATGTCAGTGCAGGACAAGCATGCCTCTCATCTTCACGTAGGCCAAAAAAGACAGGCTTGGCCAGCCCCCCTGACCTCCCACTGGCCACAGCTCAGAGCTCTGGGCTCAGGTTTGATAATCTGGACAAGTGTCCACACTTGATTTACAGCTGAAGACCCCAGGTCCCAAGGGCCCGGCTGCTCTGAGGAACAATTTGGAGTCTGAATGGGTGTGAAGGATGCAAAACCCATCACAGCAGCCATCAGAGCACCCACAACAGACCAGTTTGCAGCTCTGAGATATTGTCATCTAAACAGGGCATTTCCAGTGCCTTTCACTACATCAGTGATCCCAAATCTGCCTGGTATTTAATTTAGAATGGTTGTGTTGAAGTTTTGTGAACCAGCTCGGGCTCCTGCAAAGGGCTGGTTGGCCAGAAGCTGGGGCCACCTGTCCTCACAAGGGGCCAGCAGCTGGGGCCACCTCAGGTGTCTGTGTCTTATGGGCCATGGGTTGGGGTAAGTCTGTACTAGGTAAGGAAGAGAAGAAAAGAAAGAAAAAGAAAGAAAGAAAGAAAAGAAAAGGGAAGGGAAAGCGGAAGGGGAGTGAAGCCATATTTGCTTACTGACACGGAGAAATAAACTTGGCTTTTCTCTGTGACACACACTCTGCAGGATGCTCAGATCCCAGAATTGCCCCCTTACAGGGGGATTTCTCCCAATCCCAGCATTAGTGAGGAGACCTGTCCCTGCAGTGCTCAGCAGGAAAGATCAATCAAGTCACTAATCCCAGGGCAAACAGTGGCAAAACGTGTGTGGGGCAGGGAGTGCAGCTTATCTGTGTTTGTGAGGAGGTGTCACCTTGCCAGGGCACTGTGTATCAACAGTGAATACTGGATATTTTCAGTATTTCACTCCTTTCTCTTCCTTGTTCACAAATGCATTTGCTAAAGCACAGGGCAAATGTTTCTCCTCTGCAAAATTAACCTTGTAAGGGAGGCCAAAGACTTACAGAGCCTTTCCATGTGCCAGCCCAACAAGGGATCTTCTGAACCACAAGTGCAGGCTGCTGTCTGTTCACACCAGGATGTTCCCAGGCCTGCCCTGGGAATGTTTCCCCTCTGCCTATCTGGCAGAGCTCCCTCCTCCTTGCAGGCTGCAGAGAAACAGAAGCTGAAGCTCTGAGCCCTGTGCAGAAAGCTGATACATCCTGTTAGGAGATTGATCCAAGCAGAAAAGATGGACACAGCAGAGCCATTGTCTTGGGTTACAATACAGGATGTGATCAAAGGTATCTGTTCTATCACCATCTGTTGAGGGTGGGGCAGTGATCCTGATCTCCCTGGGAGATATTCTGCTAATGGGCATCCATTGAAACCAGCTGGGGCAGTGTTCTTTATCTTTTCACAACCCATCCTTCCTCCAGCCAGTCATTTTCTGCTCATGGCCATTGAGTCCCACTGTGGGACTGATAAAATTACTGCATCCCATTGGGAGTTGCTCCAGCCAGGGGGAAGAGCCCAACATTTCTTACCAAGATAAAAACAGAGGTTTTGGGACACTAAGGGAGCCCTTTCTCCACTGGACTCCAGAGGGAAACGGGATTCCTCCACATCACCACTGGAGCTTGGGAGGAAACTGCACCTTGTACAGGAGCACTGCTCCAACTGAGCCACATCTGTCACTGCAGGAGGATGCAGCCACCATGGGATGGGACTGCTGCCAACACCCTGCCTGACTGACGGGTGTCAGCTTGGATTCTGACTGTGTCAGGGTTTGGGGTTTGTTCTTTGTAGTACTGTATTTCTATTTTAATTTCCCTAGTACAGAACTGTTATTCCTAATTCCCATATCTTTGCCTGAGAGACCCTTGGTTTCAAAATTATAATAATTTGTAGGGAGGGGGTTTACATTCTCCATTTCAGGGAGAGGCTCCTGCCTTTCTCAGCAGACACCTGTCCTCCAAACTAGGATAGCCATGCAGAGAAGGGAGGCTCATTAAGCATCTCCGTTTGGCTGCAGTCCTGGCCCATGGCATCCCACAGCCCAAAGTCATTTTGGCCCAAGGAGAGGGCAGAGCCCTGTGCTGTGCAGGGATGCCAGGAGGACACTGGCAGCTGGAGAGGTGGCTGCTCATCTGTACCTTCTCCATCATTTCTTATTAGGATGTATATTGGCCAGGGAATGGCTCTGCTCCTGCTGTCCTTGGCAGAGGCAGCTCAGGTCACGGCTGCAGCTCCTCTGTGCACCCTGAGGTGCTCTGGCTGTGACCTGGCACTGCCTCCCATCAGGATGGCTCCAGGGCCAGAGATTTGCTGAACAGGGACAAGATTTGCTCTGTCCTCTGGTCATGAGAAATCCCTTTTCTGTCCCCAGTGTCCCACTGCCTGGTGTCCTCTGTGTCCCCTGAGACAGCACAGGTAGGAGACACCTGGTGACACACCCCAAGGTCTGCAGGACAGGCTGGTCCTGAGAGGAGACCTGGGACAAAAGTGACAAAAGTGACAAGCCAGGGCAGTAAGTGAGCACTGAATGATGAAGGTTTGAGGTAACACTGCTCAGGTGACATGGGGGTGTCACCACATGTCCTCACAGGACACCACGTGTACCAGGGGGTCACTGCAGGGACTTGGGGCTGGACAAGCTCTCATAAGCAGGAGCATTGGGGTCTCCACCAAAGGTAAGCTTTGGGTAAGTTTGAAATATTTCCTTTAGTCAATCAGGAGTAAATTTGTCTGGATTTCAACAATCAAATGTTGGAATGACCACAGGTTCTTTCAAAAATCCAATTTTAAGTCCTTTTGGTGGCTAAGAAGGGCTCAAAAGCCTGAAAAACTCATCACAGAATGAAGTGTGAAATAAAAGTTGTTGGATCCCTGCCTTACCAGGAACAATCTCAGCTGACTGCTGGCTTTCAGCCTGGGTGCTGGTAACACCTTATGGGTATGGGAAAGAGAATACATTCAACAGACTATGAAATAAATGGAGATGGAGCAGCCACGAGGATAAGGACAAAGATCTGGAATTGCTGAAATACATCAGAAGCAAATGCACAGGCTGAAGATGCCACAGGCCCTTCGTGGATTGAAAGGATCAGGTTGTCTCCGGCAGTCTGCCGGGATTAACACAGCTCCAAGGAATTCACTAATTGTTTTGTTAATAGCTAGGAAGATAGTGGGAGACTTTCTCAGCAAGCTGAGATAACACCCAAGTGTCTGCTCCACCCCCAGGAGAAGGAGGGTGTTAAACTGCAATCAGGAAAAACAAAGTTTAACTGATTGCTTAGAAACTTCAAAGTTAAACAGCTCCAATAACCTGGAACCAAGGGTCTGCAAGGGGGTGCTCTCATGGGATGATGATATTTTTAATAAATCCAGGAATGCCATGAAATATTTACAAGGCTGGGAGAAAACAAATGCTGTGGCAGCCTCCACATAAGAGCAGCCTGGAGGCACAGAGTAATTAGGGAGCTCTTACCCTGCTATAAACACCTCGGCAGCTCAAGGAATGGCTGTCACATCCTCAGCCTGTGGAGGTGCTCACATCCCAGGGTTAAAAACAGCTGCTAAACGGGGGGTTCAAAAGAATGCAGCAAGGTCTAGCAGATCTGCCTGCGGTGAAAAAGGTGAGGTGGTCAGTGTGTTTAATTTATCTGTGAACGGGCTGAAGGGGAAATCCAAGGTGCTGGGAAGTGACAAAAACCGAGATGTGAATTGATGCTGGAAAATCTCAATGTGGAAATAAGTTGCAATAAAGAGGGCAAGTAAGGAACCTTTGCTTTGTCAGGAGAATTTGATTTTGGCATGGGATATATTTTCCAGCAGGTAATATCTGTATATAAGGATTGAAAAAGCATTTCTGATACATTTGGCTCAAGGGAAAGAAGAGGAGGAATCCATGAGCTGAAATTCAGGCAGTCATACAAGGAGCTGGACTCATCTCTGCTGGTCTTACTGTCTATGAAGATCTTCCAGAAATGTCAACTTCAGCAGATCTTCAGCAGATTCATTGCAATATTTGGGAAGTGAGTATTTGTCCTCCATATCTTCATACAGCACTATCTATAAAAATAAAGTTAATTCAATCTTTTTCAAAAAATTACTTCATCTCTCTAAACATTACAGAATGCAGAGAAAATAAAAATAAACTGAAATTAGCTGATTACAAAACATAATTCACAGAAAAAGTAAATAATTTCAACTGACAAGAAACTGGAGAAACTTCTTAAATCAGGCAGAAACTATGAAAGTAAAAGCGAATCCCACAGAAGGTGTAATGTGTTTTGGAGCATGTTTATTCAGTTTGGCTGTGGTGCCATGAGCTGGCTGCAGGGAGCTGCTGGTGCTGTGTGGGAAGGGACAAGGGTTGGTCTTGGCTCCAGGTTGTGTTTTATGGCCCCTTAGCACATGGCAGTGCTGATTGCTCTGGGAAACACCCACTCATAAACCCCACATTTCTTGTTGGAAATATCTTCCTTTGGGGACAGTTCATCTGGGGCTTCCAGAGCAGCACCTGGCCCCACTGCAGCCACCTGGGCCACCTTGAATGGGGACACTGGGACTCCCCAGGTACTGGGAGCAGCTTGGGCAGATGTTGTTCTTACTGTGGTGCTGATTGACAGTTCTTGGAAACATCTGGAACATTCCCTGTTCAAAGGAAACGTAGAAAGATTGAGCCTGTTTCAGACTGAAACCAAATTTCAAGTACCCCAAAGTATTCATTTTCTTGGAAATCACACTTTCCAACCAAGTTTCAATTCCTTTTCTTAGGACATGACTAAAACTGTGTCCCTCGGGGATCAGCAAACAAGATTTTCCCCGTGGCTGGATCCAACCACAGATGGACCTGCCTGTGCTGGACCCGGGATCCCTGAGCAGGTGGAATTTAGAAATATGCCCGGGCTCCTACAAACAAGAAACAAAATATTTGCATAAAATCCACTTCCCCTCCACCTGTGTTCTTACTTCCCTGGATGATGAAACACTGGCCTATTTCCATAACAATCAAAATGCCTGAAGAAATGGCCCAGAAGTGCTCAGGACTGAGGACTTGTGACAGCACTGATAGGATCAGGAGTGCAGAGAAACCCTTGGGGCTCTGAGAAGAGAAGAAATTGAGCTTTCTATGTATATTTATTTCTGTTACCTTTGTTGCATTTCTCCACAAGCTGTTAATGGCATTAAATCTTTAAATTTTAATCTTAAAATCTTAAAAATAACCCTTGAATGCTATTCATTACCTGCTCCTATGCAAAAAAATAAATTTAAAAAAAATTAAAAATGGAAAATCAGGGGGCATTTGAACTGCATGGACTCCTCTCTGATGTTATTAAAACTCCTGGCTAAAATTACCTTCAAGATCACATGAAAAATATATAACAAGAGAAGATGAGCTCAGGTTAAATTCATTTTTGCTGGGGGTACACTGCACAGTAACTGCAGACTAGCTGTTGCAATCCAGGATGTTTTGAACAGTTTTTTTATTATCTATTGTGTAATTTGATTAGCTCTCTTGTCAGATGTGCACACTCAGGAGTGGGCTCCAGCACTGCCCTCGCTGCCTCTGCCTGCCCTGGTGTGTTTGCCAGCAGTGCATTCCTCTGCCTGGGCTGCAGCTGCTTCCCAAATGGCTTTGAAATTTTCTCTTCTTGTTTCTTGTGTCCCTTCCCCAGCCCTGCAGCTGGACACTCTCGGGTGCTACATCAGGGAAAACAGTGCCAAATTAGCATTTTCAGAAGTGCAAAATAATGTCAGTGAGAGGATGGTTGCGTTCAAGGGAAAAAACTGAACCACAAGAGCTGCAAGACATGACAGAACATGGTTTCAATTCAGCTGTCTGCACAACGTGAACTTCCACTTTCCAAGAAGCAGGAAAATTACCCAGTATTGTCTCTCTACAAAGGCATTACGTTGATGTTTCACCTCCTGAGGACCCCGTTTCTGAGTTGTCCCTGTTTCAAAACTGTGAGAAATCAAGTACAAGAGGATCCATAGGAAAGAAAGCAACACCTTGCTGTAGCTGCTGTGCAGATGTGCCTGGCCAGCCTTGGAGGTGCCCAGAAATATGAATTAAATGCATTTACTGCCATTCCTGCAGCTGAGCAGAGGAGCTGGACCAGCTCTGCAGAGCAGGGACATGCAGCAGGGCAGGTGAGGGGGAAGTGTTCCCCCTGAGAGGGGACATCCAGGGAAAGGACAAGATATTCCCAAATGTCAGGGCTGAATGATGTCTGATGCTGACTCTGCCCCTCCTGCTCAGTCCTCCATCCTTGCCCATCATGGGGGGTTGGAACCAGGTGATCTTTAAGATCCATCCTGTGATTCTATGGTTTTTCTGCTCTTACACCATGTTCTGACTGTGCATATTGAAGCTGGGCTCGGGTCTGAGCAAACAAATCAGGTGTGAGCTAGAGGGGAGTTTTATCAGCATATCCAAGCCTCAAACACTGGCAGTGAAAAGTCAGAGCTCATGCCCTGTTGTGTGTCAGAGCTCCATGATTCTGTGTCCCACTGCTAACATCAAACTCTGCTCTCCCTGGTCCTTTGGGTTTAAGAGTGGGTGGAAGAGACATTACCTAGCTCGGTGCCTTGTAAATTGGCTGGAATGAAAAAGAAACAAAGAGCCAAAAGCATCTGCTTTTGGATGGACAATCTCATGGGCACAGCTTCAGCTCATATTTCCAGTCTCTGAGACAGACCACTGGTCTGCAAACTGGGAATGCCACGGGGATTCATTCAGTGGGAAGGATCGTGGGATGCACAGATTTCCTTAGGAGAAAGTCACTGGAGTAGATAAGGAGGCACCCTCAGCACGTTCCCTGCAGCCCAGGTAGGACACGTTGATCTGCATTTTCCTGCGGGAAAACAAATGCATTTGGCAAAACCCGGGAGTATTTTGCATGTGGCAATGTGAGTATAATTATGCAACCAGAGCACTTCAGTAGAAGAGCTCTGAATGAATACATCAGGACTAATGTTTATTTTTCAGAGATAATCCTTCTGTGAGATGGGCACATCCCATCTAATGCTGGCCCCTCGTGTGACCCTCCTCTGGTGCTGGTAGCTCCAGGCACAAGGCAGAGCAGTCAGACAGCCCTGGCTGTGTAGGTATCCTCAAAGCAGCTCAACCCCCCTGCCCCATGCCTTTCCTTCCTTCTAACTAATCGATTTAGGAAATTTAATGTATTTACAGCTTGGGATCTCTTGTTTGTGGCGATGCAAATGAACCGCTGTCGGAGCTTGCCGGGCTGAGATACACAAAGCCTTTGTGATATGCTGATTGCTCACATCAGGCTCACCCTCCTGCCAGGCGCCTGATTGAGTTGCCACCTTCCCAACTCCCCTTTTCCCAGGCAGCTGGAGGGTGTGGTGCTACCAACATTTTTGTAGTGGCAAAGCCAGTTTGAGAAATTCCTGCCCCCACCCCTCCAGTTGTGTCAATACAGCTGTCTGGGGAGCTGTGTGGCAATTGGGATGGCTCCCATGGGCACACACAGGGAATAATTTGGGGGAAGTATTTGTATACACCTGGCTGATGTCAGCAGTGCACTCAGAGGGAGCCCTGTGCAGCAGAGAGGACACAAAACTGAGCGGGAATGAGCAGCCAGGGGGTGGAAAATCCTTAAAACTACTTTTCCCCCAGTGAAAACCTCATGAGCTGACATCCTGATGGGCATCTCAGCCCTCCATGGCATCCCAGGCACCTGTAGTCACACAGTGGATGCTCATCAGCTGTCAGGGGTCAGAGAGCTGGGTAAGGCTTCTCCTGGGTGCATGGCATATCTCCAGGGCAGGCTGCCATTCCATGGAGTTTATAAAAGAGGTTCCATGGGGATGTGAATCCCAAGAGAAGTTCAGAGATAGGGACTGATGCACCTTTAGGCTGCAGGGGCACTTGCCCTTTGAAAACTCCTGGTGAGAGAAGCACCAGGGTGTGGATGACTGAACAGAGTGAAGAGTGTCCCTGGCCAGCCCACATGGCCCCACCCCAGGGTGAAATGGATAAGCCACGTTGCTGACACAGCACAGAAACTCAACTCTCTTGAAGATACCCTGGAAAGATGGAAAGGCTCAGTGGGTGCTAAAGATGGCCTAAGCCAGGAGGTCCAGGAAAAGTAAAGTCTCCTGCAGAGAGGTGGCCACGCAGGAGAGCATCTGTTGGCAAGTACAGTGGGGACCTGATCCCTCCTTGGGTGCACCAAGCAGAAGGGAGAGAAGGGGGTGCTCCCCAAAGGACTCCCCTCAGCCCTGAGCAGCTGGGCTGTTCTTATCTCAGAGAAGCTGAGCTTTCCCCATGGGACACTAAGGAAGGGTTCAGGATACACTGGTTAAGGGATCTCCAAGTGAAAGTGTTCTCAGTATGGGGAGGATTAGAAATGGCTTTTTTGCACTGAGCCTCGGAGAGTCAGGGCACTGTGGGTATGCAGCTGTGTCAGACTTGGCTGCCACCAACACGAGTGTGCTGGCACTGGTGGCAGAGGGTGGCAGCCCCTGCAGCTGGACCCATTGCATGGTGAGACACACAGGAAGTTTTGAGTCATCATTTTAGGTGCACCATCAGCCTCACTGGGTCTCCTTATTCTTGGGGGATGAATTTCTTCCTGTTTCTGAATGGTCTGGAAAATGGGAATTTTGTCTTTCAGGTCTCCTGGATATGAGCAGTTTCCTAATTATACTGGAGGAAAGAATTGACTCCTGAGATAATGATCAGAGTGGGGTGATGAAGACCACCTGTCCCATGCCCCTGCAGGGGAGCAGCTGTGATAGCTGAAGGCTGGAAGTGTGCAGGGCTGCCAGCATATCATCTTGGAAACAGCTTTGTGAGTCTTTGCTCTTTTGTCAGTGACACAAAGAACAGCTCTGGTCTCAAATATGTGTTTACAGCTATCATTTCCTAGTTCTCCAGAGGGGAAGCTGAAAATCACTTAGACAACAGGGCAAGAGTTATCCACGTTCACTGCAGCAAGCCACAGTTCATAGCTGGTGGTCATGAATTTCAAGAACTCAGAATATTCCTATGTTTTCTGAGACCTGGTGTCATCTGGTCCCCAAGACCCCAAAATGTGGCACCAGCACAAGAATGAAGATCCATAACCTCTCCAGGAGCAAGCCAAGAAGACAAATCTCTGATCCTGCCATAAATTGTATGACATCTTCTGAAACCATGAGAACTGTAGAGATGCATGGGAAAAATTCCCTGGTGCCATGAAAATAATTGGTCCACAGCTGTCAGAGAAATATAAGAAATTAGAAGGATAAAATCACCATCCTGGGGAACTGCAGTGGCTTTATGAGCAGACAAGATGGCCTGGTGAAACCATGGACCAGAACAGCTGAGTCATGTAGACTTTGTAAAAATTGTGCTTTTAATAAATGCTGTCTGCAAGAAAACCACACTGAGTCAGGTTGGGTTACCCATACGTGAGACTCTGGGATTGTGCTCTGTGCTGAGTTTTATAGCAGAATTCACAAGATGCAGCAGATTAAACAGCTATTGGTACTGACATCAAAACTGATCTCTACATTTTGATGACAGATCTTAGGTACATCCTGATGGACAGTTGGGAAAGGGGCACAAAATCAAGGTGCAACCAAAGAGTTCAGTGTCACAAAAGCAGAAGCATTTGGAATCTGCACAGAACAATGGGTTAAAAGCGAATTGATTTCTTTAGGGACCAAGAAAATGGTGCCAGGAGTTTTGAAATTAGCAGTGAAGATAAAAAGAGAAAGATGAGTGAATATGGGAGAATCCTGCAAGCATGAAATGAGCCCATTCAAATGGGTTTTTACACAGAAACAGCAAAAAAGTGAGTGTAAGCAACAGGTTTGTCAACGAGCTTTGGGCTCAGCTGCCCACTGGCAGGTTAATGCTTGGCAGAAATGAACACTTGGGCAGCAGTGAATCCTGTTTGATGTGAGAGGAAAGCTGTGATTCACGTTCCTTGCACTTTGTTTATGTTGAATATTGCTGCTCTGGATTGTAGATGTGGACAAAAAGGAGGATGTGCAGGGATGTGCTTCCAGGACAGCCCCAGAGCAGGGACCAGCAGCTGTTTCTTGTTGGCTTCAGCTCAAAAAGCCAAAACTCTGCCAAGCCAGCCCTGCTTCAGCTCTGGGGCTGCCCCCCATTCATAAGGAATGCTGGTTTATCACAAACTCAACCCACATGAAACCATAAAACACGTAGCTCTGAGCTGGATCTGAACAAGTTGCTCTCAGTTTTGCACCAGAACTTCCTAAATGAGCACTCAGGTCATTGGCATGTGCCCTGCTGTCTGTAGGGCACAACTTACCTTTCTGATTGTGCTGAGAGCTTCCTACCTATCCTCACACATGGTTTTGCACCTGAAAATGAATGTGCATTTTGTTTCAACCCTTGATAAGAAGTGAATGCTTTGCAGCTCAGGTCTCTGAGGCAGAGAGATAATGACAACTTTTGGATTGTATTTTTAGTCGAAATTAAAAGTATTTTAGTTCTTTGTCATCCAGAATTTCCTGCCAGTGACCACATCTGGTCCACATCCAGTTATACAAACCAAGTTAGGCTGCAAAACACAGACTGGCCTGGCAATCACAGGGCCCAACAGAAAAATCTCCTGAACAGCCCCCTCTGAACAGTGACATTTGCTACCAGATTTATTTGCCATTAACTGGCTTTGCTGATGGGCTATCATCTCCATGGATTTATTTTTTTCCATTAAAAGCACAATCCTGCCTGTGGGAAGCACACACAGCCTGCATGTTCCCAGGCCTGGTTGCTCAGGGCATGCTGTGATGCCTTGGAGTGGCTGCCTAAAACAGAGGCTGGACAAAATTAAGAGAATAAAGTAGGTTTATTACAGGCCTTCAATAGGTACAGCTTGGGCAGTCAGAAGCCTCTGAGAGGGGTACACCCGAGATGGAGAATGGTTTTTCGTAAGTTATAAGTTTTCACAGTTATAAGTTTGGTCTATTTACACATCAGGGGTTAATCTTCCAATTACAGCTCCAGGTAATGAAGTCATTTACTCCAAGTTTGCTCCCCCCAGTTCACTGTTTACACCTCCTGGGGCCTGAGGCAGTGAGGTGTCCTTGAGTTTCAGCTCTGGAGAGGAATTGTTTTGTCTGAATGGAATGGGAGAACAGGCTATGGAGTTTTAGAATGACACACTAAAGCAGCACAGGATCTGAAAAATATCAAAGCTAAATCCTAAAGCATCATCTGCACCCCTCCTGGCTTGGCTGGACAGGCCAGGCCTCCCTCCTGCATCCCCTCAGACCCTCCTCCCCTCCTGGCTCTGTGATGGGGGCTCTGGAGAGCCCAGCCCGACTCTCACATGAGGAGAAGGAGTCAGAAGTGTGGCTGGAGGTGCTGCTGCCCTCCTGCCACTGCCCTGCCTGCCACAGAGCCTCCAGTTGATCCCAGTAAGGAGCTGCTGTCTGGTGCTCCCACAGCCCTGCTGCACTCGGCCTTCCCCTGTGCCAGCCTTGCCCAGGTTGGTTTAACCCGTTCCACAAAACCACCCAGCCCGTCAGTGTTGGGACAGGCAGGTGCAGCAGGCTGGGAGCTCCAGCCATCCCCACCAGCCCTAAAGGGGAGCAGCCAGCCCACAGCAAGGCTCTGGAATCTGGCACGGGCAGTGCTGCAGCTCTGCAGGCCTGGGCACACTGAGAGCGCTCAGTTTTCTTAATGGCAACCTTCTCAGCATGGAAATTCATATTTCCAGAAGCATGCATGTGTAAGCTTTCCTTTTGTCCCTGGTAGTTGTTTTACCAGGACCTGAGAGTGCTGATATCCATCAGCCATTTCTCAGGAGCTCACATCAGCCAGCAGAGAAAGACCGGAGCCTTGCTTGTGTTCCACAAGAATCTTTATTTCATGCCAAGGGTGGTCAAGCAGGATTCTCTCAGAGACAAAGTGCAGACAGTCACATTTATAGGTTCAAGGGGGATTGAAACTACAGCCAATAAAAAGTTTATATAAAGAACCATCCAATCTAAGTCAAAAGTTCTAAAGGTGAACTGACCAATCACACAGACTAATTTCTAACCAATTATCTTCCAAAGTGTTAGAGAGTGACCAAATTCTTAAGGAATTTGGCTCAGCCTTGGTATCTAGGATACCTTATCTATTATAGCAAGTTCCAGGGGCCAGGGGAAGATGGCTTTGGAGGAATTGTATCATCCACATGCATGGGGTTTGATTGGCCTGGAACTAGTCAAAGCCATCAGTGTAATGCTGCACTGGCTGCTGAAGAAATCAAAACTCTGGAGGAATTGTTGTTTTGGACTGTGTTTGCACGTCTCGCAAGATTTGAATGTGAGTAACCCTAGGAATGTGTTTTTCCATCCATTAGATGTGCTTTGCTGCCCTGCTCTTGATGTTGGTATCTCTTGGAGCCAGGCTGAGCAAACGTGCCTGCACTTGTTTCACCAGGATCCTCCTGGGCCTTCGGCTGAGCTGAGCTCTCGCAGGGCAGGGATCCCTGCCAGCTTTTCGCCTAAGACACCTTGCCCACCTTCAGCAAAGCTGAACAGAGCACGGGGTTTGCAGCGTGAAAGAGCTGCCAAGGATGAGTTCTATCTCCTGCCCTGGAGGGAGCGGGAAGAGATGAGGCAGGGAATAGCTATCCAAACAAGTTTGTACACACATGCATTTGTAATGTGCTGCCTAGAAGAGACTTTGTAGTTGTGGTGTGGAAGAGCCTGAAGAGTCTTGTGAGGATCACAGCCCTGCCCTCCGGGGAGGATGGGGCAGGCAAGCACAATGCTCTCCATGGCATTTGGCTCCCCCAACCCAAGCCCTGCAGATGGCTTTGGGAGCAGCACAGCCCCACAGTGCTCTGAGGACACAGAGCAGCTCCAGCTCGGTGAGTTGGTGTCTCCTGTATTTACCTGGCCCTGCAGGAAATTCCCACTGAAGTGCCAATAAAGCTGCCAGATGTCGGTGACTGCACATGAAGGTTGTTTTGGATGCATTGAGCAAGGCAGGGGGTGATTTCAGATTGCAAACATTTTATGGTTCCATATCTGACGAGCAAACCACACTCATTTGCCAGGAGAGAGACAGCAGGTTTTACCAGCACCAAGAATAAAGAAAATGTCAGTAATGACCGTGGTTAGACTCCAGGTAAGGGCTGCTTTCAGATATGCTGCTGGCTTCTGGATCATTCTGGGAAAACTTAGGGGAGTGTTAGACACCTCACCAGAAATCAGAGTTCATCTCAGGGCTCCATGCAGCATCTCCCTCTCCCTGACCAAGCCACACTACTTCAGCTACAGCTGTGAGCAGAGACACCCCCTCACCCATGCCCCCTGTTCCCAGAAGAGTGGCAGAGCCCAGGTGCCATGCTGGGTTTCTCTGCCAGCCCCTGTGCCCAGTCCCATCCCACAGCCTGGATCTGTGTGACCCCCAATGAAGAGGAAATGGGTGCAGCCATCCCTTTGCAGCTCCATTTGCAGCCCAACAAGACTTCAGCCCAGGAGGAATTAGCATGATTGGAAACTCAGTGCTGCTCCCCTGGGACTGGCTTCAGCACAAATGGCTGCTGCCAGAAGGATTTTGCTAAGGAGTGTGATCTGCTTGAGCTGCCCTGTCCAGGGGCATTTGTTCTGCTGACACACAGCCCTGGCAGGGGGATGTTCAAGAGCAGCTTCTGGCACAAAGGAGTGCTCCCACTCTTCCCACACTGGTGCAGAGCTGAGTAAATCCTCTTTGATCAATGCAAAATCCAGTGTAAAACAGGAGTATCCAGCCCAGGCCATTTAATTCTCCAAGACATAAGCAGGCTCGTAATCTTCATCAGTGTTGCTTCCTGCTTGAAATGCTTTTCATTAGCTGCTCATTCAGTGAACACAACCACTTCTGCTGCCTCAGCAAAACACATGCCACACTTCTTGCTCAGCAGCAGAAGGCAAACATTTTATTGCATTTTAATCACTGGCAGTTTCAGCAGTTGCTTCCTGCTCTCTGTGTTTCTTCCACCCATCCTATTGAGAAGCCTCTATAAACTTTGATTGCTTGGCCCAAGCAATACAGGACCTCCTCAGCCTCCAAGTCCTGGGGGAGCTGAAGGTTGAAATCTTGGTAATTTCAGTGGCCTTTTGATCCTATTGTGGAAGAAGTGAGACAGGCTGAGCACAGCTGATCAGCTGCAGAGCTTGGCTGCCCTGCCAAGACCTTTGCTATGTCTTGCCGGAAAATTCTGTGTAAATTTTTTATTCTGAAAATAATGACTGCATGGAGATGAAATGTTCCAGGGAAACATTTCAATGACCAAGGGAAAAAAAAAAAAGAAAAAAAGAAGATGGTTTGAATTGCAAAATGAGAAGACTCACTGATGGTGTGCCTTCTCCCAGGGCAGTCATTGAGGAAGCAGAAATGCTCTGTGACAGCAGTGCATGGTCAGGAGAGGATTAGGGCTCACTGTCAGAACATGGCTCAGGCTTACTCTGACCCTGCAGGTTCTAGAGCTGCTGAGTGACCAGAGAAAGGCTGCTGGACCCAGGCTGATTTGGTGGCTGGGATGTGTCAGCTGCTCGGTGTCCCTGCCAGCTCTGCAGGTGATGTTTAAGGCCAGGCTCTCTGAAGTGCTCACCTGCAGATCTCTCCTTTCCCCGGGCAGACCCTGCCCTGCAGCACTGACCCGCTGCTCCTCTCCCAGGATCAGCCTTCCTGTGCCTCTGAGTCACACTGAGTGTTTCAAAGAAAATGTTGGTGCCTCATTTCTTTATTTTCCTGTGTCTGGGGATTTTCCAGCCTCTGATCCACGCCCTTCAGTCTTGCAGTGCAACTCATACTCCTCACTCGTTCTCCTTGCTTGGACCTGATCCTTAATGTGTCTGTACTTTGCTCCCAGCCCCCACATTAAGGTCAAAGCCCCTTTGTTTGTTCTGCTGCTACACCAATGGCAAGGAGATGGGGCAGGGAGTGTGTGTCAGAGCTCCACCAGCTTCTGATGAGCCCCAAACAGGCTGGGTGAGGGCTGACAGAACCCATCACTGCCCAAGGATGGGACCCAGGGCTGCCTGGGGCCACCAGCATCCCACCAGCAGCATCAGCCTTTTCCTGCTCGGGCACCCCACTTAGTTTCAGCAAAAAAAAATAAAGTTGACCCCCATTTGTGATGTGCAAATGAATGACAGCATCAGGTCCAGGCTGTGGCCATCAGCTGTGCCTTACCCTGTGCGATTCCTTAGAGAAGAGTGAAAATTGGGCACAGAAAGCCCAGGGAAGGTGGAACACAGGCGGGTCCCTTCCCCTCGATCCCTGCCTGTCCCTCACAGTTCAGGGCAGCTCCAGCGGTTCTGTTCCAGGGTAACACTGAGTTAATGTCTCTGAAGCCTTATGAGACTCCCCAGGCAGCTCTTTCCAGAGGGGATTTTGGGGATTCTGCAGAATGGAGCAGGGGGAGAGTGCACTCACAGACCCCAGACCTCCAGGTTTTCTCCTCCAGCCTCGATTCCCCTGACCCCTGCAGTCTGAGGTTGCCCCAGAACATTTCACTTGCTGAAACTCTGCAGATGCAGTATTTTCTCCCCTGCACAAATTTTGCCACATCCTCCTCTTCCCCCACTGCATCCTCAAGGTCACACCAGGAGTGATCTGATGAAAGGGAACTGGGAGGGAGAAAAGCCCAGCGAGATGAAAACTGATCCTGCTCCAGCTCCAGCTCCAGCCAGTTCCCTTGGCCCGGCTTGGCTCCCTTCCCGCTGCCCCAGCATCTTCACACCTTGCACCCTGGACACACTTTTGAAGTGCTTATGAAAGGAATTGTACATTCAGGTATTCTGAGAACTGGCTGAGTCTTTTGTCCTGAGAGTGGATGGGAAAGCTCCTTAAGCAAGGATTGTGTAACCCTGGCATGCTGCAGTGCTCCTGCTGGAAGGTGACGGGAAACTGGGCAGAAAACAGCTTTTGAAATGCTCAGCTGGACACAGAAAGGCTTCACTGACTCCCCCTCACCCCACTCATAACCTGCTGGCTGCTGCTCACCCAGGAGGAGATACCCAGGGATTTCCCAGCAGCCAGAGCCCTGCATCTGCAGCAGTAATTTAAATGTGACTGGCACTGCTCCTGGCCCTGAGGCACTGACTCTGAACACTGAAACTTTCTTATCCCCCAAGCTGGGATGGATGCAGTCATATCAAGGTGCCCTTAAACTTTTTCAGGAAAAAAGTTTAAAAAAAGTTTCTAAAACCCCAAATCACATGCCTGAGACCTGCAGTCACAGTGAGACCTGAGAATGCTCTTGATGGCCACAGAGACCTTCTAGCCAAGATCCCTGTGTCCCAACCCTCTGTCATCCCCAGACTGGGGATGGCTGGAGCAGGAGAGGTAGCCCAGCAGGAAGCAGTGACTTGAATATCTTTATCAGAATGGCAGCTGCAGCTGGATGCAGTTTGTGCCAGTTTGCCCAGTCCTGGAGCTCCCACTGACCTGAGCTGATGGGTGCTGGGCTGGGAAAGAGACCTGCAGCTTTCACTGCTCAGCCCTCACCTCAGCACCTCACTGACACCCCAGACTCCTCAGGGACACACAGCTGCTCTCCCACACCCATCTGCAGCCCAGATGTGGCCTCAGTGCATCCCTGCCTGGCCATGTGCACCAGTGCTAGTGAGAGGACTGCGACAGTGTGATGGGAATAAACACACAGGAGAAAACACTGGTTTTGCTGAAATTCCATGGTGAGCTAGCTGAAGACAGCTTGCACTGGGACAGCTAAAAAGGAGCTGAGAGCAGGGTCCCCTAAAGCAGGGCTTGGACAGCAAACTGCTTCCCATCACTGCTGCTCACCCCAGGGCAGCATGGCAGGGGCAGATGGGACCCATCCCTTGGCTCTGCCTGCTCGGGGGAGGCGGCAGCAGCACAGGGGAAGGGATGATGTGAGGATGCTTCAGAGTGAAAGTCACTGGCAAGGCTGCACATGCCCCTGAAAATCCTTGCTGTTGTTTGAAGCTCTCCTCAGCACTAGTGGGATTTTCCTGCCTGGTTTCCTAAAATCCCCACCATGGTTTTCAGTGCTAACAAGGTGGAAAGGCAGTTTCTGTGGTAAATACAGAGCAAGGAGACTTAGAAAGCTTCAGGAGCTCCAGTTTCACTGTTCTTCCTCCTGCTAATGGCAACAGCATTAAGGTCTCCAGCAAGGTCATTTGAAGGTTATTTCTTGTCCCACTGTAAACCTGACAAGCTCTTGGCCTGCCAGTGACTGCACTGCACAGAGGGGTTGGTGTGCCCAGCTCTGTGAAACAGCCCCAGAGAGCTCTGCCCCTCCAGACATGCTGCTCCCTAAGGCAAAGCATCTGAGGGGAGAGTCCCCAAAGACTGAACTCTCTGTTCCCACACTTTCCCTGATGCCCTGTGTCCATGCAGGATGGCTTAGCTCCCCAGAAGCAAACCAGGGGGTCTTTGGAAGATCTGGTCCCTAAGCTCATCTCCCACCTCTCCTGGAAGGCTGGGTAGGGGTTAGGCCAGGCTTATCTCTTTATCAGCCTGGGCAGGAGCATCCTCAACCTGAGTTTCTCCAGCAGGTCTTCAGGCTCTCCTTTTCTCAGGAGTGCATTGAGTAGCTCTCCCTTTGTCCCTTGTTTCTACACTTGCATCCATGTTTTCCAGTGTACCAAACACAAGTGTTCTGCATTCCTGGGCCTGACTGCTCAGCCACCCAACACGCTGGGAGGGTGCCAGAGCTTTCTGCAGAACTGCTGGACTGTTTTTCAGTAAATGTCCAGTCAGTAGCTGGATTGTTTGAATATCCAGGGAAATCAAGTCCAAACTGCAGACTGGTCAGATGAGTTCCCAAGAAGTGATTTTATCAAAACTTCTGGCAGAGCAAGTGCCTGGTGTGACAGAGCCTTTTCAGGGGTGGGCATGGAGAGCAATGATTCCAGCAGTACCTTTATTGGAGCAGAGTCAGAAGCTTGGCTTTGCTCCTCACTTCCAGCGTGTGTGCCCAGGCACAGGCTGCAGGAACAACCATCTTCATCAGGAGTGTGTGATTAAATTTTCATTGGGCCAGGAGAAGGCTGGTGAGCATAGTGCAGAAGACACCCATTCAGATACCTGAGCTGCATCTTTCCAAGGTAACATATGAACCACAGGTGATGTGGTTTCAAATCACATCTTCTCAAGCATGATTTGAACTGCAGATTTCATGCTGCTCATAAACCAAATATTGGGGGAAGTTATGTGATTGGGGTTTTTTTCCTTTTCACAAACTATTTCCCATAAGCAGGGAGCACAAGTTTAACCCTCCAGAGAATATCTTCACATTTCTGTTTTGGGTTTTCAGTGAGACATCATCAAATACAAGGTGGAACAAAACACTCCAGAGTGGCCATCACACTCCACCCTAAGAGAGAGACCTCTAGTTCAAGCAGCAGCATAGGGTCCTGCACAGGAACACTCCAAAAATCATACCAGACAAATGGTGTGGGTTTTGGGATGTCCTGTGCAGGGCTGGGAATTTGACTTCAATGCTCCTTGTGGGTCCCTCCCAGCCCAGGGCATTCTGTGTTTGCAGTGGGGGACATCACAACACCTGGCATTGGAAAAATCACACAGCTCCCTGACTGTTTGAGATGCTATTGTTAGAGCAGTAATCCTGTGCTACAGGAGCTGTGAGGGATTAGGAAGGAAGAGCATTCTCCCTGTGTTGTGGGGATTGCACAGTAAATTTCCACAGGCTGCTGTGCACTGAGGTGAGGGTTTCTCATCTACAGCACTCCTGGAATTGCTGCTACAGCTGTGGGCTCTTTAAACAACACAGCCAAGAAAAAAGTTGTACCTCTGTCATGGAAGTGATTAAAAAAAACCCAAAAAACAAAAAACAAAGAAAACCCAAGAAAAACCCAAAAACTGTTTTTTTTTTTTTTCCAGAGCAGTGGTACAGCTAAAATTTGCTTTTATAATAATTTTATTTCTGTTGCTTAGATTTCAGGCAAGGATTGCTTTCCTAGGAGCACAGGGTGGCTGGATTCTTTAACAATGAGTTTCAGCATTGCCAGTCATTGTCAAACCTCAAAAGTATGAAATCAGATTAAAAGATATTTAAGAATTGAAAACACGTTGGATCCTATTTTGCCTGCTCCATTCTGTCCTCACTTGTGTTCTCAAGCTTTTGTCTACTTCAACCAACCTGAACATAAAGAGGCTTAGATTAACCTCTACAGTGGATTTGTGGTGTGCCTGCACTTGTAGATCCTTCCTTGTCCAACTGCACCCTGATCTCTGCTCATCACCCAGCCCCCTGGCCTCAGGCATGCTCTTCCCACTGGAAAGCCATGGCCAGCCAAAGCCAAGTCCAGCCAAGGCTGAGTGTGCAGTGTCTTCACTTGGAAGCAAAACCCAGCAGGAAGGATGGGTTGGTTTTTTTTTCAGGTTTTGTTACGTAAAAGTAATTTAAACACTTCTGTCTATGGTAAGTAGCCAGGATTGATCTGTCTCCACAGAGGCACAAAGGAGGGCACATTCTCAAGGAGAAACATCCTCCTTCATGCCATGGATCTTCTTCCCCATTCACATGGGTGTCAACCACAGCCTTGTCCAAGTTTCCCCTTGGCAGCGTGACCGGAGCCGTTGTCTGAAGTCTTTTATTTTCCACAGGGCTATAACAGGAGAGGGAGCAGTGACATGTGACAGACTGATTTAGGCCCTGCTGAGAGGATGTTTACAGAACTGGGACACCAGTGACGTGCTACAGAGAAGCAGGATGTCTTTGCTCCTGTAACTCTGTGGCTCAGCAGAGCTTAACCTGTTTGCTCCTTCCATAAATGTCCCAAAGGGAGCTGTGAGCATCTCCAGGCATTTCCCACCAATGTTCAGTCAGGGTTGTTCTGTCAGGGGTTACAGGAATGCTCTGTCCTGGGCCAGTGCCATGCCTGGCATGATCATAATGGCAAAGAACCACATCCAGAGACTGGGGTGGGTGTAGCACAACTTGATTTCCCATTTCTTTTGGGAATTTCAACAACAGCTGTAGGAGCGCATCTCTTCAGAGCCAGAGATTGCTTGCAATGCAGATGTTTCTGTCCTTTCCTGGGCAGAAGTACAGCCCTTCTGGTTAGAAATACACCTGGTCATCCTCATGTTGCTTCATGAGAGTCAGAAACTTTCCCTCTTGAGCTCCAGTCACTGCTGATGGAAGCAGACAGAGAGAATGTGAGGCAGCCAGCGAAGCCAGAATAACTAGAAATGATTGGACTTTGCACTGAAAATTGCCTGGTGCCTGACTGCTGTGACCAGAGCCCAGATGAAGGCTGTGGGGTGAGCCCTGCACCATCAGGGTGTGGCCCCTGCCCTGTGCCACACCCAGGCTGCAGCTCTAGCAGCTCTGAGCCCCAGTAAAGCAGCAGGTGAGAGTTCCCAAAGTTGCTGCTGTGCTTGGGTCACTCGGCCAAGCCCTCAGCCAGTTCATTTGTGCCTGCAGTGAGCAGGAGGGCTCTGAGGTCAGGACATGCCACATGCAGGCAGCTGCAGTCACATCCAGAACTTGGCAGCTCCGTGTCCCCAGCTCCACCCTCCTGACACAGGGCCTGGCTGGATGTTCCCATGACATCCACATCTTACAAATACCAACTCCAGATCATCTAGACTGTGCAGCTCCCACCAGCCTGCCAGGTCTATCTGCTGCCTGTGAGCAGCACAAGGTGGGAAGGAAGCAGCTGGTTCCTCTCTCAGTCCTTAAGGCTGTGACTTGCTCCAGACACAGGTCACACCTGCCCTCTCTTAGACCTTGTTTCTTCCCAAGGGAATTTGCTGATGTGAATGCACACAAGGCAGGAAATGTAAAAATTCAAGACCTGCTATGAGATGAACTCCCTTAACCTTGCCTATCCAAGCATCTCGGGAATCCAGCCAGGAGCTGCAGTCCAGGGCATCCCATGGCCCAGGGCTCAGTGTGCTGCAGTCAGGAATGACAAACATTCCCCAGCTGCACCCCAGCCAGCTAGGGCCTGAGTGCCAGGGGCCACTGCGTTCAAAGGAACTGTTCTCTAAAAGATCTGTGATGTCTCATATCTGGTATTCACCACTGTTTGGTCTGTTTTGAAGCAGCACAAGGCACTGCAGGTTCAGTTCTGTCTCCATATGTGCTGGTACAGGCTCTTGCACATCTGCTGATGCTCAGCACCTGCCAGAAGCCTCTTCTCAGTCCCTACCCCAACACTCAACCTCCAGTGTTGAGCAAGAGAACACAAAATTGAACAGGTGTCCAAAGTTTTCCTTGTTACCTACTGAGATTGTGGATGTTCCTGTTGTTCTAGAAATAGCTGATAAGATTTCAAAGCTGACTGATCTCGTGAATGCCACAGGTGAATGACATGCACAGTTCCTACTGTTTGAGCTGCACTGGTGACATCTTTGTTCAGGGAGATGTGCCCACAGTAACTGCAGAGGAGTTCATTAAAGTGCCTTGGAGGAGCCCATTGGCTGTGAGTGCTGGAGGGAGAAGATGGGGCTGTGTTAGATACAAAATGATTACAAGCTGCTTACACAGAATGCCCATAAAAAGGTGAAAGGATGATAAAACAGGTCTGGGAGACACAGCAAGGTGTCAGCTAATCCCCTTCCCACACAGTGCTGCTTCTGGCACTTACCACTGTGCCTGACCTGGATTTTAAATCCTCTCATACTGGAGTCACAAGATTTCCCCCCACATTTGCCTTCCTGATGGTCAAAGGTTTCCACTTGTGTTGAACCAAAACATTCTTTTTATAGTTTATTTTCACAACTTCTTTTCTTTTTGCTCATGAACACTTGTTGCCTTCAGCTTTGTGCAGATTTTCCTCTTGAAATATGTCTCAGCAACTGTATAAGCTATGCCTGCCATTGTAAAACATCAATTTTGCAGAAGGCATTAAATGGTTTCCTTAATGTTCCACTTTCCATGAGCACACACATCCACATTCTCCTCTGATTATTTTGGGAAGGTCTCTTGTTCCACCATGGAAAGAGAATCACAGATCTGTCTGCCCCAGGCAACATGACCAGCTTTCCCCAAAGTGAAGTGGGATATGAAGTGGAAATAAGAGTCCAGAAGTGAAGCAGAGTGCAGTTCACCTCCTGTGTGAAATGGCTGAAAGGCAGGGAAGTTCATGTGAGCAAGTCATGCCCAGCTCTATTTTTAAGCACTGGAGGCAAAAAAAAATGTACAAGTGATTCATTTGGCTGTGACCTACCTGTCAGGCAGGTGAGTCGTGCCCCAAAAGTGCTTCACTCCCTGTATGGAGCCTGAAGCTGGTCTAGACAGCTCACCCAGAGTGAGACAGTGACAGCAGCTCCCACAGCTCTGAACGGGGAAAAGGGAGTGTGAAGCCAGGCTGAGCACCAAAGCCTGGTCTGGCAATATTGCCTAAGCCAGGGCAATAGAAGGATCAGGGTTTTTTCATCTTGGAAAACATCCCTCTGCCCCTTACTTTTGCTCCTTGTTTTCTATTTCAATAACCTCTTTATGTAGAGTCCAAACACCAGGTCCCCACAATTTTCAGTTGTCCTTAAACTGCAGAAAACTGTGATGGAATGGAATGGAATGGAATGGAATGGAATGGAATAGAATAGAATAGAATAGAATAGAATAGAATAGAATAGAATAGAATAGAATAGAATAGAATAGAATAGAATATTTCATTTGGAAGGGATTTAGAATGATCAACCATTGCCAACCCCAACCATTTCAGGGCTGACCAAATCTGAAGTGTGTTATTAAGGGCACTGTCCTAATGCCTCCTAAACCCTAAACCTGGGGCACCCACCAGCACCCAAGGAAGCCTGTTCATAACCCTCTGAATAAATAAACAAATTAAAAAATGCTTCCTTAGGTCCAAACTTCTCATGCATCCTGAAACCATGAGCAATACTGGCTCCTGTCTGGGTGTGCTGTGAGGAAGGCAGAAGAAAACCTCACTTCCAGAGCTGCAGGAGGATAACTGGTGCTCCCAGACATGGCTCGTGGGGGGAGAGTGGGTGAGGGGTGCGTGTGTGAGAGGGGCAGGATGATCCATGGCCCTCACCAAGGTGCCAGCCAAGCTCCTGGGCACTGGAACTGGTGCCAGCACAAATCCAGACTGACTACTCTGTAAGAAAGCAAATAGATGGGGAGTTGTTATGATACCCCTTGAGGGAAGTTAAACACTCATTTGTTCTTAAAGATGGAAGAGAAATTTAATGAACACTTAATGGGCAGGGTCCTGCTGCAATATGTGGAGTCTGAAAAGATGCATCACAAGCAGATTCCTTATATCCTTGCAAGGAGTCATTCAGTCTCTGGCACTTTTGCTTCCAGAGAGTTTTACTCCTCCTTGCATTTGACTCTTTGCCCTCTGTGCCAGATCATCCCTCAGTCACTATTTTCCCTGCTGAGCAGTTACAATCAGTATTGTCTTCATCCCAGATCAGACCCTGGAACAATGAATTGTGGCCATATGTGTGTAAAAGAGGCAGGCTGCAGTGATGTTCTCATCCCCTGTGACTACACTGATGACCCAAGAGCAGCTCCTGCAGCAGTGAGACAGCTCTCCAGGAATCTGCCTGTGGGGAATCATCTCCAGATCCAAGCTGAGACCATGATCCAGCTGGAAAATTTCTTGGGTTCTGTGCCCCACCTCCTTGGCCAGGTCCAGGGTTTATTGAGCAGCCCCTGGGGCTGGATGTTTTCATCAGAACAGAGGATGAGACCAGGAGTGCAGGGCAGGTGCACACAGTGGGTGATGAGCACCAGAGCTGCTCCCAGGCCAGGCCTCAACAAGAGAGGCAAAACCATGCTCTGAGCTAGTGAGATTTGCCCCATTTCATTAACTAATGACCCCATCCCTATTGGTAAGGAGAGCTTAAAAACAGGGATTAAGTGAAGTGTCTGGGGAAGCACAGCCTGGACTCCAGCCGGCAGAGTTGTACCTTGGATAAAGGGAGACCCCCAGTGTAATGTCAGCAAGGCATTATCAGGAGTTCTCTCATTGCCCAAAATCCAGCAGAAGTTACTGACCTGTCACATTGCCAAGAGAAGCTGTGGCTGCCCCTGGAAGTGCCCAAGGCCAGGTTGGACAGGGTTTGGAGCACCTTGGGATAGTGGAAAATGTCCCTGCCATGGCAGGGTAAAACAAGATGAGCTTTGAGGTCCCTTTCAGTACAAATCATTCCATGATTTTATGATTCCATGACCTGGTGGTCCCTTCCCTCACACAAGGGACTTTTGGCAACTCTTGGGGTGCAGAAGGTGTTTGCCCTGCATGCTCCAGGTCAAGGCTGCAGGTGCAGGTTGAGGAGCTCTGTGCAAGGCTGTGGCCAGCCCAGCTCTTGGGCATGCAGGAGTTGTTTCCTGAAAGGAACAGGAGGCTCTGGAGGGCAGAGAGTTTGGTGCAGCCAGTGTTTGGGCTGAGAGATAGGTGGGAATCAGACCTGAGGAGTGACCTGCAAGCCATGGGAAGGGAATGCACAGGATCTGCCAAGAAGGTGAGTGGGACCACTGTGCTGCCAGCATTGCTGCTGAGCCTTGCAGAGCAGCACCCCAGAACGAGCATTTAAAGAACAGATTTTGCAAATAGCCAGAGAGTCCAAATTATGAATCAACAAACACAGCCAGATGGACACTGCTGCCTTCTGGACATCTGCATCATTTATTGATGCTATCAGGACTCAGCCACGCTGCCAAAACTGGAGGCACAGGCCCTTTGCCAAGAGTGCCCAGCACAGGCTCCTGCTCTGCCACAAGGACACAACAAACCAACCAGGACTCACATTGTGAGCAGGAACCTGGCTCAGCTCTCCAGCCTTCCAGTGAAAACCTGCCCTGAAAGACAAGCTTTAGGAAAACTCTGTCCTGCCAGTTGAACCATCTGTCTTGTTCCAACTTATTAATGAGCCACATTCTTACCTTTGCTTGTGTGATTTTTCAGCCCTGCTAGCTGAAAAAGCAGCTTCACTTTAGCATTATATACAATACTGCCCTGGAAATCTGTCCATGCAGATGACAGCCACATCCAAAACCTTGCCAGGTCTGAGTGAGTGAATTAAACATTTCCCAAACTGGCATGGATGAAGCTGCTCAGACCCACCCACAACCTTCCTATCAAACTCTTTGAGCCTCCAGAGCAATGTGGTGGATCCAGCCTGTCTGATGGGGCTGGTGTCACTGCACAGGGAGCCCTGAGCCTGCCCAGGAGCCCTTTGGAAAAGCATCAGTTGGCCCTGGTGCCCACAGTGGCATGGGCTGTCTTGGCACCATTGACTCAATCACTCTAAAGGGGCAGAAGAGGGTTTTGATTATTGACAGGGGCTCATCATTCACTCTGATTTTACTCCAAATGAAGGCTGTTGCAGTAGCCAGGAACCCTGGGGCCTGCTGCCTTCAGAGCCCTTCTGGAGTGGTTGCTGAAGGCACAGGGATCTCCAGTGCTTACACATCATTAGTCATCTCATACAGCTCAATATGACAAGAAAAAAACAACCAACAAAACCAAACCAAACTATTTCAGCCTGTAGCACAAAGAAGGAGGCTGCCTCTATGCAAATATAGCCAAAAAATCCCCAGACCATATTCCTGGAGGCACTACAAAAGGTGGCTGAACATAAAAGCCATGGCTCTCTTCTTCCCTCTTCTCAGTGGTTAGTTTTGTGTGGTTGGGATTAGCACAGCATTGAACACGTCAGTTAGGTACCAAATTGTTGTCAGCATTAGAAAAATCACTTACCCTGTGGACAAGTTACTGCACAATGGGCTGCTGTGGTGAGGACACAGATTCAGCACATCCAAACACAGGGAGTGAACACAAGAGCTCCCAAAC
Source organism: Catharus ustulatus (assembly GCF_009819885.2). NCBI lineage: Eukaryota > Metazoa > Chordata > Aves > Passeriformes > Turdidae > Catharus > Catharus ustulatus. The sequence continues at coordinate 2,420,335 of NC_046246.1, forward strand.
ACAGGGAGTGAGCACAAGAGCTCCTCTCTGGGATGAATGAACTGCAGCAAACACACTCGGTTCAAGTGCTCCAGAAAGCTTTGTCTCTCTGTGTGAGCGGAGATCTGATTTACACTGATAAAAATCTGATTTTACACTGGCGCTGGGTGTGCTCAGAGCCCCGGGTCGGTGTCAGCTTGTCCTTCCCAGTCCCCCATCACATTAGTGCTGCACACGAAGATGTGCTAACCTGATTGAGAGGGGAAAAGGGCAGCAGCGAGCAGATGGCATCTGCCAGGAGCTGAACCTGAGCCACCCTGCCCTGGAACAGAGCAGTGTCAGAGCAAAGCTCTGCTTGCAGGCATGAAACACAGAGCAGTTGACCTTTAGGTGACAGTTTGCTCGAATGACATTGAAGGGAGGGGGTGGGGGTTATTAAAGTATGAAATACCACCCACAAGCAGGAAAATAACAAAATTCCCCTAGCAAAAAATTTGTCCCTCCTAGTGTTAGACTTCTTGGCTCACTGCTCCACAGATCCTCTATGGGAGACAAGAGCTTATCACCAGGGTCCCTGCATTTCTCATCAGAGGTAAGTTGCCTTTTAACTCCTCTCCATTGCTTCATAAGCGTCCTACTTAGATCTAATGATGTGCAAAAGTTTACAAAGCCTTTTCCATGACCTGGAATGCTTGGCAGCTTGTGAGCAGAGCAAATAGCTTAGCTGGGATAATAGAGAGGAAATCCACTGAAGAGCTCAAGTCATTAGGATGTTTGCATTGATGAGACAGCCACCACCAAGGGCCAGAGCAAAAGAAATGAGCCCTGGTGCTCCTGGGAGGTGCTTGAGGCCTTTCTGCATCCATCACCCTCCTTCCCAGCACCACCAGCGCTGCTGGCTCAAGTCTTTTCTCTGTGCACCAGCTTGATTGCTTTCTGCCCAAAATCCTGGAATTCAAGCGATTCTACACAAGGAAATAAATAAAAAAATCAAATCCCACAGTGATCACACCTGCATCACTCCCAAAACTTTGAGGAGAAGGGCTGAGGCAGCAGGTGCCTCTTTGGAAAACATCATCAATCTGAAGTTACAAGGTAGAGTTAAAAACCTCTTTGTTCCTAATCTCCATTGCTGTAGCTTTCATTCATATTTTAAAACTTTAGGGAAACTGGGGGGGTTTGCTTTATTGCTGAGTGAAATGCATCCTTTATCCCAGGAATAACTGGGAGCTGCCTGGAGGAGGGGAACACTGCAGGAGGACAAAGCCCTGAAAATGAAGTCTCAGGGGTGAGGAGGAGCAGCCTGCAGACACAGCAGAGCCGTGCTTTGGGTATGTCCATCCCACACACCTTGGGAAGGGGAGCTGAGACAGCAACAAACACCTCATGAGCATGGCAAGGAGGATTTTATCTTTGTCACTCACCTCAGGGACACATGCAAATGTGGGATTGCAAGCCAAAAAAGCTGTTTCACACTGATGGTTTCTGTGACAGGGCCAGGAGTCAGAACCTGCAGGCAATGTGTGCACAGGACCTTGTCCCTGCCCAATCCTCAGCTCCACTTTGGGAGATTCTTTGATGCCATCAAGACTTCTGCCCACTTGTTCCAAGCCACTTGACCTTCCTTCTTCTCTGTGTCCTACTGTGGTACTTTCTCACTGAAGACTCCAGTTCCTGGAGCACAAAAAGCCAGGGAGTTGCCAGTGCTCAGGTGGGAGATGTGTTTTACCGCTGGGACTTGTGTTTTACCCAAAGTGTCAGAACATCACTTGAGGGCTGACACTGGTGGTTATATCTGAGCTAATCCAGATAAACTCCTTGCTTCTTCTCTCCAGATAAACTCAGCATGTCCAGGTGGTATCTGGAAGGACAATGCCTGCCCTTCCAGAGAATGTTCAAGTCATCCATAATTTGGCTCATTATCTGCTGGATGTCATTTCAACAGCTTATGAGAAACAAATTACTTCTGTGCATTGCTCAGAGTTGCATGGAATTCTTTCCCAATCCTTTTTTCTTTATAGGAATCACAAAAATGCTGGATTTTTTATGACTAAATGAACACTGTGACAGCAGCAATTGTCTGCCATAAATAAATGCCAAGACTAATTAGATTAGACACAGGTACAGTGATGAAGTCTTCAAAATCCACTTTTCCACGGGGTGTCCCCTTGCAATGTCACTGCTTTCAGACGTGACCCTCTGCTGACACAGCACAGGTGCTGTCCCAGGCCTATGGAGCTCCTCTCCCTGCACCAAAACACGAAGTTTTCAGACAGGAAATTGCTGGGATTCACAGAAAACTGTGTTAGTAACAGTTTCATGGGTGCTTAGTGGATGCTGGATTTGCACTTACCCCTGTCCTCACCATTCATAAATACATGCACAAGCGTCATTTTATTCACACAGATTTTGGCAAAAGGCCCATTGAATTCAGCAGAGAGAAGTCCATTGACTTTGGTAGACTTTGCACATTGTGGGTGAGAACAGATGGAGGCTCCATTCACCAGTTGCCACTCGTTAGTTAAAGCTTATTATTGCTGAAGAGTTTTGTTAATGCATTTACAAATGGAGCATGATCCGGGTGATGTAAGCAGCCCTGAGTGCTGGAGAGCAGCAGATGTGCTCTCCCAGCACGGATGGAGTGAACAAAGGACACCCCACACACACAGGCTGCAGTTCACTGGCCCACTCTTCTCCCAGCCTTGGGAAGGAGCAGCCTGCAGCCACTTGCTCCCAAGGAAAGGCACTGCCAGCAGCCCCAGTGAGACAGGGCAGACCTGCACAAGACAAGCAGAAAAGCCACCTGTGAACCTCTCTGCTGCCTGAAGAAGGTCCCAGGGGTTTGGGCAGGAGCTACACAGAGTGAAAACTCTTCCTGCTTTGGGAGGGAACAAGAAATCACATTTCCTGAGCACAGTCAGGGGAAGGGATGTCTTCTCGAGAAAAGATCTCCCCACACATGGTTCCTGCAGCTTTGGCCAAGATCTTTCCTCCAGGGACTCACACCATTGTTTTTCTCAAAGCTGGATTTTGTTCTCCACTACTCCATGTGGCAAAGAAGGTAAAGTGGGGATGACCCAATGGCTCAGCAACCAGCTTTTGCAAAAAAAGCAAAAAGAGAGAATTTGCATTGCCCATGGAGCCAGAGGGTTGTAACAGCCTTAAAACCATATAATGCCAGGATGGCTTGGGTTGGAAGGGACCTTAAAATACATCTGGTTCCACCCTCTGCCGTGAGACAGACACCTTCCACTATCCCAGGCTGCTCCAAACCCCATCCAGCCTGGCCTTGGGCACTGCCAGGGATGGGGCAGCCAGAGCTGCTCTGGGCACCCTGTGCCAGGGCCTCCCCAGCTCCCAGGGAAATGTCCCAGTGGTCTGGCTGGGACAATGTAGAGCTGACTCCCCAGAAGCTCCTCATGAGGATGAGCCTGTAAGAGCTTGTTCCAGTGGTCAAGCACTGGGACAGGGGCCCAGAGGGACATGAGGGTCTGTCCTGTGAGATTTGCCCAGCTTGCCTCGAAAACACAGAGCAGCCTGTGCCAGCAGGGCAGTGAGATCTGGCTGGTCTGTGCTGTGATTTTACACTCCAGTGGTGCTGGAGCACGTCAGAACTGAAATCCTTGCGTGGAATCATTTCAGACTCACGTAAGGTGAACAAAACCTGCTGTTTCTACATTCTTAAAATGGTTCAAGGAAGAAAGTGCACATGTATGAGTTACAGAGGAACTGATCCTTCCCATCCCTGCTTTCTCTTTCTGCTTTCATGGCTTTTTGTCAAGACTACAGGAACAGCATCTCTTGGGACAGAAAATGGTTTGAAGGGCTTGTGTTGGGTGATTTTTTTCCATCTCACACATATCCTTCCAAGGCTGGCCTTGGTGTTGAGTGGCTTCAGCCATGGTAACTGAGCACACTCCCGTGGAGCTGATGTGTGTGAATGCCTTTTGTACAATTATTGAAACGTGGATCTTTCAAGCAGACTGTAACTAAACTCATCCTACAACAAAATTTTTGGCTCAGGCAGGTTACCTTCACCTCAAGTCTCCTCAGCAGAGATGTTTTTACAGCTTCTCCTCTTTAACCATTTGGCTTGACCATGTGCCTGCTGCCTTCCCCCTGTGCTAACCCACACATCCTGCAGCCCACAGATGCATCTACACACATCATGCTTCCCCAAATGAGCCACCCTGGTGCCTTATGGAAGACTCTGTCTTGCTTTTTTGAGATGTGTGGGCAGGCCCAAAAGTGTTACTGAGGGAGCCATTAATTTCTGCCCAGGATTAATTCATATGTTCAATAAAAGGTCACCCCTTTGGTCTCTAAGTCTGGCCCAGGCAGGACTGTCTCCATCACATCCCTGTGCTTTCCTGCACCAAACACAGCTACTCAAAACACAATCAGCTCCTGAAATAAAGGCAGAGGGAAAAGTGTTTCTTCTATATTATAATACCAATTCTTCAAAAAGAAGCATACAAAAATTCCTGACCCCAGTCTCCCACCAGTGAAACCAGTTCAGGCAGGAGAGGGCCACAAAAAACTCTCCTCCCAGAAAGCATCATTGTGCCAAGCTCAAATCCAAGTTGCTCTCAAGTTGTCAGGTTTAGGTGGTCAGACTTACTAAATAAAACTTTCTGCTACAAACAAAAAACAAGGTAAAATCAAACTCCTGCATTTTTAGGAGAAAATGATGCAAGGCAAAGACAGCAGCTAATGCCTGTGCAGAGCTGGCCCTTCTCACCCAGCACAGGGGGCAGGGATCACTCCTGGCACAGAGGCTGGCTCACATTTATCTCCATGCCCTCCTCCTGCTGCCCCTCTCCACAAACACACCCCTCTGTGAGCCAGAGCAGAGCCAGGAAGCAGCACTGAGCCAGGAGTGAGGCTCTGCAGCTGTGAGTGGCTGTGGAAGAGCAGCCTGGCTCTGTAGCTGGTATCAGTTAGGCTGTGCAGAGCCTAAAAATAGAGACCCTCTGCTCTCACAATGACTCAGAGATGCAGAAGGGAAACCCACAAGCTCAGTGCTTGGCTGTCCCCTGAGCTGATTGAAAGTTTGCATCTAAAACTTTGTTTTGACACAAAATGGCTTTTTGAAAAACAAACTAACAAAAAAAAAAAAAAAAAAAAGAAAAACCAAACCTCCTCTCTCACCACCAGAGCTGCTGGGAATTCTTCTCATTTGGTCTAAGTTTGGAAGAGGTCTTGGCCAGTAAAGCATGTCATTTTGTAGTTTTTAAATGCCAGTTGGCAAACCCCCAGAAGTATTTACTTGCTAAGCTCTTTCTTGGAGCCCTTTGGGATCAGATAAAACGGTGCAAGGTGTGCCAGTCCTCTGGATCTTTCATGGGGATACAGTTCCTTTTCCAGGCAGCTCTGGTTCCAGCTCAGGAGGAACACATCCACCTTGCTGAGCCCCATCAGGAGTGGATCCTTTAACTCCCTCTGTTCATCCCGTGCATCCCATGCCCCAGCCATGGCCGTGCCCTGGGTGATTGCAGCCTGGAGGGGAAGGAGAAGGGAGCCAGGGTCCCATGGAGAGCTTCATTCCTGCTCCAGCCCTACCCTGCCCCTGCTCAGAACAGCTCCTTCCTCCCCTGGGTCTGTTAATCTGCCCCATGGTCATTTTGGGACTGGTTGAGCAGCTGCCTGTAGTTCTGGAGACATAATCCACAATTTTCAGAACTGCTGGACAAGGCCAGGAGGATCCTGCCCGTGTTTGACATGGGAGGTTGCAGTGGAGATCTCCAGGGATCCTCCCAATCTCAGTGTTCCTGCAGTGTCTCCTCTCAGGCTCTCACACCTGGGATGTTGAGCAGGCACAGCCTCAGCTCCTGAGAGCAGAGCAGGCACCAGCACAGCCTGTTCTCAGCCTGCTCTGCTTCCCCCTGAGCCACAGCTGGGCTTGTTCTCTCCTTCCCCGTTTGGAGGTGAGGGAGGAGAGGCAGCACTGGGACACTCCACCCTGCAGTCAGGCACCAGGACAAAAACCACTCTGTCACGAGGTGAGCCCTGGGTCTGCTCTGGCAGCTCCATTGTGAGGCCCTGGCCACCAGCTGGGCTTCTCACCTCCCTGCACAGCCCAGGTGGGCTCTGTGCTGGAGATCTGTTGGGCTGTGGCTCTCTAAGTGCATCCACCCCCATGGCACACTTGGGGCTGCAGAGGTACAACCCAGAGAGTGGGGGGAGAGACCTGAGCACAAAGAACTGCTCTGAAGTTCATTTTGTGGGATTGCATTCACTGGGCAGGAGCAAGTCAGGGGTGTCCATCCTGCACTTCACACCCCCTGGGAGCATCCTCACTGCCTTTGCTCTGCTCTGTAGTAGCTCCAGCACACACAGCCAGCCCCAAGCAGGAGGCCACGAGCTCACACACCTGCAAGAGGTCTCAAAATGCTCCATGAAATCCCTGCACTGCCCAGAACCTCAGGGAAGAGCTGAGGGGCACCACAGCAGGAGCCTGGCTCAGCCCAGATGTGACACCAGAGCCAGTCTGGGCAGCCCTGGTCCCCCAGAAAGGGGCTGCCCCAGCAGGAGACACAGGGGGACCCACAGCTGGAGCACCTTGCAGCTCCCTCGTGTCACAGCACAGCACCTGCCCGTGCCACAGGGCAAGGGGAGACAGTGAAAAGGAAATCAGCTGAGAGTGAAGAGCTGCCAGTAATTCCCACAGACAGCTGGGAGGAGAAAGACCTGAGGAAGCCTCCCCCCTTCCCTGTCAGGAGCAGCTCTACCTAAATTAATGGACCATCTGCCTGCTGGCCTGGCCTGTGACCCCAGCAGGGCAGCAGGGATGGGAGGGAGCAGCTCCTGCAGCCCAGCCCAGAGCTCCCATGCTCAGCACCAGGAGCTGAGATCTCTCCACTGCTCCTTCCTCTGGGCCATCCCCTTTCCAGAGAACCACCCCCACTTCCCCAGCCCTGGCTCTGGTCCCAGGGAAGGTGATGGAGGCAGCTTGCTGCCCCTTGTCACCACACAGCTAAAGGTGTCCCTGTGGCAGTGGTACCTGCTGAGCACCACCTGCAGCATCTGCCAGGAGAGAAACGGCCCTTCCTGAGCTCCTGACACTGCCACAAGCACCTGCCATTGGAGGAACAGCCTGTGGTGACCCCAGCTGTGGCTGGGGGGCAGCTGCAGCACCTGGGGCCACCCATCAGCTTACCTGTGCCAGTTCTGCTCAGGACAGGGGCCAGCCCTGCTGCCACTGCTTTGTGAACTCTGAGGAAACCCAGAATCAATTTCTGCCACAAGAACAACCAGATCATCAATTAAATCGTTGAACCAAAAAATTATTTCAGATCTAGTCACTTTTATATTCCCTTTTTCTCACCAGCAAAGTGCTGTGTTTGAGTTCAGCTGGGAACATTTTGTTCCAGCTGAAAGAAAATTTCTGTTTTCTTTATGGCCTCTGTCCAGTGAGGTCCTTGGGACTTGGAGGTTGGTGCAGTTCTATCTGAGACCCCAGGGCTGAGCTCCTGTAGGACTTTGGGCATTTGGGCTGGGTTCTGTCTCTCTCCTACAGGGCAGGCTTGGAGATGTCTCTGAGCCCCTCTCACCTCTGTCCTGGAGAGCCACCTTGGACTGGCTCTCACAAGCAGGAGCAACATCCCTGCCCCTGCAGGAAGGGCCATAACCCCCAGCATGCCAAGATGCTCTCACCCTCCATGGGCCACTAAATATTTCATTATTCTTCACAGAGCAGAGAAGATGGGTGATTTTCCACCCCCTGGCTCTGCACACCCACGGCAGGACAAAGGCACTTCACATCTCGACAGCTGTGGGAGTCCAGCCCCAAGCATCTTATTCAGAGCAGAAAGTCTTGTCCAGTTTCCTGTGACTATCACTGGCATTTCCTTGAATGCCACAGTCACTGAGAAAAGTCACTCTCTGTTAATAACGATACTTGAGTTGGTGGAAAACACTGGGAATTTCTCCCTCATGAGATGAAATGGTATTTTGTTATGATCTGAATCAATATTTTCTTTTAATTTTAGTCTGAAAACTCTGGAATTGATGGCTCTGTTACATTCTCAACTTGTCTGTTTTTTCTCTGAGCTACCAACCCCCAAGGTGTCCTGGTTAGGCTTTGGAAATTTGTCGATACAGGGCAGGATTTGGATTGTCTGTTGCACTTAAATGCAAGATTTTCACAAATAACCAGATGTGTGAGGATCTGCTCTGAAACAGGACGCTAGGACACAGTGTCCCCAAAGTGTTCATGATGAACAACAGTGCAGAAATGTCACTGCTCCTACACACCAGCCCTTCATTGAATACTTCCACTTTGGTGAAATGGCAAAAAAACAGTTGATGCTTTCAGCACAGAACAAACCAAACTCTATCCACATCTGCCTGACAGTGTCAGATTCGTGCAGGAAGCAGAAGTGTTCCTGTGAGATTATCATCTCTGTCTAGAACATGCTTGTGAAAGGTGAGAACACAATGCCAGCACAGTGCAAGGCTCCTGTGCATTTTAATAGTGATAACATTGTTAAAATGAGATATCATGATCTTTAGCTCGTTTTAAAAAAAGAAAACTCATTCAAAGGAGTTTCTGGGCACTTGCTCAGAAATTTATTCTTCCTGGACCTTAAAATAACCCTTCCAAGTCAGTCCTTCCAGACCACAGAGGAGTACTGCTGTGTGATGGTTAATGCCCCTTCGGTAGCACTCAAGGAATTTAATTCTGCCACCACTGCTTATCTGAATTCCCACTAAGAAATGGTGATTTCCAGCTCTGCACAGTGCACAGTGTGAAAGCTCAAAGAATTGAAGTCTGTTTATTTTTAGGAGGAGCTGATCCAAAGGAAAAGGAGTCTAAGAAGAGCAGCACCAAGGAGAGAAGTCCTTGTCTCACCAGAGGGGCTGTTCTGCCTCTCCCACCTTCTCCCCTGGCTCAGGGTAGGACCAGGCTCTCCTGGGGCCAGTCATATCCTTTTGGAAGGGTTTAACTCAAGCTCTCACCTCTCTACCATGGCATGAGGAGAACTCTCCTCCATGTAAATTAGGTGCTTGAGGGGTCGCAGTGGGACACAGAATTTGGGATCATGTAGAGCTGCTCCAGAGCTTTGGCCAGGTGGGTGCTCTGTGTCTCAGAGCTCAGATCTCCTCACTGTGGTGCTTGTGGCAATGCCACAGCCATGAACAGCTCTGGGGGGTTTAGCTGCACTGCAATGGCCAGGAGGGTGTGCTCAGAATCAGAGAAGTTGCTGTCCCACTTTAGTGATCCACAGGAGCACTCAGGGACTGTCCCCATGTCTGCCATTCCCAGGGGATGCCTCCCTGCCTCCAGCAGCACTTCAAACCTGCCTGTCAAACCCAAACCAATTCCAGTCTTTGCAGATCCAGGCATCAGGAGAGACCTTGGATTCATGGTCACACACGAGCATAGATCCAGGTCAGGAAAAGCCAGGGGTGGCCTCCTGAGCATTCATCACCTCAAACCATTGTTTGTCTCCTTCCTAGGCTGCCTCATGGGAGACAGGAGGACAAAAACACCTATAGAAGATATCCTGAGATTAGTTTAGGGGGCTTGGATATTTTTATCTAGAGCAATCTAGTGGGTTAGGCAGGTTTTTTGGTATTATTTGGTATATTAGGCAGGTATTTTGGTTTTGTAGGCAGCATCCATGGACTGTGATGCCAGTTATTGTGCCTGTGTTTCACAACAAATGTGGACAAATTAGAACTTGCCAGGGATTGTTGGATTTCTTTGAAAACTTGCAGGAAAGGTATTTTTAAAAAATTCTTCATTCTTTATCCAGAAGAAAAAATAACTTGAGGTGGTAACCTCTGACGCCTGCTGAGTGGTAAATGACCTGACTCCTTCTTGTGGCTTTTCCCCAGATCTGCTGGTGACTCAGTTGTCCCACACATGCCAGAAAGGATGGCCAGCCCTGGATTCCCTTCTGTGCTTGGCTGCCCTGCTAAGTCCAGGATTCACTTGGGAAGCTTCTGAGTGCTGCTCATGCAGCACCAAGCAGTGCTGGTCCCTCTGCTCTGCTCTTTCCATCTCAGTGCCACAGCCTGAGAGGAAATGGGGTTGCATCAGCCCAGAGGGTCTGAGATGATGCAGCTTGTGGCCACACCAGCCTGGCTGGGCTGGTGGCATTTGGCCACATCCAGTGGTCACAGTCTGGCACAGAGTCTCATTGGCTCTGCCATTTCTCAAGAACTTCACTTCCATCCATAGGCAGCTCTTATATTTAGTAATTCTGTTGGTGGCAAGGGCCCAGCCTCCAGGATGTTGATTCAGACACCCAGACACTCAGCCACTTCCTGTTTGGATGCACTAAAATTATTTGCATCATTTAAAAAGTGATGTTGGTAAGGGAAACAAAGTGTTATTGTCAGAGGAGGCTGAGCTGGGTTAAGTGCTCCTGCACAATGGAAAAAAAAGCAGAACAAAACTCATTAATCTCCCAACAGCAGCACACTCAGACAGCATGTCCTGGGTGCCACTTTCACCCCTCCCCTGGCCCACTGGCACTGCTATTGCCACAGCAGTGCAGTAAAGCACTGGGATCCCCTGCCCAGCCTCCCCCAGGTGACCCAACATCACCTGTCCCTAAATCTCAGGAGCAGAGGCACATCCAGGAGCTGTGGTCTGCTGGCTGGAGCAGCAGTAGGAATCTCCTGCTTTTTCTGCCACCCAAGCACTCACAGCTTTTCCACTGTCACAGTCTTTGCATCCTTGGGCATAAATGTGGCACCCAAGATCTTCACAGACTTCTGGTGGCTCAAGGTCCAGGGCTTGGAGCTGCACCCTGTGGCTGTAATCCTGTGTCTGTGAGCTGGACTCAGCTCTGCTGCCTCTGTGCTTCATGTCCTGGCAGGTGCTGAGTGAAAGAGCAGCCAGGACTCACTTTGGGCTGACTGCTGCTGGCTGAGGGATGATGGGGAACCCCTGCCCAGCTCTGCCAGGGGCTGTGTTTGCCCTTGCACAGAGCCTGGCTGCCGTGGTCTCCCCCAGGACACCTTCCAGGAGCTGCAGGTACCTGGGACATCCCCTGCCCTCTCAGCCTCTCATCGGTCCTGGTTTGGAGGACAGGTGTCTGCTGAGAAAGGCAGGAGCCTCTCCCTGAAATGGAGAATGTAAACCCCCTCCCTCCAAATTATTACAATGTTGAAATCAAGGGGCTCTCAGGCAAAGATATGGGAATAGGAATAACAGTTCTTTACTAGGGAAATTAAAATAGAAATACAGCACTACAAAGAACAAACCCCAAACCCTGACACAGTCAGAGTACAACCTGACACCCGTCAGTCAGGCAGGGTGTTGGCAGCAGTCCCATCCCATGGTGGCTGCATCCTCCTGCAGTGACAGATGTGGCTCAGTTGGAGCAGTGCTCCTGTACAAGGTGCAGTTTCCTCCCAAGCTCCAGTGGTGATGTGGAGCAATCCCGTTTCCCTCTGGAGTCCAGTGGAGAAAGGGGCTCCCTTAGTGTCCCAAACCCTCTGTTTTTATCTTGGTAAGAAATGTTGGGCTCTTCCCCCTGGCTGGAGCAACTCCCAATGGGATGCAGTAATTTTATCAGTGCCACAGTGGGACTCAATGGCCATGAGCAGAAAATGACTCCTGGAGGAAGGATGGGTTGTGAAAAGATAAAGAACACTGCCCCAGCTGGTTTCAATGGATGCCCATTAGCAGAATATCTCCCACAGAGATCAGGATCACTGCCCCACCCTCAGCAGATGGTGATAGAACAGATACCTTTTATCACACCCTGCATTGTAACCCAAGACATTATCCCAGCCTGAGCCTGCAGCCACTGTGGCTTCTCCACTCCCAGAAGAGAGGCAAGAAACAATTTGAAAAATATTTTCAAGGAACCCTTGCAAGTGATTCCTTCTCCACTGCCTGCAGGACCTGCATGTCTGATAACACCCGACTACTCCGTGCTCAACTCCACAATCTCCCAGACACACAACACCCCCAGACATCTACGTGAAGGGAGTTGTCCTGAATGCTTCACATCCCATCTCCAAAATATGATCAATTTAGCCTTTCTCCTGTTTTTTTAAAGCCTTACTAAGCTATTCCCAATGTCTAGGAAGGCTGATGACTCAATAGTTTTTTCCACACAGAGTCTGGACAAGCAATCTCTTGGCAAGGGTTGTTTATGACTTAGCTGTGGATGGATTTACCTATCCTGCCTTCTTTTTAGCAAGATCTAATTAGTCATGTGGTCCAGGAACTTTAAAAGTGGGTGAGTATCTTAGTGCCTTGATCTTCACACCCACCTTAACAACACACAGCTGGGCATCTAAAAAAGAACGTGACTGTTTCACTGTCCTTTCTAAAATTCTTTATCAAAGTGCATCTTCCAAGCCCAAACTGAGTGAGTGCACTGTTTAAGCTAAGGAACAAAAGGCAAATTGCAAATAAGAAATCTCAAGCAGTAGGTTCTGAGTCACCCTCAATGACAGCAGCTCTGCAATCAGCATTTAGGTCATAACTGCATTGCTATTGTATGTCCAGGAATATCATCTGGCACCCACAGCAGTAGCTGTGTTGAGTCAGCAAGGCAAACAAGAGTCAAATATAGTTAAAATCTTATTTTTGTAACTGGATTTAGCAACTGTTTCTGACTATCTGTCACGCAGAGCAAACCTGCAAAGTCACATCCCTGGGTTTCTCCGAAGAAAGTTGCAGTTTGATTATTGCAAAGTGTTTTAAATCTCAGGTTAAAAAAGTTCCCAGTTTGTGGCAGCCCAGAGCTCTTCAGGTTTGAATATACTTCTTGATTTTAGCATCTGATAGCAAAATGTCAGGTAAGCACTGAACACAACAGAAAGTACCAGTGAGAGGAGTCAGGGATGTTTCTCTAACTCTGGGGCAGGGCACACAGCCCTTGTGCTTCCCCTGCAGCTGGCAGCAAACACGATGCTCAGCAATGCTGGGCACGGCTGCTGCAGCCAGGGGGGTGGCAGAAGGGAGGATCCTGAGCCCTGTGCACACAGAGGGGCCCCTGATGCCTTGTCTGAGACAAGGTGAACTCTGCCTGCTCTTCCCAGACCCAGACAGGAGCGAATTTTCCCCTTTTCTCAGCACTCAGGTCTGGCCCTGACGGCTCAGAGAGGTGCAATGTCCAAACTGAGCTGCCCAGATCCAGCCCAGGCTGCACACCCTGGTGCTGCCTGCACCTTCCCCTCTGCACTCATCCTCTCCTTGTGGAATGGGACACCTTGGATTTTCAGCTACTTTGCCTTCTGCTGGCACACACTGGGCCTGAGCATGCAAGCTGACCACATTGCTGTACAAAGATAAGCCTTTTATTAGAGTTGAAAATAAAGTTAGAAACATTAGAAAATACAAATACAAGGGCACAAGGCAAGGGTAGGGCCAAGATCACTGCTGGTCACTGCCCAGACTACTTTCTGGGGGATGTCCCAACCTGTAATCCCAGCTGCCATGCACCTGGAGACAGCAAGAGCAGATCCTAGAACATCACCCCGTTTTTCCCATCACATCTCTTTTATTCATTTCCTTTCTGTTTGGCTTGTGTTGGGATTTGGTGCAAGTGCACAAGGGACTTCTCTACTCAAGTCTCCCTGCCCTTGCAGATCTGGTTTCTCCTCTGAGTTCACTGCTTCAGGCCTTAAAACACCTTCTTGCTGCCTGTAGGATGGTCCCACTATTTAGTAACCCTCAAGGAGTCTGCCTTGCTCTCAACATCACTCTGGTTTCCTCCAGAGTTCTTATCTGTGCCCACACAGCTGCTTCAAGAGCCTTTTGTCGAACAGCTTCCCCTGCTCCTGCACTTTGGGGGTGCACTGTTACCCTGCTCACACATTCACTCCCAGCAGGTTCAGGATGAGCAGCTGGGTGTATTGCTGTGTATTTTGAGCAGCTGATCCATGCACTGGCTTTGCAGGACACCTGGGCTCAAGGCAACCCAGCAATAACAGCACAGAGAAGCCAAAAAGGCTTCCCCAGCTCCCAGCACACAGTCCAGCAGCTCAGGCTGAGAAGAGCTGGAGGCAGGAGCTGGGCTTGGACAGGTCTTGGGGAGGTGTTGTCTGTGGATGTCACAGGCACTGGTGGAGTTGTTTGCTGAAAGAATTTGCAAATTGCTGTAATTGATTAAGAAATGGAGTAATTGTGCAATCTACTGATTACAGAGAAAAGGGTCATTAATCCTCCAGACAGGCCTGGTAAAGGCTCTGTCAAAATATTAGAGAAGATGCTGTGAGGAGGAGAAAGGGCATGTGCTAGTCACACCACACCTGATAGCCAGCTCTGCTGCACGAAGTATTAAACTGATCCATCATCTGATTTGATCCAGACATCCCCTGGAGACCACTGCTTTGAGATTCATCTCCCTGTGGGAGAACACATCACCTGAGGGTCCCCTTGCAAACCATGGTGGAGTTCAAGTCACCTGCTGAGCCTGTTAAGACCAGGGTTCAACCTCATATTCAGACACTGATGTGCCTTCATCAGTCAATGGAGTGTAGGGGAAGCTGGAGGTGCCAACTTCAAGGTGAACTGACCTTCTCTGATATCTCTGCTGGCTCTGAATGAATCAGCTCTCCCAGAACCTCCTGGGACACTCACCCTGACCCCTAGATGTAGGTGTGATCACAGCTTGAGTCTGATGCTATGGGAGAGGAAAGCACCTTCCCACCCTGTGTCTCTCCTGCCCTTTTGACTTTCCCTGCCCCTAAGATGCTGTCAGCAAAGCTTCTGTTCTCAGCAGCAGGCACAAGCTCAGGGCAGAGGTGCAGGCTGACTGCTGCCTTCCCCTGAGCCTCCTTTGGCCAGTCTTTCCAGACAGGAGCAGGGATGCTCAGCTGGAGCCCCACATGCCCCAGGCTCTCTGGGTACAGACAGGTGCCAGAAGGACTCTCTGCTAAAGGGTCACACAGCACTGGCTGCTCACAGGAACCTGAAGAGAAAAGGAGAATCCAGACCCACCCTGGGGACATCCTGAGTGCCTGAGGCATCTCCAAGCCCTGGCATGTTTTGGCTTTACCAAGCACTGGGGCATTACCCTGCACTGAGCAGAGCCCTGCAAGGGGCAGAGCAGGGCAGATGAAGTGGCCACAGCCTGCCCAGTTAATCTGGGCTCAGTCCTTTATCCTGTCTGCCTATATTTAACCTCCCTCCAGCCACCTGCACCCACGGGTGGGGGGAGCACATGCCACAGGTGTGGGAGACGTGCAGGGAGCACTCAATGGCAGCTCAGCTGCTGGCCCAGGCTGGGAGGTGAGGATGTGTGAGCAGTGCCACGTGCCTGGTGACACTGGGTCACACCGTGGGGACCGTGGGCTCCTCTCCTCCAGCCTGGTTTCAGTGGCATTGCCTGGGCTGGGATGCAACCATGGACAAGGTGGACTTGGCATTTGGGGCAGTGTCAGAGCAGGATGGAGCTGGGAGGAGAGAGGCAGAGCACAGGGCAGTGAGGACACTTGTGGGGTAAAACATCCATACAAACAGATTTGTCTTCCCACAGAGAAGTTGGGAGTGACAGTTTGGACAGAAATAGAGGTTGTGAGGACATGGCAGGGAATTTTGATACCACAGGCACAATGGTAGTGCTGGGCAGGACAGAGGGACCCAGAGGCCAGGCTGGGCAGAGTGCAGGGCTGAGGTGAGATGCAGGAGGCACAGGTGGGGATGTGACTCCAGGCTGGTGCAGAGGAGGAATTGGGGTCCCACAGCAGGATCTGAGTCTTCCTCACCTTTGCAGGCTCAGTGCCCAGTGCAGACCAGTTTGAATCCTTGCCACTTGCCCACCTCCTGTCCCCACAGGGGCACATGGCACACACTGGCACTGTGAGCCTGGCAGTGTGGGGCTGCTGAGAGACAGCTGGAGAAAAGCCTCTGCTCACAGGGTGCTTCCTGCAGGAGGAAAATGAAGAGAAAAGCCAGTTCTCCATGCTGTTAAGATGGAATTTTGGGAAACTCCCTTTCATCCTCACAGACATGTTTTCTGTTTAAATAACGATCCTTCTACTTTGAATGTGCTCTGTAGTCACTTAGCCTGCTACTCTGATAGAGTTGGGACAAAATGCTCAAGGCTCATCTCTTAAAATGCTTAAAAACCCCAAAACCAGGGTGTCCCTTCCCCTGGGTCTGCCAAGGGAAGGGAAGGGAAGGTGAGGCAGCTTCACCCCATCCTGCAGCCCCAGGTCTTGTGCTCTTGTCACAGAGCATGGTGGCAGCAGGGCAAGCCCCTCCAAATCCTCTTTTCTTGCACCAGGATTTGGAGGGTGCAGAGTCTGTACAGCTGGTTTAAATGAATTTCCAGAATCCAGGTAGCACCAGGGGTCTGGCTGTGCCCATTCTGAGAGCCCTATTTAAACTAAAGAAGGTCTAAACTACCCTCACAACATAGGTGACCGCTCATAAAAGAGAAAATCCACCAAAACTAAAATAGCACCCCAACAAAAAAACAAACACCAAAAACCAAACAAACAACAAAAAGCCAGCACCAAACTAACAAAAAATAGGCATTCAGATTCTTTGGAAATCAAAAATTTGAAACTTTCTCTGTAAGAATCACTTCCTGGATTACCTTTCTGGTGCAAGCAGACATCTGCTCTTAAATAAAAATAAATTCATGGGTATTATATTCAAAGAAAAACAGCCCATTAAACTAAGGAAAATAAATCAAACACCTTGCTTTATCTCCAAAACTTTTCCATCCTTCATTGCTTATTCTACTAGCTACAGAATTGTAAGACTCTTGCAAAAAAATCCTGTCCACTCAAATCTACATTTTTGTCTTTGCTTCAATCAAATATTTGACAACACAGATTTACAAGTGGTCAGTGAACATTGTGCTTGTTGCAGTGGTTTATTATAAAAGCATTTCACATGAGGCATTTGACATCTTTTCCACCCTTAGGTAAAATTTACATTTGCCCTTCCCCAGTCCTGCAAAGCCAAGACCCTCCAGCCTGATGGGATGCAGTTGGTCTTTGCATTAAGGTAAACTGGAACAAAATCCTATTTAGTTCATGCTCAGGGACACTCAGAGCTTCTAGTGGCAAGGGCTTATTGCAGGGGGATTTGTGGAGTTTGACACACATTGGAGTTCAGCTCCAGTTCAGCTGGGGAGCTGCAGCTCAGGAGAGACAGGGACATGGAAATAGGGCCAGGCAGGATGGGTGTCCTGAGCATTGCTGGGACATGAGAGTGTGCACAGCACACACACCCTGCTCTCTGGGGGCTTTCTCTGGGCAGGAGGAGTCTGGAAGAGCTCTGGTGGGAGGGTCAGGACAGCTGAGTCTACCTCACAGAGAAACCAGTGAAAAAGGGGATGGGGGAAAAGGAATACCCAGGGCTTCTGCACCTGCAGCTGAGCCTTGTGGGCACACAGCAAGCACTGAGCCCAGGAATACCGGGAGAAACAAGGAAATCAGGGGCAGTGCTGGCTGCTCACTGAGCTCAGGAATACTGGGAGAAACAAGGAAATCAGGGCAGTGCTGGCTGCTCACTGAGCTCAGGAATACTGGGAGAAACAAGGAACTCAGGGCAGTGCTGGATGCTCACTGAGCACAGGAATACTGGGAGAAACAAGGAAATCAGGGCAGTGCTGGCTATTCACTGAGCTCAGGAATACTGGGAGAAACAAGGAAATCAGGGCAGTGCTGGATGCTCATTGAGCACAGGAATACTGGGAGAAACAAGGAACTCAGGGCAGTGCTGGCTGCTCACTGCCCCAGCAGTGCTGGGTGTGCTCTGCTGGCCTCAGGACAGCATGGCAGAGATCACTGCAGGCAGCAAAGCCATGGGCACACACTCTGCCCCAAGTCTGAGGGCTCCCAAACCAGCTTGGCAGCTGCTGGGCCTCTCCAAATGCTCCCAATCAATGTTACAACGTGGTCAAAGAGGGTTGGACATCACCTAGGCCAAGAGAGGAAGATCTGTCCTGGCCATCCCATCCCTAGGGGGAATGTTTGATCTGGTGATTCCTGGTGATGGCTGTAGATTTTTGATGAACTTCTGATGATCTGGCAGAGAGACACCTCTAATCAGCAGTGAGATGGAGTGGAGATGAATATGGGTCACTGGTGGTTCACCAGAACTCAGATTCCTTACAGATACCATAGGGCAAGTGAGGAAGCCAAGCTCTGCAGTTCAGCTGAACTGGGGCCTCCTGTGCAGCAGTGAGTGCTGTGCTCCCCAGGCTGGCTCCACAGAGATCCCTGTGCCAGAAGCTGAGCCAGGCTGCTCCTGCTCTGCTCATGGGGGATGAAGTGCAACCATGGGCTCAAAAAACACCATTGGCCTCTGGCTGGGCCAGGTCTGCTTTTGGGAAGCAAAGTTTCCAGGCACTGCACAGGGAGGGATGCAGGGTGGATCAGGGGTTACAGGTGGATCAGGGCATGGGCAGCAGGATTTTTATCACAGCCACATGCCAGGGGGACATCCCAGGACCATCTGTGCCAGCAAGGACAAGTCACAGCAGGACAAACCACACCAGGACAGAGCACACCAATGGTCCATGTAAATGCATCATGCTGTTCAGACAGAAGGAGGCAAATAATTTCATACAAGTGCTCTGAAAGTTGCTCTGCCCCATCAGGAAAAGGGACAGGACAGCTCCAGTTAGCTGCACCAGGCCATGTGGCATTCACATTGTCACACCCTCCCCTCTAAAGGACGTTCTGGGAAAGGGGAAGGTTGGTTATTTCTGACAGCCCAGTCCTTTTTCTTGCCTTTCAAGGAACCCACCAGCAGCAGCTGCCTCCACAGATGCAAGCAGGCAGAGCTGGCTGTGGGTCCCTGTCACTGATGCTGTGTGACATAAGTGGCTTTGCTGACCTTAATGCCTTGGAGCTTACAGCTCCTGATCCATGGACAGCCCTTCTGCTCAGCCCACTGATGGCAAAACCTTAGACAGGCACCTTGGGAGCTGAGACAAAAATTTCTTTGTGGTCCTACCCTCCTGCCACAACCAGAGGAGGTCAGGAGAGGTGTCCCAAGCCCCTCCTGAGCACAGGTTCTCTCCCTGCCTGCTGCTCAGCAAGCAGGAAAGTCAGGCTGACCCACAGCGAGTGCTGGCAGAGGTGAAGCAAGAGGTGCTGATGGCATCTGTCCAGGAGCCAGCAGGTGAGTCAAGAATTTCCCCAGTGCATGCCTCAACCTTGGAGCAGAGCGAGCCAGGGTGTTGTAACAGCTCCTGCAAGCTCAGGAGACACATTAAAGGAGTTCACAGGATGGAAGCACTTCTAGGCCTGTTGCATAATCCAGATAAGTAGATAAGTCTGTAATATTTGCACAACATCGTGTCCCTTCCTTGGCCTTGTTACTGGTCTCGTTTTGCAGGACTTAATTCAGGGGATCTGATGGATTGAGGACACCTTTCAGGTCATCGATTCCTTGGGAGGTGGCTGTGACTCAGCTCTAGCATTGTGACACTGTGAGCATTAAAGGGACAGGGACACCTTGCTGACACCTGTACTTGGTGCTTTGAAAATTTGTCACAAAGGCATTTTGGAAATGGCACTGTGACACCTGTTGGGAAGCTTTTTGTAGAAAGACACTGCAAAACCACCCTGGAAAAATAAAAGTGTCCTGCCAAAGGTGAAAAAACCTTTCCATAAACACATAAATACACACAACTTGGGTATATTCACAGTCTATTTACTTGCAGGATGTGGGAGTTGAGCAGTGTCAGGACTCAGGTGCCAGGGAAAGAGGTGGGACACTGCTGAGTGCATTGACTGAGCACAGACACGGTCCAGAGCCTGCTGGGATCTGTCTTGCTGCAGTACCTCCCCTCTCTGGGATTTACCAGGCAGCCCCAGGCCAGGGCAGGTAGCATCTACCCAGCAAACGAATGGCATCACCTTGCACTTATCTTTGGGCTGTGGGGGCAGGGAGGATGCAGCCAGCAGCTCCAGGGACATGCCCTGGACACAAAGGCACAGGACTGAGCGTTCAGAGCTCTTATCTGGGCACTGCCAGTCCTACAGCAAGACAGCAAGCAAGGAACAGCCTTGTGCTAAATGCCAGGGCCAGCCTTCCCTCCAGGAGCTTTCTGCAAGTCAGTCCCACATCTCACACTGGAAGGTTCTGGAAGGTCAGAGCAGGAGGTTCAGGACTCAGTGGGACTGTTCATAGCTGCCCAAAGCCCCACACACTGAGCATGAGCCTGAGCTAACAGGCTGAGCAGCACACAGAGCTGGATGTGCAAACTTCCTGACCCAAGGACCCCAGCCTGGTTTCAGGTCACACCAAATGGATTTTCACCTGCTGAGTGAAAATCTTCCCCATTTCTCTGTTCAAAGCCTGGGATGCTTTGTTTTTGAGTGCAGATGATCTTCTTCAGGGATCTGCAGCATTTCAAATTGCTGCAGAATCCCAGGAGAGACCACATTGCTCCTCACATTCTTTTAAGACAGACTCTCTGTGCCTGTGGCTTTCCAAGGGCCAGCAGCCCCAGCCCACCCTCACTCCGTGGGGAAGGTCCCAGACCTTGCTGTGCCCCCACTCCCCAGGTCAGCTCATGCTGTCTGAGCAGTGCAGTTCTCATCTCTCTCAGGGGTTCCTTTGACTCATCCCCAGGCCACAGCCCTTGGTCAAAGTCCATTCAGAAATTCTCCCTGGAGTGCTCATGGCCACAGAGTGGGACTTGCAGGGGAAAGAGGCAGCACACACAGGACCATGGGGTGGGGTTGGCAGGACAGGAGCAGGGCCAGCAGGGCCAGCAGGGCCAGCAGGGCCATTGCCACTGGGTCACCCCCACCCTGACACACCGAGGGGAGGGCAGGGACATCTGGCCCAGGGGAAGGGTTTTCCATGCTGTGCTCCCTGCCTGTAAAACCACTGCTCCTGCCCTTCCTTCCACATCCTGAACATGAAACTTCTCTTCTCCTTGCCCTGTTTTCCACCTCAGCCTGGTCCTGAGAGAAGTTGTGTCCTCTTGGGGTGCAGGAGCATGCACAGATGGAGAAAGGCAACAGCAGAGCTGCTTCATGGTGTGGGGGTGGATAGCTCCCTATCTTCCCCAAAATCTCGTCCTGGGGCAGTGCCAAGCAGCCAAGCAAAGACTAGACAGGAAGAAGACTGGAAAGGAAGGAGTTGCCATAAGTGATGGTAAAAGGCTTTGCACTCTTTGCTTTTCCTTCTTAGCAGGGATTGTAGTGCAATTACAAGATTGCAAAATCCATGCTTGGGATTTTTTAAAAATGCTAATTCTGGATATCCAATCTTGAGCTGGGCAGGGGGCCACACTGAAATAATAAAAACCCATTTGTTTTCCTGAGGGGGAAACTAGAGGATTGTTTGTTGTCCTTCCACATCAGAAAGTCAGATCTTGTACATCTAACTTTCTGAATTCTTGGATGGAAAAGAGCAGGTGGTTTTGTAGCAGCAGATGCACCAAGAAAACTCAGTCCTATTGCTGAGTTGTGACAAAATGGTTAAACATGTCAGTCATTTTTGTTTGCTTCACTCAATAACTAAACAAACAGCTGGAAGAAAAGGTTGGTCCTTTTCTTAAGGCTCTTAAGTTTCAGTGTTCATCAGTGAGGGTCAGATGAAGCTCATTTTCTGCATGTGGGGCCTCTAACAAGTCCTACAGGAAACCCAAGAAATGTCAGATGTGACCTTCCTGGCAAATCAAATGTGAAAAACAAGGAAGCCATCCTAGGCAGGCTTTTTGAGGAAGTAGAAAATGGGCACAGCCCATTTATTTTTCCTCAGCAGATCTTTCTGAGGTCATTGTACTCCTGTAAACTACATCTCAGCTTGGCTGATAAGAGAATTGGATATTCTGTGACATTGAGTCGTGTGTGGGTCTAAGTCCATCCAGAGGAAAGCAGAGCCTTGGAGAAAGAGCCATGAACCTGTGGCTGGGGAGCTGGGTATTAATCACAACCTCCTGGTCCTAGCTCATCCAAACCCAACAGACAGAGTGTCTGGGACTGGACCCATTTAAAAAAAAATACCTCTGTGTTGAAAGGAGCCAGATGTCTTTTATGGCTCCCCATTGTGAGGATCCAGCTTCCAACCAACGTGGCAGAGGGTGCAAAACTGGGTGTCCTGGAGAACTGCCCACACTGCCTCTCCTTTTGGCCATGCTCCTTTTCAAAGCCTCCAATGTGTCAAGATGTTTTGTGCTAATTAGAGTTGTGGCAGTCCCATCCCAGATGAAAAAAATAAAAGCCCAGAGGGACTGTCTGAATCAGCCCTGAACCACAGAACAGCCAAGGCAAGATGGGCACAGAGGTCAGGGAGTGAGTGCAGGAATCTCCAGGGCTGGTGTTGGTATCTCAGGGGTTATTGGAATTCCTGTGGCCACAGCAGAGTGTGGGGCACATCCAGCCAAGCAGAGAGATGGATTGTGTCCTTCCCTGCCTGTGTGGGGAGGCTCCCACAGACTCAAGGAGAGCCAGACTTTGCCAAATGAGGGTCATGTCCTGCAGGATGTGCACTCAGCTGTCACTGCCGGGACACCGCCTTTGCCAGATTTCATCCACCCTCCTGAATCCTACAGCTTTGGTCTCATTTTCTCCTGTTGGTATTTAGCAAGGATGCAGGATTCCTGCAGTTGGAGGGGCTGTTGGGATAGACAAGCAGTGGCCAAACCCCCTCACCACTGTGAGCTCAGCCCCAGGGGAACAGAGAGCTGCAACAGGAGCACCACAGGCACTGCCTTCCACAGAGGAAAGGTTTGGATCCCCACAGAAACATCATCCTGCTTGCTGCCTGAACCAATAAATGACCAAAGAGAAGGGAAGATCCAATGCAAGATAAGGCAGGAAGGATGGGGCTCTGATATCCAACAAACCAACACCCACAGGGAAAACTGCCTCTCTTCCATTTGGGGCTGTGGCCACATAAGGCAGCCAAGACTGGGGGATAGTACAGGCACAGCTGTCCCACAGGAGACACTGGGAGACACTGGGGGACACTGGGGGACACTGGGGGACACTGGGAGACACTGGGAGCTGCCTGCAGGAGCCCAGCACCATCCTCCCTCCTAAACTCTCCCACTCTACCCATCTGCTCTCCCTCACATGTGCAGGGCACCACTCAGGTTTCCATTCATTCCCTTTGACAAAAGCAGAGCTGCTGAGCCCCTGGGCCATGAAGAAGAGGGGTTGGGGCATTCCCAGAGTGTTGGGGGCTGGGAGCTCAGCTCAGGGACAGCAGGCACAGGAGGGTCCAGGCAGGATGGGGCTGTGTCCTCACTCCACTGGAAGTGGCTGCTGGCATCACCCAGAGCTGTCCCCTCGTGTCACTCTGTCCCCAGGCAGGCAGGAGTGTTGACCCACAAGGAGCATCCTCTGCTTGCAGGGCTCTCACAGCAAAGTTTCCCTGTCCTCCAAACCAGCAGCAACACTCTGGGCTTTAACAGTCTCATCATAAACAACAGCAATCTGAGAGTCATCCCAACACACCCCAAGAGTCTGCACTGGACCTGGCCAGCTGAAATGTGTCATTGAAAACAGGCATGAACAGAAATTGCAATTACTGGAAGGCAACAACCCAAGCCTCACCAAAAAAAAAAAAAAAAAAATCGCTTTTCATTTAGACCTTTCTGGAAATTTATATTTTAAAAGGTTTCTTTAAAAGAGATAAAATATTTATAAATTATTCATATGAAATGTTTATGTTAATTCAAAGCAAACCAAATCTTTCTTGAAATAGCCTCTTCAATGAAATTTTCAACAATTTGCCCTAATTCGAGTAGAAAATGGTTTCAGATACTCAGAACTGTAGGATGGGAAGTGAGAGCTAGTGAAAATCAGCTGATAATTGCTGGTCTAAATCACTTGGCAAGGCCTCGTGAAAAAACAAGTCAGCAGAAGGAATGAAGATGGGCAAGGTGAGAGGCACAGGCTGGATTCAAAAGGCACACCGGTGGATTCTGCCTGCACAGCCTCTGGTGACTCACGGGATTTCCTGGTCTCCTCTTTTTGCCCCATGCAAATACAGTTTGTGGTCTTTCCCCTGGCCAGGGTTTGTTCTCTGGAAGTCCTGGCTCTGCAAACAGCAGAGCAGCTCCTGCTGCTGCTGTCAGGGCTGGATGGAGCCAGGGCAGGTCTGAGCTGAGCTGCTGCAGTGGGGACAAGCCCAGCTTGGGAAGGAGGCACAGAGGGGAACAATGGGGCAGGGAACACTCATGCTGATGTTTTCCTCCCGTGTTTCATGAAAGGAATGAAGGGATTTTCTTCACAGACAAACTGTAGGTCTGCTGAGAAATTAAATTGGATACTGGGAGATGAAAGAAACAATGGGAAGAACTATAAATTCCATAGGAATTCCACTGATTGACACAAGGAAAGAATAAAGGGGGTGGGGAGTGTACATTGGAAGGGGGTCTGTGCTGGGTGTCTGGGGAGGTCTGTGCCTCTCAAGTACCTCAGCCACAGGGAAAGAGAGACAGGGAAATGTGGCTGGGAAATTGGGATAAAAAGGAGGCTGTGCTCTCCAACAACTTGAGAGACCCCACAAGGAATGCCCCACGGCCTCTCCCTTTATTCCAATAAAGTTAAAGGCTCCTCTGCCTCCTTTCTCTGGTATTTGTG
The DNA here is from genome assembly GCF_009819885.2 of Catharus ustulatus. Taxonomy (NCBI): domain Eukaryota; kingdom Metazoa; phylum Chordata; class Aves; order Passeriformes; family Turdidae; genus Catharus; species Catharus ustulatus. Next base: position 2,444,806 of record NC_046246.1, read on the forward strand.
GGTTAATTTTCCTGACTCACTGGGCAGTGCACGGTGCTGGTGGGGCAGAGGGAGCACTGGTGGTGCCAGGACACCCCTGATTGAAGGGCCAGGCTGTGGCATCCTCCACTGCCCCAGGAATGTGCTCCATCCATTTCCTGCTCCTCCTCTGCTCCCACCTCACTCTCCTTGGATCCCTTCCTGTTGCATTTTCCATTTGCAGCCTACAATCATTTCTGCATTCAATTCACAGGTTGAGGGTGAATTGCTACTAAGGAAAACCAGTCCAAGATATCCCAGAAACTCAGTTAACTTCCCTGCATCCACTGCAGAGGGACTTCAGCAACTCCCCTGGCAAGGTTACCCAGAGTCTGAGACACCGTGGCTGTTGTCTGGGCTTTGATGTCCCTTGCAGCTCAACTCTCCATCCTGACTGCTGGCACCCCTCCACCTCTGTGCTGACAGTGTTTTGTAACCCAGCTATTCCAGCAGGAGAGCTGTCCCCAGGAGCAGTGTCTGTGCCAGGCAGGCAGAGCCCTGCACGAGGTGCCCTTGTCTGACTGAATTCAAAACAAAGCACAGAGGGAGCTGCAATGGGTGTCAGGGCTTCAGCTACAGCCTTCCAGCTCCCACACGGAGCTTTCATCCCACTGGGACATTTTAACCAGTCCCAGGTATTGATCCAGGGCAAAGGAGGCATTGATCAGCTGGAGCTGAGCACACAAGTTCTGTGCCATGATGCTGAGCAGTCACAGATCTGACACTGGTTGAGACCCTCATCCTTCAAATCCCATCCTTCCAGGTAAAATAAACCACAGCAAAGGTTTAAAAGGAACCTGACAGCACATCCAGGTAAAAAAGCCAGGCCATAGCTGGGATAGTGGCTGAGAATAATGAATTTTGGTTAATGGTTCAGTGATCCTAAAGTGATTCTGTATTTTATGATTCTAGGATGTCCAGAGCCCACAGGAGTTTGTTCCTCTGCACCTCCTGGTTCCAGTTTTTTTTTTTCAGTTAGTTCTGTCTACAGAGGGTATGAAACTGCAGAGACATCTGAGCACTGCATCCCTGTAAAAATGAAACTAATAAACCACAAGTTTTTAATCAGAGGGTAATAACAGCAGGTGAAAACAAAACAGTTTGCATCTCCTTTGAGACCAAGGAACTGAACTTGCAACACTGACACCTGAGAGGCCCAGAGATGCTGGCTGGAACCCAGTGCTCCCCATTTCAGGGGATGCAGACATGGACAAACAGTTCAGGCTGAACACAGCATCCAGCACCAAGTGATCCTGGATCATTCCCAGCTGCTTGGAGCTCACAAAGTTCACAAGGAGAGGCAGCAGGATGTGCCTTACCCACCACCATCATCTCACATCGCCTGCTCTGGGGCCACCAGTGACCCTCTGCACCACTTCTGGGTGGAGATGCAGAACTTTCAGTCACTGAGAGGTCAAAAGTGTAAAATAGCTGCATTTTGCACCATCCTCACTGGGATAAACTATCCCTGCTGGTCACAGTGCCCCTCACTGCACCTGCTGATGGGATGGGTCTGACTGACTTCTTCCTTTCCCTCACTGGGGAGGGAATGTCTGTCTTGCTCAGCAAAGAGGATGCTCAGGTCTCCTAGGCAAGTAAATCTCAGAACTGCACAGTGAAAAGGAAAGGGGAAGACCAAGCCAGGAAGTGGCAAATTATTTTCCTGTGTCTCTGCAAGTCATCAACAGACAGAGGGGAGCATCACTGGCCAGTGGCCAGCACAGGTGGAACTGCTCAGCCCACATATTGCAGGGAGCAGGAGTCAAACAGGCTGCCCAGAGCAGAGCACAGGAGCTGTTCAGCATCCCACAAACCAGACAAGGTCAAGCTCTGTGCTTGGACACAGGGCAGGAGCCCCAGAAGGTGACATTGCTCTCAGCATCTCGTGACTGTGAGTGGAACACACAGCAGAAGCCAGCAGCACCCCTGGGAGCTGCTGCCCAGGCACTGCTGGGGCTGGAAGGCAGAGACCCTCTCATGTCTGAGGTGAATTTGGGCACTGGAACTATGTGACAGCAGCACTGGAAGAGTATCTGGGCAGTGGAAGGCTCTGAGGTCACACTGGGGTCAGGGCTGAGCTGCTGCCTGTGTGGCCCAGCTGATCTGGAAAGATCCTGCTGCACTGATTAGAATTCCCAGGGCAAGGTGCCCTCAGTGAGAAGGCAGGACCCAGCACTTTGGGATGCTGTCCATGGGATGAAGAAGATTCCAACAGTTATAGAAGGACATTGATGCTTGCTGTCCATACACTTTCCAAAACAAAAGCTGGATTTCAAAAGCTCCAAGCACTTGTCAGGATTCATCTCCTCTCCATTAGCAGAGAGGGACTGCCTGGCTCAGTGCAATAGCACTTCTGGTGCTGCTATCACCCTTTCACCTACTTCAAACATTGTATAGAACACAGAATATTAAATAAATACATGATAAAGGGAACATTTTCATCGCAGGAAGAGGACAGTGAGGGCACATCTGGTACCAAATATTTTTGTGTGCCTGCTGTGTCACTACAAGTTGGGGCAGGTGCATTGAGAAAAACAGAACCCATATTTGTGCACTCCTTAAACTGTCACTGAGCTGTGTTTAGGACCCAGCAGGAAACTGAAACTCCTTTTTGTGATGTGGAGGCTACCCATGTGTGAGTGAGCCACAAATTACCTGGTTAACAACATCAGAGCCAGGGACTCCAGGCAAGAAACTCTGGGTTAAACAATCCAAACTGCAATGTCCATATAATCACTATAACATTGCTGATGTCAAGATAATGAAGATGCAGGGAGGCTGAGCATGGTGAGAGCTGTCCCAGAGTAAAGAGGGCACAGAGGTGCCTGGGACTGCAGGGGGATGCACCAGTTACCCCAGCAGAGACATCAAGGGGTGCAGCAGAGATGCTCCCTGCAAGCTCCCAGCCTGCTGCAGCCCAGTTAAGGTGCAGAGGGACGCTGCAGGTGGATTGGATTGGCTTGGTGGGACATCCCCACAGCCCATCCCAGCCCAGCTGAGGTGCAGTGATGCTGCAGGTGGATTGGCTTGGTGGGACATCCCCACAGCACAGCCCAACCCACAGACAAGACCCCAGCCCTGCCAGGCAGAAGGGTCAGGCACACTGCTACATTCTGCCTCATCCATGCAAACACAGTTTTATTACAGGAAGCCCTGGCCAGCTGAAACTGGCCACAAACCGTTTCATCCGTGTGCCCACAGGGTATCAGTTAATGCCTCTGACCTGAGCACCCACGGGAAAACACCTTCCCTGCAAAGCCCCACGTTTCCTGAGGGGCTGGGGGACATGGCTGGGACTGGGGCTGCCCAGAGCCAGCCCAGCACTGCAGAGCTGACCTGGGGGGCTCAGTCAGGGCCAGCCTGTCCTGTGCACAGGGGTAAGCAGTGCAAAGCCTTTGGGTTTTTGCTGTACCACTACTAATCCCTGATACCTACACTCTACCTGGGTTATTATCCAAACCTTGTCTGTCTCCCATGGCTCAGACTCCAGCAGCATCCACAGGGCCAGAGCTGTCACCTGGCTGCTGTAGAAATACAAATGCAAACAACCCCAATGAGAAATGGCCCTGGAAGTCACTGCAGGATGCAAAAACTGCAGTTGCAGCAGGAAACTCAATGCAGGATCAACTCGAGGGGAACACGGTTTGTATTTGTGACAAAGGTGATTCAGCTCACTCGGTCTCTCCCAGGTTTTGTTCACTGTTCTTTCATGCTCTCATACAAGAGATCTGTGTCCAGGCAGCCCAGCCAGGACTGCTTGGGGTGACACAGGAAAGGAGGGACACCAGGTCCCAGCTCCTCATCCACCAGCGTGGGTTCTCCCCAGGTGGCTGGGCTGTGCCTGGTTCTCAGGCATGCCTCTTGTACCCTGTGGGAACAGACCTGATTGTGATCTTTTGCCTCTTCACTCAGTCCTGCCTGTGAGTCATGAGGAGCAGCTGATTTACTCAGCTGGTTGGGCTCCTTTGGGGTGTGATCTCTCCTTTGTTTTAGGCTGTCCTTTGTTTTGCTGCTCCCGTTGTCCTGAGAAGCTCAGGCCAATTGCTCTGCTCTCATGAGCTGCTGATCAGGCAGATCAGCACATGCCATTCCTTTAACCCTTCCTCTCTCGCTGTTTCTCCTGCTGCTTTCACACCCAGACATCTCCAGTCAGGGCAATTTTAAGTTTTTGTTACAAATCTCCACAGCCTGAGCTGGATTCCAAATTGCTGACACGTTACAGAAACTCCTAAAAGCACAGCAGGTTTGGGTCTCTCGTGTCATTGTTCCACACATGGACAGCTACAACACACTTCCCTCCTGCCAGCTCCCTGGAGAGCCTCATCATCACATTAAAACCTGAATTCAGCCATTCATCCTCTCTGCAGAAGGATGGGGGGCACTGAGTGTATCACAAAACTGTCTTGTTTGCCAGGACATTTCCTTTGAAATCACTCCTTGCACCAGTTCAGTAGATTCCTGAAATAGTCCCACCTTTTTTTTGCTATAATTTGTTGGACCCTGCAGCTTTGAAACTGGATCACCTTCATGTGCACTTGGATACATGCATGTTCAGAGAAGATCTGGTTTGTTTAAAAAGGATGAGATCTGACACAAATCTTACACCCAGGAAAGGCTCTGGAAGCTCACAAACAGCCTGTTGGTGAGATGAGGCTCTTTCTGTGTGACATCTCTCCTGTCTGATGTCATAGAATCATAGAAAACCAGGTTAGAACCTCGAGGATCATCTGGTCCAACATTTCTTGGCAAAAACAAGGTCTACACAAGATGGCCCAACCCCCTGCCCAGTTGAATCTTGGAAGTCTCCAGCACTGGGGAATTCACCACTTCCCTGGGAAGATTATTTTCAGGGTGAAAAATTCTCCTCATATTTCTTGTCAGAATGTCCCCAGGAGTAACTTGCACCTATTGCCCCTCATCTTTGCCATGTGAGAAGGGAGTCTCCATCTTCTTTAAACACTGTAAGATGGTGAAAAGTCTCTCCTAATCCTTCCTTTCTCAAGGCTGAACAAACCCAGGTTGCTTTTCCTCATATGGCAAATTCCCAGCTCTTGGATCCTCTTTGTGTTCCTCCATCCAGCCCTCCCCAGTCCATCCACTTCTCTTTGTGCAGCAGAGGCTGAGATTGTGCACATCACTCCAGGTGTAGCCTGACAAATGCAGAGTGGAGTGGGACAGTGATTTCTGCATCTGTCAGGGATGCTCCTGTTGATGCAGCCCAGCCCCCCCTGGGTCTCAGCCTCACATCTGGTCACTCTCAACACACTGGTCACTCACTGAGCTTGGTGTCCACCAGCATCTCCAGGGCCCCTTCCCCAGAGCTGCTTCCCAGCTAGGTCAATCCCTGTGCTGCACTCCTGGATTGTTTTCTCAAGTGCAAGACTTTATATTTGTCTTTGCCAAGTTTCACAAGGTTCTTGTGAGCCCATTCTTGCAGCCTGTCTGGGCCTTCCTGCAGGGTGGATTATATATCCATGTTTAGGATTATTCCAGCCTCTCCCAACCAAGCTCTTAAGGGTTTCTACACACAAAGCCAGGTGGATCAAGGAGGATCAAAGCTCAGGTAATCACCCAGCCACATGGGAAAGCACTTCCAAAAATGACCAACAAAAGATGAAGCTGCAAAGAAAGGAGAGAGAGACCAGAAGAGGTTGAGGGAGACCACAGATGTTTCCAAGTCACAGAGGAATCTGAAGAAGTCCATGTTGGAGCCCCTTTCACAAGTTTCCTGCTGGAAAGGGGCTCCAGCAGCCCAAGACCACAGCAATCACACCTTACCCTCAGCAGCACTGCTCAGGCACTGCTGTCCCCTGTGCTCTGCTGTGATCCCTCCTGGCCTCAGCCCCACGAGGAGCTCCACAAGAAGCCAAGGTTGTTCCTGGCTGGGAGGTGAAAGGGAAATGCCCTGGGGACTGCACACACAGCCTGGAATACCCCTGACAGTCCAAGAAGGAATGATGTGGCCCATGAAACCATGGAGGTGCCCCATAAAACCATGGAGGTGCCCCTGAAGCCAAGCAGTTCTATGGACTCTCCTGTGAGAAGGAGAAGATAAGAGGGATATAAAAAAGGGGAAACAGCTTTAGGCTGAAGGAGGGTAGAGTTAGATTTGTTATTGGGAAGAAATTCTTCCCTGTGAGGGTGGTGGGGTCCTGGCACAGGCTGCCCAGAGGAGGATTCCATGGATCCCTGGCAGTGCCCAAGGCCAGGCTGGATGGGGCTTGGAGCAGTCTGGGACAGTGGGAGGTGTCCCTGCCCTGGAATGAGATAATCTTTAAGGTCCCTCCAATCCAAACCCCCTGTGATTCTGTGATTCTAACATGTGACAAGAGGAAGGGTTGGAATTTGAGCAGAGGAAGGGTGTTCACTGAAGGAGAGGCAGGGATGGGCTGTAAGAAAGGAGCTGCCTTACAGGATGCACCAGGAGATCAAGGAGGACAGCAGGGTCCTCCCATGGGATGAGTCCTCCCATCAGAGCCATCAGTGCCCAATTCTAACTGCCCCAGCAGAAGAGCAAAGGGCAACTCAGAGCTGTGGACACAGCACCCTCAGGGCTGGCACAGAGGTCAGGGGGTTGTTGATCTTCCTTTTGGCTTCTGAGTGGAGACACAGACTGCCAAGCCCAGAGGAAGGTGCTGGATCTCCAGGGCTGGGGTCCCCAAATTAACAAAGGGGATCCTTAAGCCAAGTTCTCCTTTGAACCTGACCTGGCCCAGTGCACTTGTGGCACAGCCAAGGCACCTCTGCTGGCCAGAGCAGCACAGGCCTGCCTGGGCCACCAGAGGAGTGTGTCTGTGCCATTACAGGGGTGTTTCTGTGCCATCAGAGGAGTGTGTCTGTGCCATTACAGCAGTGTCTGTGCCATCACAGGGGTGTCTGTGCCATCACAGGGAGTGTCTGTGCCATCACAGGAGTGTGTCTGTGCCATCACAGCAGTGTCTGTGCCACCACAGCAGTGTCTGTGCCATCACAGGGGTGTTTCTGTGCCATCACAGAGAGTGTCTGTGCCATCACAGGGAGTGTCTGTGCCATCACAGAGAGTGTCTGTGCCATCACAGCAGTGTCTGTGCCATCACAGGGGTGTCTGTGCCATCACAGCAGTGTCTGTGCCATCACAGGGATGTTTCTGTGCCATCACAGGAGTGTCTGTGCCATCACAGCAGTGTCTGTGCCATCACACAGTGTCTGTGCCATCACAGCAGTGTCTGTGCCATCACAGGGAGTGTCTGTGCCATCACAGGGAGTGTCTGTGCCATCACAGCAGTGTCTGTGCCATCACAGGGAGTGTCTGTGCCATCACAGGGAGTGTCTGTGCCATCACAGCAGTGTCTGTGCCATCACAGGGGTGTTTCTGTGCCATCACAGCAGTGTCTGTGCCATCACAGGAGTGTGTCTGTGCCATCACAGCAGTGTCTGCGCCATCACAGCAGTGTCTGTGCCATCACAGCAGTGTCTGTGCCATCACACAGTGTCTGTGCCATCACAGCAGTCTCTGTGCCATCACAGGGGTGTGTCTGTGCCATCACAGGGGTGTCTGTGCCATCACAGGAGTGTCTGTGCCATCACAGGGGTGTTTCTGTGCCATCACAGCAGTGTCTGTGCCATCACAGCAGTGTCTGTGCCATCAGAGCAGTGTCTGTGCCATCACAGGGAGTGTCTGTGCCATCACAGGAGTGTCTGTGCCATCACAGCAGTGTCTGTGCCATCACAGGGGTGTTTCTGTGCCATCAGCAGCTGCTGCTCATGGAGCCACCGAGTGCCTGAGCAGCTCCCACACCTCCAGACTGAGCCAGAGCTGCCAGAGCTGGTCCAGCAAGCCAGCCTGGGTTGCAAATCCACAGCTGACAGGACAAGCCCAGAGCAGACAGGACAGCATTCCTGGGCTGCAAGCAGAGCCTCTGGCACCCTCCATGAGCTGTTCTCAAAGAAATTTTGTTTGGAAATGAGCTCAGCAGGCTGGGACTCCCAAAACAGCCCCTATGCAGCCAAGGGACCATCCCCTGCTCCATTCCCAGCATTTGGAGACTGCAAAGGGGGCTGTCAATTCAGGAGGATCCCACCCTGCCCCTGCTGCCCTGGCCACAGCCATGTGAGGGGTCTCACTCACCAGGGCAGCTCTCCTTCCCTACCCAAGAGCTTTGCTCTTTGCCTCAGGTCAGGTGCTCGCACAGCTCTTTGCAAGGGCAATCACCTTGAATTTTTTTTTCATTATAGATTTTCCTATTTCATTTAGAAGTTCTCCTGCTCCTATAGAACTTAGAGAAATGGGTCTGCTTATCTGCAGGCATGAGCTGATAGCACATGAACTCTGGCAGCTCTTCCAGGAGGGTGTGAGCAGCAAGGTGATTTCAGCCATAAACCCATTGTGGGTGGAGTGGAATTTTTTTTTTTTCACCCTTCTCATTCTGCAGGTAGAAAGTTGCACTGATTTACAGATTCTGTGTGTCCCCATGGGTTTGTATGTGCTGAGGGACATCTGTGAAAGGTCCTGGCTGGCCACATGCTCAGGATGGGTGTCCTCTGCAGGACAGCAGAACTCCAGACAGGCAGCCCAGCTCGATATTGCAATTTTCCTCACAGTCCCCAGGCACTGAGCCTGCTACTGTGATGGGGATACAAGGATGGGGACCCCACCATGCCGGGGTGTGGAGATCCACGCTGGAGAGGCACATGGGCTGTGAGGACAGTGCAAGGGCAGGGCAGGAAGGCACCAAAAGCCCTTTCTGGGCAGTGAGGGGCGAAGGGACGAGCTGTGCCCAGCAGAGGAGGGGTCAGGGCTGCTCCTGCAGGGTGGGAGCTGGGCAGGGCCGGACACTCCCTCTCCCCGCAGGAGGATGCCTTTGTGCGCACTTTATGCATAATAGATCTTCCGAGGAAAGAGATACTGTCTCCTTGCTCCAAATACAATTTCAATTAGATGAATAGCAGCGTAATCCCATAGAGGCACTCAGCTGGGAGCTGCCCGTGTGAGAGGCAGGCAGCCCTCCCCCAGCCCAGCGGTGAAAGGGGATCCCCCCCTCGCCCTGCTGGCAGAGAGGCCCCGGACCCTCCAGCAGGGACCATCTGCTCCCGAGCAGCCCCTCCTCCCGCAGCCAGCCCAGAGAGAGCCGGGGCTGCCAGGGCCTTCTGGAACAAAGGGATGCTGAGGAGGGAGCGAGAGCCTGTGGCTCCTGGAGATCTCCTTGCTGTGACTCTTTGGGCAGGCAGAATTGGAGGGAATGCTGTGGACAAGACAGGGAAGTGGGGAGATGCTCTTGTCCTCCTGCACACATCAACCCTTGTGATGCCAGGACAGGGGACAGGAGAAGGAAGGAGGACAGATCACAGGGACACTCCAAACTCTCCTTCTCCTCCTGCTCTGCCCCTGGCACATCCCAGGGCAGGGACCTGCTCTCCCTGCCATCCTGGCCAAAGGGCAGAGCCACTGCAGCAGTGCCAGCAATGAGACAGCAGCAGGGCAAGCACAGAGCTGAGCACTCTCTCTCCTCTGAATAGCTCTGGGCTCTCGCAGGGAATTTCCTCTTGCATCGAAATTTTCAGACTTGTCCCTTAGTGCCAGAGAGGTAATTTGGGGAAAGTCTTGAGAAACCTACATTGTGCAACTGGGAGTTTAAAGAGATTTTCAACCCACAAGGCAACCGACACCGCTTTTGTCAGCAGCTCTTACCAAAGCCCTCTGTTACAGCAACCCCTTCCCAAGCAGGAATGCACTCCACAGATGTGCTCACTGCTATCAGACCAGACCCTTGGCTTTGTGGTGTCCTGCTCACACATCCTAACACCCTCCAGAACAGATCTCCCTCCATCCCCTGCCTGGGACAGATGGGAGGCAGCTCTGCAGCACATGGAGGAACATCACCCAGCAGAAGGGGCAGCCTGGCAGGCTCTGCAGGGCAGCAGCAAGTTATTTTCTTGCTAAAGTCAACAGCTCAGAGCCTGAATACACACAGCTGGGCACAAAGTGGCTGGAGATCACATCTGCTGAATAAGAAGTGGCCATTGTTATGCTTTGTCACCCGTTTCAGAGCAGATAGCACTTTAAAGCCATTTGGCGTTGCACTCTGAATAGTTAAAAAGGTCAGGCTCTGAGCATGGGCAGTGGGGTGTTTTCCCAGCCCTGGAGCGTGATGAGAATATTCCCAGGTGCGAATATTTGTCTGAACATCCGCTGCCTTCCCAGTCAGGAGGGCAGAGCTTTGATCTCTCCCCCAGCTGAGACCTGGAGCACGTTGTGCTTTCCGTGTCCCCACAAACAACCTGTTGCTGCAGAGCAGGACTAAAGCCAGGGTGGGACCCTGCAGTCAATGCCTTCACGTGCTCTTGGTGTGAGCTACAGAACGTGCTCACAAAGGCTGGTTTTGCTTTATCTCTGCTTTGTGTCCCGGGATGCTGCTGGAAGCACAGCAGGCACCCACGGCCAGCCAGGCACACGCCCCACCACGCTGCTCCCACAGTGCAATCACAAACCCAGACATAAATCGTGGTTAACCTTTGCTCTCTTCTCCTGTGTTTGTCCAGAGGCTACAGAAATATTGCACAAGACACGTGATAGCCAGAGAAGCAAAAATAACATTTATTAAAGTGTCCCAGAGTGGGAGTGGTGGGGAAGTTTTTGGTGCTTCTCACAGTAAGGCAATGCATTTGGAGAATAAGGCAGAGCAGGTAGTCCTTTATCAGCAGGTAAAGGCAGTGTTGGGATCTCAAAGGGGACAGACACACCCCCTCATGACTCACCTGCAGAAGGGATTTTTACTCTGGCTCTGACTTGGACGTCTTTGCTAAAGCAAAACAACTTCTTTCCCATCAGCTCAGCTCCTTGCAGCTACTCTGACTTTAAAAACTCCTGCAAATCATTTTCCCTCCCCTCTATCACCGCTGCAAAGCAAAGTTGAACATGTCCTTATGCCTTGTTATTTCTGAATGACGCAGGATTAACCAGAAGAGAACCTGATTTTGCAAAACCGACTGAGATTTCAATTGCCAGAAAAATAAACACCTTGCTTTGCCCAGTACTGACTGCGAGATGTTTGCATCTCCCTGCAGAGATCACCCAGCCGTGCGTGTGTTTGTGACGCTAAAACTGGAGTCATAAAGGCTGATAATGACGGGAAAGAACATTCCTGCAGGCTGAAACCCATGACAGCACCAAAAAGGTGGCAGAAAAGCCCAGTGAATATCCAGGCTGAGTTTATAGAGAGGAATCATCCGTACTTGAGCATGCAAATACAGCCTCATGCAGCTTTTGTATTCACTTGCCACAAACCTGCGACTGAATGAGTCTTACCAGCACAAATGTTGGAGGAAAGTGAAGTTCAAAGCTGCACGCATGAGTAACCATGGAAACAGAATTTTAAATTTGCACATGCGAGTATTTGTACCCGAAGCACTTTGTAGGCTCGGCCAATGCGGGAAGAGGGACACCCCCATGTCAGCAGCGGCCAATCGCCGCTCAGAAACACGGCTTGAATTTCAAATATCACCTACTTACAGCAAAACCTCCGTCCCGAGTGCAGGAAAAAAAAAAGAATGTGAAAAAACCTGCCTGGAATTGCCATCTGCTCGTGAATATTCCACAATTAGCAGGGCCGGGATTCGCTGGATACATTATTCATTGTGGATTATTCGCCCAGATCTAACAGCAATAGTGCAATGGGCATTTAAATATTGTGATGAGGAGCCACTGCAGACATGGAAGGTGTATGTGACTGTCCCCATGTATGAATATGGATGTGCTCCTGTCCTGCAGGAATCTCTGGGAACAATAAATGTGTGGTAAACACCTCGTCTTCTGCACCAAGAGAAAATCTAGAACTCTGTGATCAGCTGCTATTTTTTTAAAAATCACTTTTCCTGCCCATTTGTCCTCTGCCTCAACCCCTCCTCCCTCAACTGGGCTACTCAAGCCCCAAAATCAACTGCCATTTCAGCAATAAAGGCACTTGCTGTTTCCCTTGTTGTGGCTCAGGCCATGGAAGAGGTTTGGGACAATGTTTTTCCCATTTCCTCCCCAGCCTTCCAGTTTGACCCATCTCAGGCTGTGAAAGTCATAAAAACAAAACAAAACAAAAACCTCCAAGTGCAACACAACATTTGCCCTCGTGGCTTTCCCATGAAATCTCCATGAGCTGCCTTGCAGTTTGCAGTGCCCACAGCACAGATGGGTTTTAGGATCATTTGCAGGTTCAGCTTTCACAGCACAGAGACAAATAATCCATGGCCATCAGTGGCAGATTGACCCTTGCAGACCTGTGTGCCAAGTTATGGCAAAAAAAAACCCAAAAAGCTCCTCAGCTGAAAGTGGTGAGCAGCAGGCACAGAAAAAACAGCCTTGGGGGGCAGGTTTGGAGGGTTGTGTGTGAGGCTGGAGCAGCGTGGAGGCAACACAGCCAGGGTGTGCCAGCTTTGCTTAAGTAGAAACAACACGGAGAAAAAGAAAGAGGAAAAATGATAAGAAAAAGGAGAAAAACCCACAAAACATACAAATCTAATGAAAGAGTCCAAAGTAGCACAGGATGGGGTTATGCAATTTCAATTTGTCCAGCGCTGCTCGCAGACAAACACTCCCTGCAGCAGCAGGGACTTGTGCAAGTGAGGGTTGTGAAATCCCCGCGCTCTGCCAGCGCTTGCCCAACGCTGCTGGGTAGCAGGGCTGCACTCCAGGATCATCCAGGATCCTACAAACACCACAGCAAGGCTCTGTGCACACCCAGGGCTGAGCAGGGCAGCCCTGCACTCCTCTGCCTCTGGGGAATGGTGCAGCCATCCTGCTGGAAGGGGTGGCCAAGGGCAGACAGCAGAACCTTTCTGCTGCCACTCCCAGGCTGCTCCTGAAGGCTCTGATGGGCCAGGAATCCCCATGCAGCCACACAAGGTGACTCCAGGTGATTATTTCCTTCCCCAGCACCAAAAAATTGCCTCCTGTGCAATGGCAGAATGAGAAACTCCCATACATGAGGTCTTGTAAAGTCCAAGCCTCAAAGCTGGCAAGGGAACCTTGGGGTTCACAGCTACATCAAGGTTAAAGTTTTGGTCCCAAAGGTTTGAGGCAGAGGGTAAATCTTGGGTCAGTGAAGAGACCTTGAACAGGATCTACTGAACCCACACAGGGCAGATAAGGATCTGGAGATGCTCATGTGTAAAAATCAGCACAGTGATGATTTAGGAGCCAAAACTCTGCCTAGGAGTTCTCACAGGAGGGCTGCTGGGTCTGGGGCTTAGCTAAACCTTTGTACATAAATTCTCATGATTGCTGACTGGAAGGATAATTCCCAAGAGCAGCTTTGGTGTGATTGTCCCATGTTTGGAGTCTCTAAAACCGTGGAGGTTTCCTCTCCCACCTCTGCTCTTGGTTTGACCTGGGTGCAAGCTGCACAGATGTGCTCCCTCACCCTGCTCTGCAGGGATTAGGCAATTAAATTGTGATTTGGCAAATAGTTTATTTGCTAAAAAAATGTGATTTGTTGAGGTTTAACTTGCAGCATAAATTTGGTTGAAAGTCATTTTTATTATCTGGGCTTGCACTGCCTGAGGGAAGGGACAGTCCCCTTTCCCACACACATCTCGGGAGCCAGCCAGCCAAAGTCAGGGGGTTTGAGCCCCATTTCCCTGCCACTTTCCTTCATTCTTCAGCTACAAAACCCACATGGCAGGGCTTATTCATTCCACATGAGCAAATTCAATAGTCACTGCTTAGTGAGCTTCAAATGCAGACCAAGACCTGCCCATCTCTTACCCTAGGAGGAATTTCTGGTTTTGTTCAAAGCTGGATAAAGAGCTGCAGTTGTATTTCATACATCTGCAGATGTTTTCTTCATTTGTCCCAGGCCTGCAAGGCTCCAGAGCCCCTTTGAAATGAGCCAGGACCAGAGAAGGATGTGATTTTAAAAAGAAAAGGAAGAGAAGAGATGGTTTTTGGAGAGACCTTATAGCACATTCCAGTACCTAAAGGGGCTGGAAGAGCTTTGAGAGGGGTATAGAGAAAAACTTCAGACAAGGGCCTGGAGGGACAGGGCAAGGGGCAATGGCTTCCCACTGCCAGAGGGCAGGGTTAGATTGGATATTAGGAAGAAATTCTTTACCATGAGGGTGGTGAGACCCTGGAATCCACTGCCTGGAGAAGCTGGGGCTGCCCCATCCCTGGAAGTGCCCAAGGTCAGGTTGGACAGGGCTTGGAGCAGCCTGGTTTAGTGTCCATGGCAGGATTTGGAAGAAAATGAGATTTAAGGTCCCTTCCAACTCGAACTATTCTGTGGTTCAGTGCCAGGGCAGCATCAGCCCCACCCCAGTGAGCCCTAGAGCATCTCCAGGCCATGCCTTGTGCCACACAAGCCAGTGGCTCTCCTTTCCTACAGCACTGCCACTCAGACCCTCAGCAGCCTGGAGAGGCAGCAGGCAAAGACAGCTTGTCCCTGGGGCCAGATGGGGGTCACAGGCTGAGTCTGGAACCACAGCAAAGCCTTGGAGAGGGAAGATGAACACACAGCCCACGGAGAGAGGCATCAGGTACTCTAAGGGATCAAGGCAGCAGCTCCACATCTTGCCTGCTCCTGCTCCTTTTCCTCTCCAGTGCTGAGGTTTTCCCAGGTGCTGGTGGCACTCTTTTGCCTCTCCAGTCACATAAAACTCCAGATGATCTAAAATCATGCCTACAGTCCAGGAGAACATCTCCAACACCAGGGCAAAAGGCACCAAACCCATCAGCCCTCACCACCATCCTGCCCTGCACCAGCTGCAGAGCTGCAGTTCATTGGAAACTGGGAGAATTAATCCAACATTTTGTCCCTCTCTTGGACAAAATCTTTGACCACACCCATGAAGGTAAAGGGTCTGGGGAAAAACAGGAAGAATTATGAGAAAAACAACACATTCCAGAGAAGTTAAAGGAAAAAGAGGAAAGAGGGTGGGAGTGATGGTTCACTGTGTGACACCTGAACTGAAGCCACGTTCAGAGCTAGTTCAGGCCATGCCAGAGGGAGATCAGCAGTGAGCTCCTGTCTGAGCCCTGTTCATCTCAATAAGTTTCCACTGGAAATACAGGTGGGCCAAAATAGAAATCTGTTGTTGGAATGTGTCCATTTAGATCATATTTTCTATGTTAAAAAAAAAAAGTCAAAATGAATCAGAAGATTTTTTCTCATTTCAGTGAGGCAGAAAATTTCATTTGACCATGATTTATTTCATTTAAACCTTCAAAGTCAAATAGCCTCCTGCACAAGAATAACATACATGAATCAGCATTAGAGATAGAAATTAGATATTAGATATTAGATATTGCCGCCAGTACCACTGGGCCACCAGTACCAAATTACTGAGTTCTGCATTCCCCTGTTCTTGACAACTACCTTTTTTCCTTGGTGAAACCTTCCAATTTGTGCCCTGATGTGAACTCACGTATATTTTCTTATGGCTGAAGCAACCTTGTCTAATAGGATCTATCCTAGAAGCCCAGCAAAGTGCCCTTGGCATTGGATCATTTGATGAGCCTCCAGAATGAGCAGCATTTGCAGCACTTACCTGGGATTCAAGCACTCCCCAAAGGTAACAAGGCAAAGACCCAGCACTTAAAAAGGTTTTCCCTTATGAATCCATCCTGCTCCAGTGCAGCCTGAACCAGACTGGTACCCAAATCACAGTTAATGTCCTCAGAACTCTCATGCTATGCAAAAATAATCTATTTAAATCTGGAACTGAGATTTGGCTTTATGGAGAAAGACTTCCCAAGCCTTGGGGAAAATAGAAAGGGTTATTTCTCTTTTGTAGGAGACTTGTAGAGATCCTTTCCTTTGCTCTTTAATGCAGTTCCTCACCCTGCATCCAGCATTTCTGGGCCAGCCCCTCTCAGGGCAGTTCCCTACCAGGAGTGCAGAGGAGTCTGCCCCAGGTTTGGCTCCTGTTGCTGTTCCCAGCCCTCCCCTGTCCCAGCCCCAGCCTGCCCTGTCCTCCCCCACCCACAGCAATTGCTGTGACTGTCCTGTCCCCAGCACATGCCCTTTGGGGCTAAAGCTGTCATTTCACTTGTGTCTGTACAGCACCTAACACAATGCCCTGGTAATTATAACAGAAGCTAAATTACTGCTAAAATTAGGTGCTTATTAACATTATCGCCTCTGGGCACCACCACAGCACTTAATAATGCTGCAGTCTAAGAGGAACCCAGGACCCATCATAAACTTCATGAAAAACTGTCCTTAGGGACAGTATTTCTGTACCAGGTCTCAGTTTTCCATTAGGTCACATTTTAGTCATGGAAAAAATATCTGTTCAACTGCCTGAGGATTTCAGCTCACTGATTTCAACTGCAAGATGAAGGCAGGCATGTGTTGTCACCTCTAAACTTTACTTGTGGTTGTAAACTTTGAGTCATAAGCTTTGAGAGCAGTTTTGGGGTTAAGGGACTTGGACTCTGGCAGGTCCCACACACACAGAACTGCAGCAGAATCTGCACACAGAGCCAGAGCCAGGCTGTGTTTTCTCCTCTCTGTTCCCACAGCCTCTTTCCTGTGACCAGGGCTCCTGATGGGGTCAGGTCCAACCCCAGGGTGAATTTAGGACCATGGCTGGAATGGAGCACGGCCAAACTTCACTTTGCTGCTTAAATCCAGCCTGGTTAATGAGTTGATGAGATGAAATGTGGTCCATGGCAAAGGAAAAGCAAAGGAAAGGCTGAGAAGAGGGCACAGCCAGCTGGCTCAGGTGCCTTGTTGTGGGACAAGGGGCAGAGTGAGCTCAGCATGCAGGGGTTGGAGGATGAGGAGGAAGGGTTGGGGCACATCTCAGGTCCCAGAGCTGTCAGTGCCACACAGAGCACCCTGGAGAGGACACAGAGCACCCTGGAGAGGACACAGAGCACCCTGGAGAGGACACAGACACTCAGCAGGGACCATCCTGCTCTGAGAGCAGGGACAGGACTGGAGCAGAGCGCTGGGACACACCTGAGCACCCCTCTGAAGACAAGCCCAGTACACCCGGCCAGGTGTCTGTGTCCCCAGGTGAAGAAATGCCTGGCACAGCCCTGGGGTGAGGAGCAGCCCCGCTCTCTCCTCACACACCTTTGCTGCTGCTGATTAATGAGGCTGGAGAGGGACTCACCAGCACCCCCACAACCACTCATATTATCTGTATCAAGCACATTTTTATGTAAATGGCCCAAGCATCCCTTTCAGAGGTACAATGCATCCCAGACTAAGCCCCTGAATGGCTCCCTCACATTTCCCGTGCCTCAGCTGCTCGCCCAGACAAACAGAAGTGTGGCTCTCCACAAAGGGCTATGGTAATGCCGAGCCGAGCAGGGCTGAGGGGAGGGGGCAAGCAGGGGCCAAAGCTATTTCAATGACAGAAGAAAAGCCCAGCTCCAGTATCTCCATGAGTCAAGGAAGGGGCAGGCTCCACAGATGGGTAAATGGAGGCACACGAGGCAGACGCTCAGCTCCCAACAATGCCTGAGCCGGGCCCCAGGGCTGCTCTGCCAACCTGGGCTCTCTCCATGGAAACAGCCCCCGAGCAGAGAAGGAGTGCATGGACAATCAGAATGCACTGAGGAGCATCACTGTGTCCCCAGGTCCTGCAGGGAACAATCCAAGGTGTGGTCAGGGGTGTCGCTAAACCACCTGTGTGTGTTTTAGAGTCTCTGTGTCCCAGCCCAGCACTGGAGAAAGAGTCAGGAGACTCTGCTGTTGTTTCCAGAGGTGTTTATTTTATCTCATCTAAAAGTTCTTTCCCTGCCCAGCCCAGGTCCGTTCAGCAGCTCAGCCCCAGGCACACTGCCCACCCCGGGGTGGGATTATCTTTTTATACTATAAACTACAGAAACATTATTTACAATTATCTTCCAATACCTATCACTTATATTGTACAGTCTGGTTCTGCTCTAAACCAATCTAAAAGTGCCAACATCACCCAAAAGATGGATGCAGGAAGAAGGAGAAAGGACAGAACACACCCAGGTTCCTCCATCTTGACCCCAGACCTTCATTATAAACAATCTTAAAAACCTACTTTTTCACTTTATAATAATCTAACTTACACTCTACTTATTTTTTGTGACTTGTAATTCTTCATGTAAGGGTGGTAATTTTTCCCAGGGAGAGAAATCCAAGGCACAGGGGTTCTGGGCTCTGTGCCAAGGTTCCTGAGCCCCTGCCTGGGTCTCCAGCCAGGGAAGCCAGAGGGATGTCCTGGGTTCCCACATCAAGGGACAGGAGAAGGGGCAATATCCCACAGTCCACCCTCACCCCACCATAACTGGGACCTCCCTCTGTTGTGCTGTGCTCAGACTCTGCTCCAGTGGTGCTTGGTGCACATCCAGCAGCTCTGCCTGCTCAAGGTGTGCAGGAGCCCTCACTCAGGGAAGAGCCATTTCCCCTGCCAGGAACAGGAACAGAGCAGCACGGAGCTCATGTTTAATGAGAAAGCTTTGAAAGCATCCACAGACTCCTCTTAGCCCACCCCAAGAGGTGGTTCCCAACACCCACCCAACCAGAGGGACTCTCTAGCTTTTCCCTGCAGTCATTTTGCAACAAATCAGGTGTTATGAGTGCAAGCTCAGAGGTTGTACTTTCCCACCACAGATCAGGAATAACTTCATTAGTATCCTGATAAAAGGTGTACCAGAGATGTGGCTTGCTTTGGCCTTCCCATGTGCTCCATCCTGTGCTCAGTAAAGCATGTGGGGAAAGCCAGGATCAGCAGGGACCCTCTCTCCTTTGGAGGGCCCAGAAAAAGCCAAAGCTGCTGCAGAAATGCTGCAATTATGAGACACAGCAAACAAAGCTCCACTGGGAATGGCACGTTTGTATGTGGGTGAGGTGGGTATGGGGAGGGTCGGTGGGAACTGAGGACAGACAGATGGAGTGACATCTGGATTTGACATTTCACCACCTCACACACTGGCTGGGGCAGAGCCTTGAAGATGGGATTGTGACACCAGTGTCTGTGCACAAATGGGACATTTTGGGGCAGCCCAGGTGTGTCACACCAATGTCACCTGGCTCTCACAGGGTCAACCCCACAACTCCACCTGTGCTCTGCTGATGGAGAGCAGCAACACCAGACCTCACCTGGCAAAATCTTCTCCCTCTGCTGTCCTCTGCTGTCACACATCCCAGTCACTTACATCAAACATCTCAAGAGGCTACTGAGAAAAACTGGGCAAGCTTTGGCAGGGATGAGGGGCCAACCCAGCACGGCTTTCCCAGCATCTCCACAAGCCAGAGCACTGAGAAACATTGACAAGAAAGTCAGGATCCATGTAGAAAGTCCTGGGCAGCGTTTCCAGCTGCTTCTCATGTACAGAAATCCAGGCAGCACATGGCCTTACTTCTGCTGCCAGCCAGGCCATGCAATCAGTGTGCTGTGCACTCAATCTCCCTCTGCAAAATCAGGCCAAGGGCACACAGCCATCCTTTCCATCGACTGTTCCACTCTGCTTTGATAATTCACCACTAAACTGGAGGGAAGTTTGCAGTGAGAGGCAGGGAGAGCTGTGGGACATCCACTGGACCTGGCCCTGGTGTGACAGCAGGGCTGGTGCAGCTGCAGGCAGGGCCAAGGGAGGGACAGCCAGGGCCACATCCCCAGGGCTGCAGTGCCCATGGGGACCGTGGGCATCACTCCTGCCATTTCCACACAGCGTCCTCCTGCACCACTGGCTGGGTGAGCTGGACCAGCCTCGCCCTCCTCCAGCTCCTCCAACATTATTTATTGCACTCAACCCTCCCTGCCCCAGCAGTGGGACAGAGCAGGAGGCACAGGGCAGCTCTGGGTGAGGGAAGAGACCCCAGGGCTGAATCTGGAGTGGGGCTGATGCAGAGGACCAGGCAGCCTGGGTCTCTGGGTCCTGCTTTAGGGCTAAAAGAAGCTTTGTGGTTGTGAGTTAACTCCCCCCTCAGTGCCTCCAACATGGAGCTTTCTGGTGTCCCCAAGTTCAGGGCTTCATCCAGGCAGTGAGCTGCAAAGCCAAGCAAAGAGCAGCTGAGGTTTGGGTCAGCTCAGCAGCTCTGCCCTGGAATTCGAGCTTTGCAACAAACAATTATGATAATTGCCAGTGACAAAAACAGGCAGAAAATGTTTGTGTCATGGTAACACAGGAAATAAACCCTGAGCAGAGCCTGTGTCCATCAGCTACTGCTGCCAGTGCAGCTCATGCTCACACTGCTTGATGCCCTGGGTTTTTTCTAACATGCTCTGTCCCTCTGTGTCCCCACTCTGTGCTCTGTCCCACTCTGCACCCCCTCAGGAGCCAAGTCAGTGTGGGTTGCACCATCCTGACCTGGAGACAGCAGACACAGGGCTGGGAGGGGCAGTTCTCACTCTAACAGGGATGCACAGAAGTACCCAAGCAGAGTCAATCCTCCAAAATGGGGTGCACCAGGTGACTGCACAGGGAAGAGCTGCTCTGAAGCTGCACTGGGGGTTATTCACCCCCTAATAAACACAGCACCCTCCCTCCAGCTCCTGGCACATCTCCAGCCTGAGTGCTGGAGGTGGGCTGTGTCCCATCCAGCTCATGATGTCCAGAAGAGAAGTGCAGTCCCTGCCAGGTCCTTTGCCATGGCAGGGTGGAAGCCCAGCACTGCAGGACACCAGGCTGCCATTCCCAACCTGACTCCTGCTCATCTTTGTGCATAGCTAAGTCATGACTGATGAGAATTCCCTCCAATTTCCCATTATAAATAAAGATAATATCTGGACTGAGGCCAGGGAAATAAAACTTCAGCTCTACAGGACAGTGATTCACAGAGTATAACTAAGTTATAATTGAACCTGCCCTTACTCATATGGTTTGTGTGCTGGGATCTGCTCATGAACACCAAACCATGTGTGTCAAATCACAAACCAGGGAGAGGGCAAACCTTGTTCTTGTGCCAAAGACCTTCACCTTCCCATCCTCAGGTGCCAGCCATGCTTTGTGATGGGGCTCTGCAGGGCTCACCCACCCAGGGAATGGACCTGGAAAGCTTCCTCCTCCTCCTCCTCCTCGTAAATCAGCAGCATCCTCAGCATGCTCCAGGTGCCATCAGGCCTGTGTGGTTACCAAGTTGGGTTCTTGACACCAAGGGCATGCTCAGAGAATGAGGATGTTGTTTAAAAGGAAATGGATGGCATTGATGTGCCCTGCAGCATTTTTGCTGCCATGATGATGTGAGGGAAGCAGACAGCACAGGTTGTTTCTAAGATCCCAGGCTGACAGGTAGAAAAATGGAGTCCCCTGCCTTGTTTGAGCTTGTCACAGAGCCCAAATATTTTAATTTCACTCCATTTTCTGTGGAATTTGTGAGAAGCTGGATAAGTGGTCAGCAGCTGGCTGCTGTTCCCTGACTCCCACAGCCCTGGGGAGTTCCTAAATTGCAGGTGGAGGTAACAGGGGCCACATGTGGAGCAAGGGGAGGAATAGTGGTTCAAGGGGCACTCACTCATCAGTGTGGGTTTGATGCCAAGTAAAGGAGCAATAGCTACACCACTCTGTTAGTGATGAATTCAAATAGAACAATATAATTAGGACCAATTACATGGTTATACAGAAATGGATTTTGTCAGATTAGCATGGTGCTTCTTGAGATTAAAAGATTATATGATGATGGAGCAGAGCTTTTAGGCGAATTTCTGACAGAGGTGTCTGGGTTGGTGCCACAGAAATGCTTTCAGGGACCAAGTGCAGAAGCCTCTTTGTTCACCATGATGCCAAATCTGGGGGTAACCATTTCGCTGTTTTCCAACCCAAGTCTCAGCTTTTCACTTCATTTGTTACCTGTTTCCTGAAAATAAGTCAAAGCAGGAGTGTTTTCCAGGAGGAGGGTAGGGCTCAGCACGAGTCCTTGGTGTCACAGCTCCCCAGAGGTCAGGACAAAGCCCTGCCCTGGTTCCTCACTCACTCACAGCTGCAGAGCTCAGGGGAGAGCAGCCACACTTTGGGCTAGCAGGAGGTGAGGAGCAGCAAATCTTTAATGATAAGACAGATTCTTCTTGTGGTGACTGAGGGAAGACTGAAGGTGAAGAAAAGTAACTTTTACCTGTCAGAGCAGGTGTGAAGAAGAAGGTGAAAGAGGGATTAGGCAGGAGAGCAGAAGGAGAGCAGGGTCCTTCACACGGTGGTCTGGGCAGAACAGGCAGGACAGATGACTGAGAGCACCTGAGATGGTGCAGCATAAGAGGAAGTGATCTTTGCCTTGAGCTGGCAGCTGATCATCCTAAATCCCTGGTCAAGGCCTTCAGGACAGATCCAGTTTCCTGCCAGTGAGAGAAGGAAATCAGAACACTCCATCCCTACTGGCTGCTTACAGCTAAAGGGCCCTATGGGGTGAGAGCACAAGGTCCAGCTGCTCAGAGATCCCTCTCCCATCATCTCAAGGGGACAGGAGGGAAGAGAAGAGGAGCAAGAGGAACCCGAGGCCAGTCACAGATCTCTTGCAGGCAGCAGGGAATGCTGCAAGAAAAGCACCATCCCAGGGGTGCAGCTTGAGTGCACCTGACCCAGAGCTGGGCAGTGCCCTGTGCAGGTGCCAGGGACACCATGGCAGTCAGGAGTGTCCTATGCTCCATCCCCACTGCCTCTGCTGCATCCCCACTGCTGCATCCCCACTGCCTCCTCCCTGCCAGGCTCTCTCAGGTGCAGCACCTGCCTGAGCTGCAGGTGAAGCAGGGCTGTGCACACTGGGGAAGGCTCCCCTGGTCTGAGCCCCCCCACAGCTCTCAGACACAGCCCTGGGGCCAGGCACAGTAGCAGAGGTGAGGGGATCTGTGCACAGACACCTGTGGAACACAAGGGTGTAGAAAGGATGTTCTGAGGCTGATTTCACAGCAGGGCTCAGCACACCCATCCCAAAAAAACAGGAGGGAAGGGCTGAAGAAACCCTGACTTCACCCCAACATTTTTTCACTATAACATCAACTGAGCAGGAAACATTACTAAAACCCCAGGGAATCCCAAATACTTTTGGGGTTTTCCCTTGCCAGGAGTCAGAAGTGATTCCCAGGGCAGAAGCAGTGCTGCAAAGGCTGGCAGCCCAGATACTGAGTGAAGCTTTCACTCCCAGGTCCTGCTCTGTGCCACAGCCTTCAGTAATCCAGACCCTGCAAGGCAGGCACTTCTTCCAGCCAGCAAAGGTGGGAGGGCAAGATCAGGCATGGAGATTTTCTCTTGATACACCAGCTTGCACTGACAAAGGGGAAGGGATGTTACTCTCCATGGGATTTTCAGCAGGGCTCAGCAGCCACGTGTTGCTGCTTTAGAGAATGTGACTTTACCCCTTGGCATTATCTCATAGCCCTGGCTGAAACAGTTAAATCAAATCTTGAGGGGAACAGGAAATATGAAATTCAAAGTGAAAAGGTAAGTTTATTTTCAGCACTACCAAAAAGCTTAGGTATTAAGTGGATAGTCATTTCAAAAGAAAACACAATACAGTATATGTAATTTATTGCACTATTTTTTCAAAAACACATTTAATTGTCAATACTTAAATAAATACATTTTGTGGAGAAGTGCCAGAGGAATTAATTCCCTTTAAGATTTTTCAGTTTCTCTAGCCAGCTGATTTGCTGTCATAGACTCAGATTGACCCTGTATCCCTTATTTTTATAATGAAATAGGATTTCATCCCCACTATTTTTTGGTTTGACTCCTGTGCCTTTGTGCACTCAGCTCCTGCAGACACTCACCCACTTTGCACTTGCATGGCTGTGTGTGCTCCCATGCCCTCACTCACATCCCCATGGCAAGCCAGAGGGTAGGGGACACCCTTGGCCTGAGGAGAATGTTTTAGGAGGGCTGCTGGTCTTCTTCCAGCTTTCCTGATGACTATGTGCAAAGCCCAAGAGTCACCAGATATCAGCTCAGGAAGTGAACCCAGGAGCTGGTAGAAAGGGTCTGGAAGTCCTTGTCCAAGCTGCTGTCACCAACCCTACAGGTTTTCCTCATCAAGCCCAGTAAAACCCAAAGCCCAGCCTGAACCTCACCCTGCAGCCTGGCTCACATCTGTCTGCCACAGTGTCCCACCCTGCACAGGTCCTGGCTGTGGGCAAGGGCAGGACACGACTCTGAGGGGTTTGTGAGGCAGAAGGTTCAAGGGTTCATGTCCTGCCAGCAGGAAGCACTGCCCAAGTTCTGCTGTGCCCCTGCAGTGTTCCCCCAGTTCCACAGATTGCTCACCACATCCCTGGGAGCTCTCCCCATCCCTGCGAGCTCACCCCAGCCCTCAGAGCTCACCCCATCCCTCAGAGCTCTCCCAGAGAATCAAGAGCCAAGGGGGCTACAGCCAACAAGTGTGTTTTTACTTGGGCAAGCTGGAAACCCACTCCAACCAAGAGCCACCCCCTTTCCTCTGCCTTGCACCCCCCTCCTCAGCCCCAGCAGCCCTGCTCGTGGCTGAGCCCTGGGGGCTTTGGCACTGGCCAGGCAGCAGAAGCCCAAGCCACGCTGAGGTGACCTCTGCCAGCATCAGATAGCAGTTCAAAAGGCAAGCAGCCTTTCTCCTCACTCTCAGGCTCACTCTCAGTTTCTTTCAAGCACAAAAACGGCATTTAAAAGAAAAGAAAAAAAAAAAAGGAAGGAGGGGAGGAAAGAAAAGAAAAAAAAGAAAGGGGTGATTTCCAGCCAGGCAATAAAATGCCATCTGTTTCCTGATGGCTCATGTGACATTGACAGACGTCCATTGCCAGAGCCAAAGGCTCAGCAGCCCGTGGTCCCCAGCCCCTTTCCCCAGCCCCCAAACACAGCAAGGGCTCCTGAGCAGGGAGCAGAAAACGAACCAGGCTGATCCTTGGTGCCCTTCCTGCAGGATGACGTGCCCAGGGCGGTGCTGGAGGAAGCAGTTGGACTTTGGAGCAGGACTGTCTGTGCCTTGTGACTTCTCACCAAGCTGAGATCCCCTCGCATCCACCTGTTTTCCTATCAAAGGCAGCTCCCACAAAACAAAGGGCTGAACAGCAAGGCACCCCCCACCCCCACAACACACAACTGCTTAATTGCCTCTAGGAAAAGAGCCTGGCTGACCCTGGGACCCTCCTGGGCCAGGAGGGCAGGGAGCAGAAGGGCTGGGCAGGACTGCCCTGCTGCCCATGACTGGCCACAGGCTGTCCCTGCCCACACTGCCACAAAGTGGGAAGCTGCAGCTCTCATTTCCTAGGGGCACAGATGTCTGTGGATGATACAGCCACATCCCAAAAAGAGATGTGCACTGATTCAGTCTCAGGGGAAGTCCCTGTACCGTGGGTAGAAGAGGAAAAGCCCCAAACGTTCCTGATTTCCCTGTATTGCCAACAGTGATGGTTTCAGGAGAGCAGGAATTAGGGAATGAGGGAACCACCCTGATTCCAGCCAGGCTGGCAGGGCTGGCACAGCAGCAAGGTCACCCAGCCCTTCACTGGAGCACCAGGAGCAGCAGGGACCAGCACACAGCTCCTTCTGCAGGAACCTCCTGTCCCCCTCTGGGCTGCACAGCCAGGACCTGCTGCTCCCCTGCTCCAGGAGGGCTGTGGGAAACAGGCTTGTTTCCTCCAGGCTTGGCAGGGGCCACCACGATGGGTGGCTCTGGGGAAGCATTGAAGGGTGTTTGGAGCCCTGTGACATCGTCCTGCTGGCCCTGGGCAGGCAGGGGAAGGCACCTCCCAGCATCTCTGCAGCTCTGTGTGGGTGTTTTAGTTTGGAGGACAGGTGTCCACTAAGAAAGGCAGGAACCTTTCTTTGAAATGGAGAATGTAAACTCCCTTTCTCTAAACTATTATAATTTTGAAATTAAGCGGCTTTCAGGCAAAGATATGGGAATAGGAATAACAGTTCTTTACTAGGGAAATTAAAATAGAAATACAGCACTACAAAGAAACAAACCCCAAACCCTGACACAGTCAGAATCCAAGCTGACACCCGTCAGTCAGGCAGGGTGTTGGCAGCAGTCCCATCCCATGGTGGCTGCATCCTCCTGCAGTGACAGATGTGGCTCAGTTGGAGCAGTGCTCCTGTACAAGGTGCAGTTTCCTCCCAAGCTCCAGTGGTGATGTGGAGCAATCCCGTTTCCCTCTGGAGTCCAGTGGAGAAAGGGCTCCCTTAGTGTCCCAAAACCTCTGTTTTTATCTTGGTAAGAAATGTTGGGCTCTTCCCCCTGGCTGGAGCAACTCCCAATGGGATGCAGTAATTTTATCAGTCCCACAGTGGGACTCAATGGCCATGAGCAGAAAATGACTGGCTGGAGGAAGGATGGGTTGTGAAAAGATAAAGAACACTGCCCCAGCTGGTTTCAATGGATGCCCATTAGCAGAATATCTCCCATGGAGATCAGGATCACTGCCCCACCCTCAACAGATGGTGATAGAACAGATACCTTTGATCACATTGTAACCCAAGACAGTGGAGCTGCTCCTGCAGCTCCGCTCCCAGCAGGCAGGTTTGGGATATCAGCAGCTCAGCTCTGAGATGGACCAGCTGGTCAGGTCCTGCCATGGACTGGAAGGTGGGCAGTGGTCTGGATGGTGAGGCTGGGGGTGAGAAGGAGTTTGTTAGACTCATTTATCCTTGTGTCTCACTTCCATGAGCAGGACTCAACATCCTGGCAGTGGCTGCCAGCACTGCAGCCCTGCTGGGTGAAGCCACCAGAGAAATGGCACCATATTCACACTGTGCCATCCCTGCTGCCTGCAGAAATGGCCTTGATCTGGCATTACCAGAGGGATGAGGAGGGCTGGACACGTGGCTGTCTCTTAAAGGTGGGCAAAGCAGGAGGATCATCCCAGGGCAATGCAGTGCCAGGGCAGCAGCTCAGCCCCATGAGGAGCTGCTGAGTGAGACCCCCAGAGCACATCCCTGGGCTGTGAAGCCTGGGCAGCCCTGGTATAGCACACAGCATGTGCCAAGCAGACCCTCAGCATCACTGCCCCAGCTCCTGGGCACAGCTTTGCATTGTTTCACTTGTTCCTACACCATTCCACCCCAGAGATGTTCTGTTTGACCTCTGCAGCCAACCCTGACCCTGCCATCACCCCACAGGTGACACCTTTGGTGACTCTATCCACGTGCTGCTCCCCTCCCCTGGGTTCTAAGTGTTTCAGGAGGGTGCTGCACAAAGGGGAGCAGGGCTCAAGGCTCTCTGGGGGACAGAGAGAGCATCAGCATCTGAACAGCTTTGAGCCAAGACAGCAATGGTCACAGGGTGCAAAAGGCCCTACAGAATTTACTATTGGGGAAGAGGAAGAAGCTCTGATTGTGTTGTGAAATGGTCTGGGATTGCCTCAGCCTGTGGGCTACAGCAGAGATGAAACAGGTGGGGCTGGGAAGCGTGGGGCTGGCAGGTATGGGGCTGGGAAGTTGGGGCTGGCAGGTGTGGGGCTGGCAGGTGTGGGGCTGTCCCAGCTCAGCTCCACAGGAGCCACTGTCCACTCCTGGGTGCACAGAACTGCTCTGCAGCATCCTGGCCCTGCTGTGTTTAACCTGGCTAATGAATAGCCAGGCAGGATGTGGCCATTCAAGGACACTAGATGACAGCAGCCCTTCTGCCTCTGCTTACACAGCACACACAACTGGGCCATTCCCACATCCCCAGGATCCTACCTGAAGCCTGCACATGGGATGAGAACAGCCTTGGACAGGGAATTACCCCAGCTCTGCAGTGAGAGACCATCACAACCTCTGAGAGACCGAGGTGTGGCTGAACAGATCCCTGCCTACCTGAGAAACACTCCTGCTAAACCTCATCTAATGTCACCCTCTGACCAAAAGCTGAAGGCAGCAGGTTCTGTGCTTCTCCCAAGCCAGCAAAAATGTCAGGACCAAGAGGCTGGAGGAATGGAGAGCCTGCCTTGCCTGAATGCTGCACGTGGGATCAAAGGGCCAGAGAACATGGGTGTGAACAAGCAAGCACAGCAGACCAGGCTTGGCTGCTCTGGGTTCCTGCTCTGCTTCATATGGCATGTCCAAGGGACTCACTTAGGAGTGGCTTAGGAGCCCTTTAGAAGGAGCAGTTCAGGATTTGTCTGTGGTGCTGAAGCAGGAGACTAAATGTAGACATGTCCTCTGGCAGGCACCTATCTCTGCTAACGTGAATGGTTTGATGCTGGGACAAACACACATGGATGATGTGGACTCTTCATCTTCAGACAGTTTCAAAATTTTAATGGACTGGGCTTGAGAAACTCATCACAGATTTTAAGCCAGTCATTCACAGTGCAGGAGGTTGGACCAGGAACCTCCAGAGGTTCTTTCTAAATTAATCCTTTCTGTGGTTCTTTCAGCTCCCTGAACTTCTGATCTTTGCAGAGCAATAAATGGGCCTATCCATAGGTCCCACCCAAGGCAAGTTTGGGTGAACCCAAGAACTGGATTTTCTTGGGTGTAAGTAGAGTTGGGTTATTCATGGGCTTTGCTTTGCATGGCTCTGGGAAAGCCAAGGCTTGACATGTCTCTCACACAAGCCTCCCACTCAAGTTAATATTATTCTTCTTGTGAAGAGGAAACCACTTAAGGCTCTCACAAGTGCTTCTCATCAGCTCAAGTGAACAGAAAAGTGAATATGAACTGATCTTAGGTAAATGAAGTCCACTTCAATTGTCATTTAAGGGCTCAAAGCCATTTCATTAATATACTTCAGCTCCACCTCTGTACACAGATCCAAAGGGACACCTCACACCCACTGTCAGTGCTGTTCAGCAACACCCCTACTCAACCCACCTTGGTGAACCTCACCTAGGTACAGATCCAAAATCCCTCTGAGTCAGCAGACCCAGGATTTTCTAGCCCTGAAGTTTTGCAGTTTCCTTTCCTTTCCTTTCCTTTCCTTTCCTTTCCTTTCCTTTCCTTTCCTTTCCTTTCCTTTCCTTTCCTTTCCTTTCCTTTCCTTTCCTTTCCTTTCCTTTCCTTTCCTTTCCTTTCCTTTCCTTTCCTTTCCTTTCCTTTCCTTTCCTTTCCTTTCCTTTCCTTTCCTTTCCTTTCCTTTCCTTTCCTTTCCTTTCCTTTCCTTTCCTTTCCTTTCTTCTCCCTTTTTTCTTTTTATTTTCTTTTTCTATTTCTTTTTTTCGTTTTCTTTTTCTTTTTTTCCATCTTTCTTTCCTTCTTTCCATCCTTCTTTTTCTTCCTTCTTGCTTTATCTTTCTTTCTTCTTTCCTTCTTTCTTCCTTTTCCTCTGTACCATCTGAATGACAAAGGTTTCTGGTTTCAGTCCTCCTGGGGAATCCAACACCAAGGCTGCTGCTCGTTTACTGACTGGCAGATTAAGATGGATAAAGGGAGAGATTTGTATATTGACTCTGTGTTTATGTAACTCATGTGCAAGGCCTGGCCAGAAGCAAAGGGGGATCTGACCCACATAAATAATAACGAGCAGCATTTTTAAACTAAATCATCTGGAAAATTCACAGCCGATTCCATCGGTTCCTTCTTTTGTGTCACCAGAGGGTCATAAATAATTCAGCCTTGCTCAAATATTTATGGAAATCAATTTAGCCCTCAGTCCAATGCCACCTCCCTGAGAAAACAGTTTTCTTTCCTATCACAAGTTCAAACTGACTGCCCTCTGTCCCACGAGCCTTCCCAGGGCCAAGGGCACCGGTAACCTCCCCCTGCACGTTTGGGTGCCAGCTCTGGGGCCATGGGGACCCTGGAATTCCAGGAGAGGAGCCAGGTCCAGCCTTCTGCTGTGACACCCCAAGCTCCAGCATGGGATCTGCCCTGGCCCAGGGGGGCTGTCAGCTCCAGAGCTGAGGAGCAGCTGTGGCACCACCGGGCACATGGGGAGCAGCTCCCGCGCAGGTGACAACTGATGCTCGAGTCAACAAACCCTGCACAGGAGAGAGACACCTTGATGGGATCAAAGGTCACAAAACAAACTCCCACAGGAGCCAGCAGCCCAGGGGAGCGCCCAGGGGAGCTCCCAGGGCAAGGTCCATGGCTGTGCCAGACCCACCAGGAGCAGCTGCTGCTCACCCTGAGCCGTGACCTGGCACTCACTGCTTGCTCCCGTCCTTCCTCTCTGCTGGCACATGGCAAGGACTCTCTTGCCAAAAGCAGGGCAGCCCCTGGGCTGTCCCTCATGGCCAGCACACCGTGGTGAACCCACCATGCTCCTCCTGGAAGCTCAGCATTTCATGGGCTATGAAAAACCCACTTCCTGGGAGCTGGGAATGTCTTCCAGCCCCTTTCCTGCACACAAACAGGACAAGTTCCTGGGGTCAAACACGTGCACACTCCTCAGGGGTGCACACACTCAGTGAGTAACTCGACCACCACACAGATTAAGATCAAACCCCTCCCAGCTCAGCCACCAGCACAGGAACTGGGAGCAGCCACACGCAGCCCACGACCACACATCTGCTCCAGCCTCTGTGAAATCCTGATCACCTCTTAGCAGGTCATTTATCTGGCCTGTCCCCAAGTTCCTGAGCCCATATCTCTCCCAAGGTGCACTTTGCCTGGAACAAACCACAGAACTGTGCAGAGGCACAACACAGACAGGTTCCCACAGATCCATGGCAGACAGTGAGACAATTCCTCCTGTAGGGTCCCACATTCATCACATGGGGACCTGAGGAGACCTGGACAGTGACCAGCAGCCCATGAGGGAGTGTTTTGGTGGCTTGGGAGAGATTATCCTCCTGTTTCCACCACAGGGGTATCTCTGCAGCAAAAGCACCAGACAAACTTTGGCTGTGAGCACCCAGGGCAGGGACAAGCCTGGTGGTGAGCTCAGGGCAGGTGTCCCAGAGTGTAACCAGGGTCACTGACAGCCAAAGAGCCACTCACACTGTGCCAGGCTCCTCCAGCTCCTCAGGGTAAGGAATGCTCTGTGCTGCAGGGGGAGGCAGGGACTGCACACAGAGGGGCTGTGGGAGCTGTGGCACTGTGGGGCAAACTCAGCAGCCTGGCTGAAGGAGCAGCACAGTCACACTCCAGGATGTGGGGAGGGTTTGTGAGCTTCTCCAGTGCCACATGTCTGAGCACAGGAGACTTCAGCCAACTCCCTTCTGCTTTCCAAACTCTCTTCCTTCACCCCAACTTGTCACCATCCCTGGAGGGTTTTGAAAGCTTTGTAGATGTGGCATTTGGGGACATGGTTTAGTGGTGGCCTTGACAGTGCCAGGGAAACAGTTGGACTTGATGATCTTAAAGGTCTTTTCCAAGCCAAACAATTCCATAATTCTGCAAGTCTACTTGACACAAATGCTGAGGCTCCCCCAAGGCCCACACATATCCCACACCTGCACATCTGCAGATGTCACAGCTGCTGCTCCAACACAGAAAAGCACCAGTGGTCCACACAGGGTTCACATGTGCAACATCTTTAATTCAGGTGACTCTCCTAAAATCCCAACCCAGCCTCTCTACCCTGCCTGCACACCAAGGAGCAGCAGGATGCATTGGCTTGCAGCTCCCACATTAAGGGAATGAAGCACCAAGGCTTCCCCAGCACACCTGGGCATGGCAGACAAAGGATTGTGGATATTATTAACATGGAAGAGCTTCACAAAGAGAAATAATTCACCCTTGATAGGAGAAAATGCTGGGGAAAGTTAGGTAGGATCCTTTTCTGATTAATTTTTTTTTCTTCCTTGTCTGACAGTCCCTCTCCTGTCCAGCATTTGTGATTTAGGAGCTTGGAAAGTGTATTTTCCTTGTCAGCCTGGTGATTCATCACACACTGGAACAAAATGGATATTCCTGGGCTGCAGGGCCCTGAACTGCCCAACATTTGGGATGCCATCTAAGCATTACCCTTAATTCACAGTCTGCTGTACGAGTGTCTGCCTCTGCAGTCAGGGCAAGGACATCACCTGGTCTCTCTCTCCCAGAGCTGTTTCCTGACAGCTTGTGCATTAGCTGTGTTTTATTCAAAAAGGGGTTAATTTGTGCCCTCTTATCCCCCAAGCACAGGAACACAATCAATCTCAAAAGAGCTGCTTGGCTTTCTCCTCCTTTCTCCAGCCTCACTTCTTGGCTCTTAATAAATTATTCAGCTTTCCTAAATATGCATAGGGATCTCATTAACAACTAATTTTGCTTATTTAAACCAACTGCATAATCAAACCACTATAGTGTTTCCCCTTTCTTATAGCCATGAATTATTCATGTGCTGGGAATCTGCACACAAATTTATTGATTCTTAAAAGGGTGCCTTTTTCACAGCCTGGAAAAAAGAAACCCTGGTTATTCTGGTGTCCAACATTTTGGCCCAAACTCCCATGTAACAAATGATTTGGTGTTTTCCTGGGAATAGACAGTGGACAAACCCACAGCATCACCAAATGCACCTGGAATTCCTGAGTGCAAGGAAAGGGAGTGTTTCCAATGCTGCAATTAATCACTTGCAGAATCTCAAATTGCAGAGTGTGAAGGGTTTATTGTTCCAGCATCATTTTCACTCTGGCTCCCTGGTGCCTTTGGGGTCTCCCACACAGGACAGAAAAATCTCTGGATAAGGAATGGACATCTTGCAAGGGTCTGCAAAGCCACCAGCATCCCCAGGCACAGTCTGGGCTTATCCCACAAAGGAAGCACTGCAGATAAAAGCATGCAGAGGGTCAGGAGGGAGCATGGAGCAATGTGTGCTTCCAGCTTTGGGCCTGCTCAGGGACCCACACCTGGCCCTGCTCAGGCACTCCCCTGGATTCTGTACTGGCCTGTTAGATTTTGGCTCATTGTGAAGCTCTTCTGAAGATGTTTTTGGAGAGCCACCCCCAGACCCCACATCCTTCTGGCACAGATCCCTGAGGACATGGTCCCATTCTGCTCTTAGGTTTACAGAATTACAGAGGAATTCAGGTCAGAAGGAACCTCTGGAGGTTTCTAGTCCAGCCTCCAGCTCAGCTGTGAGATCAAACCAGGCTGTCACACCTTTACCAGTGTTGTCTTGAGAATTTCCAAGGGTGGAGACTGCAAAACCTCTGAGCAACCTATTCTACCACTTGACTGTCCCCATGGCAGAGATGTTTTTCCTTATATCCATTCTGAAACCCCAGTTTCCAATTATTATTTCAATTATTTATGTCCATTGTCTCTTGTCTTTCTGTAATGCACTGAATGAACATCAGATGGTTCATTCTATTTGTCTTTTGAGAGCTGGTGGGGCTCTTTGTTTGCTTGCTTTGTAAAGGAGCAGGTTGTTGTATTTTAATTTGTCTTCTTGCTCCTTCATGATAAAAAATAACCCTGGCTGTGGGAGGAACATGAATCTGTAACTGTTCTTTTATAACACAGCAGAATCCTGAGACAAGATCTCCATTTTTCCCTTCCCTGTGCCTGTATTGCTGGCTGGCTCTCTGCTCACTCACCTGCCCAGCTGCAGCTTCACTCAGAGGCAGCCCCGAGTGGAGCAGCCTGAGGATTGGATCCCAATCACAGCCCCTACCTGCCCTGCAATGGTCTGGATTCAGCCAGGACTTCTTCAGGGACGATCTGGTGATGGATCACAGAACCATTTAGGTTGGAAAAGCTCTCTGAGATCATCAACCCCAACCATTAACCCAGCAGAGCCAAGCACAACATGCCAGGATGCAGGATGGCTGCTGGCCACCCCCACTGCACACATCCAGCTCCAAGCAGTGGGTGCT
This sequence comes from Catharus ustulatus, assembly GCF_009819885.2. Taxonomy (NCBI): domain Eukaryota; kingdom Metazoa; phylum Chordata; class Aves; order Passeriformes; family Turdidae; genus Catharus; species Catharus ustulatus. The sequence goes on from NC_046246.1 coordinate 2,478,346, forward strand.
GCCCACCCTTGAACAAGGGGATGGATCTGCCCTGTGGAGCTGCCAGCACAGCTGTCACAGCAAGGCCACCCAGATCTGGCAGGACAATGGCACTGCTGAGCCATCCCAGAGCTCCTGACATGGCTTTGCAGCAGGCAGTGGCTCTCAGGGTGACCTCTGGGGACCAGGGCACTGAGGACATGGCAGGTGCTATCAGGCTGTTGTGGATGTCTTCTCAATGGCCCACATTCCTGGGCACCCAAAAGTCACTTTTGTCACAGCTTGTGACACCCCAGTCCCCACCCCACTGCTCATCCCCACGTGCCTGTGGTCCCACAGCTGGGCTGTGCTGAAGGACTGAGCACAACTGCCCTCCTGCAGCATGGACAGGAGGGGGGAGGCTGGGAGGGGTGCAGGAAGAGCAGGGAATGCAGAGATGGAAAGGCACAGTGAGGAAAGGGCAGGAGAGCCCTGGTGAGCTGCTCCTCACCATCCCAGCTGCACTGGTTCTTTGTAAACCCAGCTCCTCCAAATCTTTAGAACAGCTTTCAGTAGTTGACTGAGAGAAAACCTTCACAAAACAGAGCAGCTATCACCCCTATCCTGATCAAGCAGCTGAATGATCCCAGGAGGAACTTCATTTAATCAGAACAGCAGGAACTTGACAAAAATCCCAGTTGTGCACCAAGGGACACATCAACCCAACCTCTGCTGTAGCCAGCAGGCAAAGCCCTGAAACCCTGGAGCAGCTGCAGGGACACCAGGGAGGCTTGAAGCACAGGAATACATGTTCTCAAGAGCTAACTTTGTACAGACAGCAGGCCTGAAATAGCAGCTTCTGGAAAACATGGCCAAGAGGCAGGGGAATGAGACTGTTCCAAGGCTGGGTGCTGAAGGAGTTCTTGGCAGTGTGGCCAGGAAGGTTTGGTCACTGTTGAACCAGCAAGTTTGTGCTCTTGTCTTTTGCTGGGAGTTCTGAAAGCAGCTGAAGGGCATCCACATGGCTCCAGCTGGGACAGTGCTGGGGTGGGGACTGCAGGGTGAGTCACCTGGCAGAGGAAAATCCTCAGGGACACAGATCCTATCTTGCTCCAGGTGTCACACTCCTCTGTGCAAAGAGCTTGTGTGTCAAAGAAGTCACATTGGCTACCCTGAGACTGAAGTGTGCCTTGCATGGCCCCTTTTCACCCAAGAGGAGAGGGAAAAGGAACCAGCATGCTGGGCTCACACAGAACAGGACAAGAAACCTCATGCAGAAGTTAACACACCTCCAAAAAATCAACCTGCATAAATTTTATCAGGGACAGTTGGTCTCAATGTAACTTCAAGCACATTCCTAGAAAAACTCAGAGCTCTTTCTCCTCTTTAAGATCAGGCTTCTTCTTGTCTGTGTCCTCTTCTCTGTTTCTTTGTTCACCTGCACATTATAAGAGTTGTTTTTGTCATCAGTTCATCGGGTTCATCTGTTCATTGGTTCATCCTGTGATGCTGCTGGTAACCAGGATGCCTGGGTCCTGTGGAGGGTGGAGAAGACACTGTCCCTGAGTTCTTTGTGAGCATGAACCACTCATTTTCCTCTTGCAGACCTCATTTTCCCAGCTGGAGATGGATCTATTTACCCACACATGTCAATACAGTTTTACAGCCTGGGTTAATATTGATTTCCAAGTGAATGCATCAAACACATATCTAATCCTCAGCACCTGTTCAGAGCTTCCCTCTTTCCCAGCACTTCACAGGTCATTTGCAAAGCAACACAGATGCATGGAGAAGCTTCTACCAAAGCCACCAAGAGCTGCAGCTGCTCTTCAGAATGATCCCCAGGACAGACCCCTCACACACCACCCAAGGAGATAACTTGGCTTCTCTGGATGCATTTTACCCATCACAGCTGTACCTCCTGGCACTTACACCAGACCTGTTTCTGGCACCTGTGTCCAAGCAGAGCCCAGCACTCATCCCCCATTCCCACCAACCCATGGTTTAGTAGGAGCAGATAAAATCCAAAATGTTGTGGGAACAAATATACAAAGGGTTTATGTTTTGTTTCCATCTTTGCTCATGTCTGCAGCTCTGCTCACTGTGGGTGTGTGCATGGTGCTGTCCCTTCCAAGCCCACCTGCCCTCCTGGCCTCAGCCATTGCTGTGCCCCATGGAAGCAGGGAGTGGCAGAGAGTGTCTGGATTCCATAAGAAGCTGAGATCCTCATATAGGCACCATTAATTGCAACTTTTAACCTTTAATTATAGGTTCCCTTGGTTTCCACTGTGTATTTTCAGCTGATTGCCTCTGTGTTTCCATAGTTCAGACATGAGCTCACACTCTAGCAATGGCAGAACCACTCCAAGTGACCCAGGCCACTTTGTGACCTTAATGATCTGCCATGCACTTATGGGCACCTGGAGAGAGCCCAGGTGAGGATCCAAGTGGTCCCTCCTGATTTCATCCCCTGTTAAAGCAACATGTCCCAAAAATGGCCTCAAGTGGTTCATGAGAACAAGAGTCCCCTTCACATCAGCAGAGTTGGGGAGCTGAGCCTTTGGGGCCAACAATCCACATGAAGTTGGGATCTTCAGTCACACAAGATAGTGCTCCAGCTGAGCTCCTTCTTAATGGACTGCCAAAAAGATTTGATCACATGCAAAAATATGCAGATGGAGCTGATTGCTCTGAGTCACACCCTGTGTGCTTCTCCGGTGCCCACAGTTTCACAGGAATGCTGCAGCAGGGACAGCACAGGGACTTACCCTGAGAACTGAGTCATATCATGACATGTCCCATCCACATCCCTTTGAGAGCTCCCTGCTCCCTTCCCAGACTCTGGAGTATGGAACTGCCCCTGTCTGGGGTGATAAAAGCTCCCTTTGGAGCAGCACGGCTCCAGGCTGGAGGGGAGCAGTGGCAGGGCACAGCAAGAAGGAGCATCCTTGTTTGTGCACTAATCCCAGCGCTCTTCCAGGAAGCTGGACCTGCAGATCTGGGCCTTAATTAGGACTTCAAACACTCCTCTGAGCACTGGATGTACATTATCTTTGCTTCCTTCAGCTGAATGACGGGTTCTGTGACCCAGGAACAAGAGCCCATGGCACATTTTGTAAGATCAACCATTTCCCCCGAAGATCCTCCCTCAGACCTTGCCAAAGGGGCAGGTCCTACTGGACAGGAGGCAGCTGGCCATTCCCAGAAGCAGGTGTGATGTGTGTGAGTGTGCCCTGCCCTGCCCTCCCAAACACAGCCTGGTGCAGAGCCACTCCCTGCCTTCCCTGGAAGTGAGCTGCCGTGGCAAGGACGTGCCCGTGGATGAGTGCACGGCAGCTCCACACTCCCAGGTGAGGAGCAGAGGGCTGGATGCACCCTAGGGAGGCAGGGAGCAGCACTCAGCCCCACCTGGGACAGCCCCAGCTTCTGGATCCAGGAACTGGGCATCACAAAATCACCTGCAGATGCTTCCTCCAGTCTTTTCCATGGGTTATGCCTACCCCCACCACAGAGGGCTTGGGAACCTCCTTCTATCTTATCTATACACATGCACCAGCTGGCTCGAGGAAAACAGCAGAGAACAGCCCAAGTGCCCACGCTGCTGAGACTGCCCATGCTGCTGAGACTGCCCATGCTGCCAGGGGCACACACACATTCCCACCTTGGCAGCCTCCTGCCCACAGCAAAACCTCCAGAGCAGCTCTATGACTCCCATTCCTCCCAGAGCTGCTGCATTTTTCAGGGCAGCTTGGATAGAGAAAGGACATGGGGAGTTCATCTCAAGGGGTTTAGTCCCCCCTGAAGCCTGCACATCACAGTAGCAGAGTGATAAATCAGGCTTCATTTCTTTGAGGGAAGAGGGAGAACACACCCAGCACAAGAAATGTCACCACTCACTCCTGCACTCTGCCCTACTTGGACACAGACAAGGTAAATGCTGCTGACTGCCAGCTCCTTCTCCTCCTGCTCTGTGTTTGCTCAGGCTGGCACACCGATTCCAACCCCCAGCAGTTCTGCACTGCCTGCCCACCACCAGCTGCAGCTGCATGAGGCTGAGATCCCTGCAACTGGGGTCTTCTATCTCAGCTACCTCCCAAAGCACACAAGGACCCAGCCCCTCTGAGATGGTGGGGGTTGAACCCCACCACTGGGGTTGGGGGAATGCAACAGCCTCAGCCCCATCACACTGTGCAGCAAACGTGGTGCATGAGGCTCAGAATCTCTGCCATGCAGCATGCTCCAGGCTCACACCAAACTTTGCAAGGAGAAACCCCCAGGCCCTCTGCAATGCCTCAGGTTCTCTGTCCCCTAGAAATGGGGACAGTCACAATTCACTGCTTTGGGAAAGTTCCAGCCTGGGTATGAGGCTTGTTAGCCTTCATGAAACATCTCCTGGGGACTCTCTCCTAAGACTCGAGTGTCTTGGAGAGGAGGGTGGCTGGAGCATGGCACAGCTGGAGCATGGCACAGCTGGAGCGTGGCATGGAGCATGGCACAGCTGGAGCATGGCACACCTGGAGCATGGCACACCTGGAGCGTGGCACAGTTGGAGCATGGCACAGCTGGAGCATGGCACACCTGGAGCATGGCACAGCTGGAGCGTGGCACAGCTGGAGCATGACACACCTGGAGCATGGCACACCTGGAGCGTGGCACACCTGGAGCGTGGCACACCTGGAGAGTGGCACACCTGGAGCATGACACACCTGGAGCGTGGCACAGCTGGAGCGTGGCACACCTGGAGCATGGCACACCTAGAGCGTGACACACCTGGAGCGTGGCACAGCTGGAGCGTGGCACACCTGGAGCATGGCACACATGGAGAGTGGCACACCTGGAGTGTGGTACACCTGGAGCATGGCACAGCTGGAGCATGGCACACCTGGAGCATGGCACACCTGGAGCGTGGCACAGCTGGAGCGTGGCACACATGGAGAGTGGCACACCTGGAGTGTGGCACACCTGGAGCGTGGCACAGCTGGAGCATGGCACACCTGGAGCATGGCACAGCTGGAGCATGGCACAGCTGGAGCATGGCACAGCTGGAGCATGGCACACCTGGAGCTGGGCACACCTGGAGCATGGCACACCTGTAGCATGGCACACTTGGAGCGTGGCACACCTGGAGCATGGCACACCTGGAGCGGGGCACAGCTGGAGCGGGGCACACCTGGAACGTGGCACACTGACCCAGGACAGCTCACCTGGAAGCCCCTGCCATCCCTCTGTGTTGGTCATCTGGTGGCACCAAGCAGAGGGGTTGTCTGAGACCACCACTGGTGTTACAAGCCCTTGTTGTCCCTGCAGAAACAAGCTCCTGCACAACACAACATCGAGAATCCACCTCTGCTCCCTCACTTTCTTGTCCCAGTCAGTCAGTGGCAGGCCCCAATGCAGATGGTCGCAGCAGGACATTGCTTAACCCATCTGCTGTTCCCCAAGGACAAATATTTTGCATTTTGGCTTAATGTCACAGGAGAGTCATCCAGGGAATCATTGAGCCTTGGGCAGCCTCTGTGCAAGCACTGTCCAGTCCTTAGGGCAGTATACAGCCATGCCTGGGAGACAGAGAGCACACAGAGCAGCCTGTCCTTAAACATCAACCAAACAACGGGCCCAGGGACAGCTGGGTCTGCCCAGGCAGGTGGCACCCAGTGGTTCCTCTGCAGCTTGGAGGCAATGTCCACATGACTGTGCAAAGTCATCTCAGCCCTGACAGCTGGGTGGGGAATACAGAAAGAAAGAATCAATCCCATCCATCAAACTGGAGCCTTCTCTCCTGCCAGGCCTCCATGCATCTCCCCTTGGGTTGTACAGGTGTGGGGGCATCAGGGGCTGCAGCTCTGCTTGCACAGCCAGCCCTGCATGTGCAGGGGCAGGGAGAGGGGCCAGGGATGTGCCTGACCCTGGAACCCCCTGCAGCCTCCCCTCTCTGGCTCCAATCACAGGCTCCAAGTGCCCCAGTGCTGTTTGCACCTCATCCCCACTGCTACACCAGCCAGATGCCTCCCAGCTCCTGGGATGCAGCCCACAGCTCCTGGCAGAGCCCATTCCTGGGGCAGACTGCAAAGGGCCAGTAGCACCAATGGGAGACAGGATTTAACATGAAAAAGACCACCAGGATCATCAGGTCCAACCTGTGACAGCTCCCCACCTTGTCACCCTGAATGCCACTTCCAGATGTTCCTTGGACACCAGGGATGGGATGTCCAATGCCTGACCACCCTTTTGGTGAAGAAATTCTTCCTGCTGTTCAAGCTGAACCTCCCCTGGTGCAAACTTGGGGCTGTGTCCTCTCTTCCTCTCTTGCTGTCATCAGTTGCCTGGGAGAAGAGGCAGACCCACACCTTGCTACAGCCTCTTGTTGGGTAGTTGTAAGGATGATAAGGTAATCCCTGGGACTCAAACCTTGTGGGACCTGAGCAGTGACCCCAGTGGGTACAGCAGGCACCTGTCCCTGGCATCAGGCTGCTGGCATTGCCACGGAAAGGCCAGCCTGAAAATTTCTCACCAGAGCTGATAACAAAGTGCACACACGGCTCCCTCCCAGAGAACCACCCCAGGCAGCTCCACTTTCGGTGTGTTCCAGCAAAACATCTCACAGGACAGCGACAGGGGAGGAGCCAGAGGAGCTGCACCAGCGGTGCCCTGCCAGCCCTTTCCTGGCTGCCCCACCCAGCCGCTCATCCCAGCTGCTGGGACATCCTGAATCACTGCAGGACACCACCCAGGGGACACTGCAGTGACCCTGTCCATGGCATGGGTGGTTCTGCTACACCTGCCCAGACTCTCATCCAATTCCCAAAGAGTTTTTCTTCTGCCCTGCCAGTAACGCTGATGCTGTGCCCTGCAGCCTGTGGGCCCTGGGAATAACCAGGTGTCCCCCATCACAGCACCTCATCCCAGCCATGATCTCTCATGAACAAGCTTTAAACTACTTCCCTGTGGCTCAGCCTGTTTACACACGGCCACAGACTTCACTCAGCTCCTTAACTCACACCACACTGGGTGTTGCTTTGTACCCAAAATTGCAGGATGCTTTTAAGTGAGGTGTCCAGCACTCATTAGAGCCAGAATAAGAGCTGCTCTGGCCTTGGGAGGATCCAGATTAATCCTCTCTGGGTTCTCTGTCTATACACAAGCTCATTCTTTAGCTCAGCCAGTCCCAAGGGGTTTCATTCACATGTAGGGAAATTACCACGTTTGCTGTGTCTGTTACAAATATCAGAACAAAACTCTTCAAATTCCATCTGAATGGAATCCTGCCCCTAAGGGACTAAAACCTTTTCTTCACAGCAGTCTCTGTGTGAGCCATGCATGAGCACTTGGAGATCTTCCCAGTGTTTAACCTGGCTCTGGGAATAGCTGGGAATCCAGTTGGACTGCATGAAGTCCCAGCCCTTATCAGTCATTTCCCCAGAGCAGGGGAGGCTGATCTGCTCTGGGGGGGGCTCTGCACCCCCTGCACCCACCCAGCCTGCTCCTGCTGGCCAAGCAGGACACCAGAGTCCCTGCAGAGAGCAGGGATCAGTCCTTTGTCCCTACAGCTTTTAGATCTCTGCATTGCTTTGGCTTGAACCAAACTCAGACCCATCACACTAGATAATTCAAATTCCACATGTGACTTTCCAGGGTGATACAAGGAAAAATTATGGGCATTGGCATAATCCCAGTTGATTTGAATGTTCATCAAATAAATAGCACATGAATATTATCACTGACAGTCACAGGACAACATAATTATTGGTTGTCCTAATGGGACCACTGAGGCCCAGAGCATGCCATGTCTGAGATGGTGGAGGCCTCTGATTGATGTGAGCAGCAGCCAAACACTCCATCCCACAGCTTCAGCAGAGAAACCACCCCCAGGGGTTAGAGCCAGAGGATGGGTTGGGTTGGAAGGGACCTTAAAGCTCCTCTTTCATGGGCAGGGACACCTTCCACCTTCTGCTATCCCAGGGTGCTCCAAGCCCCATCCAACCTGGTCTTGAACACTTCCAGGGAATGGGGCAGCCACTGGGAAACAATCACAGGATCACAGAATTGTTCAGGGCACCTCTGGAGATCTTGCAGTCCAACATACCCCAGGGCAGAGTCATCTAGAGCAGGTAGACAGGAGCACATCCAGGAGCATCTGGAATGTTTCCAAAGAAGGAGAGCCCATGAGCTCCCTGGGCAGCTGTTCTAAACAGAGTCTGGCTTAGCCAGGGAGCTCAGCCAAACAGAGACCTCTGCCAGCTCTGTCAGCACCCCTGGGTGCATCCCAGGAGGGCCCACTGATCCAGGGGTGTCAGGGCTGCCTGGATGATCTCTAACCCAACCATCCATGTCCAAATGCAAGCCTTCCCTTCTTCAGCCTTCCTCTCTAACTCTGAGGTCTGTGACTCCTGAGGGCCAACACCAGCAGAGGAGACTGAGGCAAAGGAGGCATTCTGGAATTCCACATTCTGGAATTTCACATTCTGGAATTTCACATTCTGGAATTCCACATTCTGGAATTCCACCTTCTCTGTGTCTTCCCTGATCCAGGGCCTCACCACTTGCACAGGGAAGAATTTATTCCTAATATGTCATCTAACCCTGGCCTGTCTCAGTTTGAAAACATTCCCTGTTGTCCTATGAAGGGGTTCAGGGGCTCCTGGCTGTTCAGGGCATTTCCTGGAAACCAGCACACAACCATCTGGCAGGAGCAGGAGCTTGAAGGGTGTCAGACACCTCCCAGCCAGGACAGGTCTGGGTGAGGCTGCTGATGACTGAGGGGTTGAAAATGATGCTTGAGGAGGAGCCTGTCCCTGCCCTGGTCAGTGCTGTGCTTTCCTGAAAACTCAAGGACAGTGAAAAATCCCCATTTCCCTGCACTCACTGGTGCCTCACCTTTCCAAGAGTCTCATGTCTTTTCCTGGCTTCACCTGCCCCTTCCTGCTCTGTTCCTCAGCAGCAGAAGGACAGCAGATGACTTGTAATAAAAGAATTAAGGACAAGATTTTTAAGTGAGCCAGAGGGAATTTGCAATCCACAATCCACTGCAGTTCAGACCTGTTGTTCTCAAGCAGAAAAGTCCTTTCAGCAGCACCAGCACAGTGTCTTGACTTGTCTCCCCAGTGATGAGAAGCCCTTTGCTCTCCCCATGGGAGTCAGTGCCATTTTTAACCTGTGCCCAGCTTTCCCCAAGTGCATCCAAAACCCACAGGATAAAGGTTTAGATGTCATGCTCTGCTGCATTACATCACATTAAGTCATGTGTTGTCACCCCCCACTATGTCAGCTCACCAAGCAGCTGTGTCCTGGTGACTCAGGCATTCAGGCTGAATTACAGTCCCCTCTCCCCAGGCATTCATGTCTGGGTGACATCTGAAGAACACATAATATTCTGTAACTCTCTGAGGAACTTTTGTCTAGGTGCAAAGTGAAATTTCTGAAAATTTACAACAAAATTATGTATTAGCACATAACACTAGCACGAAGAATGCCCATTATAAAAGTGGTGTCAGGGAGTGTGCCCACCACTGATTCATCAATGAACCAGCACACACTCTCAGCCCCTGATACAGATGAAATTTTCTAAAATCTCAGGGAGACATCACATTTCAAGAATGCTTTCTCAGAAATAACAGGCCTTTCTGCCTCTAGCACCCCTGAGAAACTTCCTTCTGCAACAGCTCTCATTCCTCCTGACTTTCACAGCTCTGTCACTCATTATTATTCTCAATTAGCATGAAACCATGGCACTGTTATTAGGAAAGCTCATCTCTTGGAAGGGTCACTGCAATTTAAACCTAACTTTAGCCTGACTTTCCCATTTGCTACAGCTGAGTATAAATAACTTCTGAAAATGTTTTATCAGCAATTTTCGAACCTGGGCACCCCATCTAATCAGATTTTCCTGGCTGCTGCCCATCCAGAGGTGTTTACACCCCTGCTGTTTGCTCTGGCTGCTTTCACAGGTGGGATTGCTCTGTGGGTAGGTGAGAATTGCTCTCATTTTTCACATGCTGCAGCAGAGCAAAGCCAAGGACCACTGGCACTGCTGATGAGCTGGAAAAGAGTCATGAAGCTGATTATAGTCTGTCAGCTTCCCTAACCACTTCCAGCAATTAGATTTAAGGACTTTCTTACTAAATTTGAAGAAATTGCTTCCTTTCTTCCTGCTCCTGTGAGCAAAATCAGCAGAGCCTGATCCCAGATCTGCCCACTTGCACTGTCAGGACAAACAGTCCCAGGTCAAACTGCACCTCCAGACTGCTCAGGCAGACCCAGCACCCACCCCCAGACCCTGACCTTTACCAATAACCCAAGCAAGAGCCAGCAAGGATATTTATCTTCCAGCCAGATGTCATTCAGCAGCTGAGGCAGCCTCAGCTCACAGGCAGTGGGTGCTGGACTCTGGTCAGGGACTGCTTGGCTTGGTGCCAGCCAGCTCTAGGGATTTGTGGAGTAATTTTTCCCCCTTTCTCCTCAGCCCCATGAAGTCAGTCCTCTTGCAATTTAAACTCCTCTAATTCTGCCAAGGCAGGACCTGCCCTCCCTGGAACCAGCCCCTTCCCCTGCTCTGGGCATGCAAACTGCCATCACAGTGGTGGGGCTGATTTGGCCCAGCACAAAGCACAGTTGTGAGTTTATTTTTCCCTGAATTAGCTCAGGGGCAAGCAGGGAGATGCCACCAAGGGCAGGAGCCCTGGCAGGGTCATGGAAGCCTCCATTCAGATCAGCACCAGCCATGGAGTGAAATGGATGCATGAGAGAGAAGATCTTTGCAGAGGACAGTTCATCCCCTCCCTGCCACACTCTGTGTTCCTTCCCTTCACTCTGTCCTTGCCATAACACAATCTGTACCTTTCCACTGCAGAACACATTTTTTTTTCCTCTTGCAGAGAACCAGGCAGCCCTGTGACACCAGGCAGGAGGCAGGAGCTGGACCAGAGTCCTTGATTCCCAGAGGGTCCATCCCAGCTGACACACTGCAGAAAAGGGCAATCCATGGTGTGTCCTTTGTAAATCACACACACAGAATGAAGAAACAGAGCTTCTAGAAACATCCCCAAATCACAGGGATGGCAGAAATCTGAGTGGATGAGCACAGACCTGCACAGGCAGGAGCTTTGGGCTGGAAAGAGGGAGTAGAAACCTAAAGGTCTGTCCTCCTGCTCAGTTTTCTCCCCAAAAAAAGTCTAACAAAGTTATCTCTCAGCTCATCCTGTTCCTATCAAGACAGGAGTGATTTCTCATGCATTATTTGCCATAATGTGGCTGTGTGTGCAGAGCAGAGCAAGGGCTGCTACCACATCCCAAAACAGAACTCTAGCTGCAGCAGTTCTCAATATTTGCTTGTCAGCTAATATTTTTTAGCTGTTTTAGTTAGCACACATGTTCAGCTGGCAGGAAAGCTCTTCATCACAGAGTAACTTCCCTCAGTGATGAACTCAGAAAATCTCCCATGCTCTGATCTTGACCAAACACAAGAAAAGACTCAACTTGTCCTTTGGTCTCTTCAGCTTTCCCTCAAAGGGAACCTGGTCATAAGAAGAGCTCTGGGTGGTTTCCTCACACCTCCCTGGCTCCTGTCCCCATCCCACACATTTTTCCCATTTCATGGGGAAACACAATCAGGGGATGGCCAAGCTGGGGAGCACAGGGGCTTTCTCCCCATGAGGAGAAGCTGAGGATGCTGTGGAGCAGCTTTTCTCTCTCTGTGCCACTTCCCCACATTCCCTTGTCTCAGGAAATGCAGTACTTACCATTTAGAAACATGCTGTCAACACGTATCAATTTTGGCAGTTTTTCAATTTAAAAATCTGTCATTTCCCCCCCACCCCCACTCACCTGATCCCTGCTCCCATGTCAAGTCTGCTTTTTAGCTGTAAATACAATGCTGCCACTTCCAGTCAAACAAAATTATCCCCCATATCTTCAAACTGGCTTAAAGATCATTTAAAGCATAATTTAAAAAAAATATGGGAAAATTAGCTTGGTGTGCTTTGTCATCTATCCTTGAAAAAAGTTCTTGAAAAAGTTCATTTCTGTCCAAGTGTCTGCACCCAAGACCCTTTTTCCTAGGTGAGAGCTGTGGCTCAGCTCACCATCTGCCCTGAATGGAGCTTCCTTGAGGAGCAGAGCTCGTGTGAGTACAAATTTTGTTTTCAAGTTAAGCCCTGGGGCTTCCCAAATGCAAAACCTCAGGCAAGTTCCTCTCACAATGGCATGCAACATCAGCTGGGTGCTTCCTTCTGACCTGGGCTCTGCCTGATGCAGGAGAACCCAGAGCACACCCATGCAAATGTGGCAAACCTTAAACTGGAGAGCAGGAGAGATGTGCCTGGCAGGCTGAGGAAAGGGATTTTCTGCCCTGTGTGAATATGAATATTTCTGCCCTGCCTGGAATATGGGGAGCAGTGGAGCCCAGTTCAGGAGGGATGTGAGGAAACTGAGGAGAAAGAGGCTGAGCCAGCACAGCAAAGAGAAGGGTGAGAGCAACCTATGGATGGAAAGGGAGATCTTCATCCATCCTCATCTCAGAATTTTTCAAAACTAAGCAAGGCAGACACAACCAGCTTGATCCAGTGCTGGGAATAGTCCTGCTCCATGTGTGAGGCTGAACACCTCCAGACATCTGACAGCAGCACTTCAGTGATTCTGCAAGCTTCCTTGCCCCTGCTCTGAACCACTCAGTGCCACTGAAAAAAATGTTAGAGAGCAGCCCAGACAGCTGTGTCCTTCAAAATGCTGCCAGGATTTTATCAGTCTCCCAGGCTGCAAAAAATACTGTGGAGAAATACTGGAGAGGCACGAAAAGTGCAAAAACTTTTTTGTGGTCTCCAGGCAAATCTTCCCAACCTCTGGGGGATGAAGGGCAGGGGTGAAGAAGTGAGGGGACCAGGTACAGCCCACAACCCCAGCACATGGGCAGTGCAGCCTGAAATACCCACAGCAGCACCGTGGGGGCTCTGAGCAGTCACCCACCCCAGCTCCCCGGACAGAGATTTCATTTGGACCCATCCCCAAGCATGGGCTGCACAGTGGGGCCCAGTGGAGTGGCCCAGTGTGCCCAGCAGCAGCAGGGCTCCTCCACACAGCCCAGGAGCAGCAGCAAAGCTTCCCCTGAGGCTCCAGTTCAGCTGCTCTGACAGCCAGGACATCACTGCAGAAAGAGCTGTGCAAAGCCAAGGAGCTGGCAGCACTGGAAGCAGACAGAGGAGATGGCAGAGGCTGTGCAGAACCTGGCTGGAGCCTTCATTCCATCAGTGCAGCCCCAGAAAACACCCAGCAACCCTGGAGTTTTCTGAGAACAGCACAAGGTGGGCTGTGGATGTCTCACCAGGTGCTTCCATCACCAGTTTGTAGGCTGGGAACAATCACCCCCAGCCCACTGCCTGTTCCTGTCTGGGTGCAATCCTTCCTTGCCAGCTGTGAGAGATCTCAGCAAGTCAAACCCACGGCAGCCACCCCAAAATCCTCTCTCCAGGAGTGCCACCATTCAAAGCAGCATCTTCTCACCCAACACCCCTGAGTCACACAGGGGCTAGGACACCCTCAGAGCCTTGCTGTCTGTTCCTGGATGCTCACCCTCCTCCTCCTCCTCCTGCCTCGAGTCCCAGAAAGCCCCCATGGCTTCCCCACGTGCTGCTTTCTAGAAATGCTGGGATAAAATCATTCCAACGTGGAGCAGCCGAGCCTGGCTGTGCCACCTGGGCTGGGTGGAAGCAGCCAGACCTGCCAGGGGATCAGGGGGGCTGGGGTACAGTGTGCCCCCAGTCCCTGCCCCCAAACTCACACACTGCCTGCATCCTGAGGCTGCTGCTGAGCTTCCTCCTCACAGAGCCCACAGGAAGCACCGGGGTATTTATAGAGCCCTGAGAGCGTTGAGCACAAACTCGGGGAAAAACCTGCACTGAGTGAAAAACAACCTCCTGCACCCAGAGCTGCCCTGGGAGCTGCTGCCTCAGGACCTGTGCCCAGCTCTCTCAGGCCCACAGCTCCTGGAAGGAGGTTGTAGGAGCTTCACCATAGAGATGGGATGTGGAGCCTTTCCAGGACTATTTGTGTCCTTCTCTGCTGTCTCCTCCTCATGTGTCTCCTTCCATCTCCCACCTTTTTAGCCATGATCATCCCTCTTCCATCTTTATCTTCCTTTCTGCTCATGATCTGTGTGATTCACAGAATTCACAGAATCACTGGGTTGGAAGAGATCTCCAAGATCATCAAATCCAACCCCTGCCCTAACACCTCAACTAGACCATGGCACCCAGTGCCACATCCAGTCTTGTCTTAAACACATCCAGGGATGGTGACTCCACCACCTCCCTGCACAGACCATTCCAGTTGTTATCACTCTTTATCACTTTATCAAAGCTGTTCCCACCTGGCCACATGCACTGAGCAAGGACAGCAACCACCAAAACTCAGAGGACTCTGCTGCACAGGACAGAACACACCTGCTTGTCCTGCATGGGGTGAAGAAAAGCAGAAGAGTCAGAGCTACTCATTGACAATGGGAAGATGTGCTTTTCTCTCTGGGACATCTCTCTGTAAGTGACACAAAGTGCAAAGACCCCTTCCACCAGGAATTTCAAGATGTCAGAGTTTGATTTTCATCTTAACTTTTGGAAACATCTTCCATCTCAATTTTTGGAAAAAATTTTGCAGTTGTTATTTTAGAGAATTCCAAGTTTCTCTTTCTGTTCTGAACTTGAGATCATTTTCTGCTATAACAAACAGCAGGAAAACATTAAGATTTCGAAATATCCACTTCAAAAGAAAACCTGGAAGTGTTTCATTCTGAAAGAGCTCTGAAACAGATTCATTTTTTAATCCTGAACTTTTCTTTCCTGAATGAATTCTGATTCATCTGGCCCAGTTCCATGACTTCTTAGTAAGTTTGTATATGCTGAGACAATAGCAGTTCCAAGAAATTTTTCCCAGCCACTTCTGACCCTAACATAGAGTCCACTTCTAATGGTAATGTGCATTTCCATCTGAGCTGGAGGCACCCTGGCCCTCAGCTGTGTCCTGCAGTCAGCCCTTGAGCAGCCTGAGGGCACAGTGGGTGATGATCTTCCTGGCTCCTCTCTGCAAATCACGCCACCAAGGCTTTTGCTGCACTTCTCTCAGTCCTAGAACTAGCCAGGCATGCCCAGCAAAGCTCTGCTGTGGCTGGGAGAGCCAAGATTATCCACATTGCATTGCAGAGGGATGCAGGGCACACAGAGCCAGGCTGGCTGTGCTCAGAGCAGCAGGAGGAGCAGCACTGCTGGACCCTTCCCAAGGCTGTCCCTCACCAAAAGCTGCAAGCCACAGGTGATCACTGGTGGCTGGCTGTGCTGAATGTGTCTGGAAGTGCTGCTGTTACCTAAAAATCATGTCAGGGAGCCAGTGCTGCCTCAGGCACAGGAAAGCAGAGCCTTTGTACTTCGCTCAGCTGAGGAGACAAATCACTCATTCCTTGTTCCTCCACTGTGAGTGTGGGATTGGCTTTCCCAGCTGAGCTGGAAGTGGCCACCATGGGCTGGGCCCATGGGCCTTCCTGAGCTGTTCCACTGCAATCAGACCCATCTCTAGGGACAGGCAGACCTGCTGCAGCTGAAAACTTAGTCCACCAGAAAAGGGCTCTTTGCTTACCTGTGTCCCAGCTCTGCAGCAGCACAGGGAGAGCAGGAAGCCCTGAGGCTTGTGCTGCTTCAGAGAAAGGAGATGGCAGATAAATAAATCCATCTGCACTTTCTCCATTCATCCCATCCCATCCCATCCCATCCCATCCCATCCCATCCCATCCCATCCCATCCCATCCCATCCCATCCCATCCCATCCATAGTGTCAGGGGCACAAACAAGGAAACCTAGAAGTACTACACTAAACAGCCTTTTATTTTACAGGCACAATGCATAAAATAAATATGAAATCTGTCCATATTCAGGACTTTTTTTGGATTAGCAGAACCCATTGTCATAGCTGTAATGAGCTGTCAGTTCCAAAATATCAGTAGGGAACATGGATAAGTTTTTTGATGTGACAGAACTCAAACTGGCATGGATTTTACCTTGTTGCTAGTGCCAAAGCTGAGCCCACAGGGATGGCAACAAACACACCACACACCCTCCTTTAGCCTGGTGCACTTCTCTCTGTGTATATGGGCAAATGTGCTGTATGAAAATTTCTATTTGAGTCTGGGAGCTGCAGGAGATGGAGCACTGGAGAGCAGGAGCAGCTTCCCATGAGCCCAGGCTGTCCTGGCAGAGTGCAGGCATGATCCACCTTTGCTATAAACCTTTCTCTCTCTACCCTCTCTGGGAGGCCCAAGCTGTGGCAGCATCTTGGAGATAACTTCTAACACAGGAATATTTGCACAGCTCTCTCTCCTGGAGCCAGGCCAAGCTGCCTGTGGTTTGTGGCCAGCAATTACAAATATTACAGCAGAAGACAGTGTTTGTTTAACTGCTTGTTCTGTCAATACTGCAGCTTGCAAAAGTCCAACTGCACAGCCAGAGCTGGCAACGTGTTGGAAATCATCTGTTCTTGCACCAAGAGTAGGGATTGATTTCCTGCAAGGTGGGAGTGCCAGGCTTCACTGCCCTGGAGACCAGGGAGGGATGGGATGGGATGGGATGGGATGGGATGGGATGGGATGGGATGGGATGGGATGGGATGGGATGGGATCTATGGCATGGCATGGGGGTGTACCTACTTTCCAGAAGTGGTGGCTCTGCTTCCCTGTTATACTCTAAGCTAGGAAGTTTCCAGCATAAAGCTGTGGCCTGCCCTGCCTGGGTCTGACCATGCCTTCAGCAGAAGCTTCTGCACCTCAGGTCTTGCCTTGTGGAAAGGCAGAGCTCTGGCTGTGGGACAGTCTGTGGGCCAGGCAGCTTCTATCAAGGTTCATCACTGTGAAGCCCTGGCAGCAACGACCCCCAAGATCCATGACCGTCTTGAAATGTGAATAATGACAAGTCTTGGGTGGCACAGATGTTTTTTCTGCCCTCAAGGAAGCTGCTTCAGGATGCTCCACATGGCAGCAGGCAGCTTGGTCCTCTCTTGGCCTGAACTGTAAAGCTACAAACAGGGAGTTGCAAAGGGCAGACGCTCCACTCTGGACACTCAGCACACCCTGACACAAGAGACCCTACAGACCACAGAACCTCACAGACTGGATGTGGCATCACCTTGAGACAGGAAGGGACTGGCCTGCCCTCCAGTTTCAGACAGCTCAGCCATCCTTGCATGGTCCTATTTTGAAGCTCTTACAAGATGAAGAGCAGTCTCCAGGCAGGAAGATCTTCCTTGAATCTCACCTGAATCCTCCTTCCTGCAGCTGAAGCCTCTTAGTCATGATACACACCACAATCATGGCAGAAAGATCCATCCTCCACCTTCTCTGTGCATTTGAAGATTTCTCCTGCCTTCCTCTGCTCTCTGTTCTCCAGGGTAAACATCAGCACCTCCAGCTGCCAGGGCTCTGCTGGTGATTGCTCATCTCAAAACACTCTCCAGTCCATAAGATCCATATCTTTGCTGAAGTGCTGGGGCTTCAAGAATTCCCTTCCTGAGGGCTTCCCCATTCACAGCCATCCCATCAGATCTGCTCCTGTGTGCCAGGACAACACTGACCCAAAAATCCCCACACGTTTGCAGCACTGCAGCACAGTCTGGGCCAGGTTCACACCCCAGAGCAGGGAAGGAGCAGCACCAGCAGCCCCAGTACAGGGGCCCTTTGGCCACAAAACTCTGAGAAAACCTTCAGCACACATCCTTGCACTCATTTCAGCTCCTGCCATCTTGCTGATGGTTTCCTCAGCATCTGGCTGAGGTAGAACAGATCCAGATGCAGTGTTTTCCACTGGTATTTGTACAAAGCCCAGAGCCCTGGAATGGCACATGTTGCAAAAGCAGAGGGAATCAGAAGCTGTGTGTTTTCTGGTGTAGCAGGTGTGGCAGGTAGATGTGTCTTTGGGCTTTTGCCAGGGTGCAGGTAAGTGTTCTGGTGGAGCTTGGGAGTTCAAGAAGTGTTTGGACAACACTCAGGGTGGGATTCTCAGGCCTGTCCTGTGCAGGGCCAGGAGCTGGACTCGATGATCCTTGTGGGTCCTTCCAGCTCAGGAGAATCTGTGACTCTAGGAAGAGTTTAGCACAGTGAGAGAGGCAGGCAGCCCCTGGCAGCCAAGACCCTGACTCTGTACAGCACTTCCATGGCCTGCTCTGCAGGCCAGCTCCACTTTCCTCTTTGGGAAAGGCTTCAGGTTTCTTTCTGTGATGGCTCAAATTTGTTGTGAACCAGAATTGAAGTGTTGAGCTGGACAAACTGCTGGTTTCATTGCTCCTCAGAATAGCAGCTCTGTTTCCTAAGCCTTATTTATAAACTGCTGCTGTTTGGGGTTTTTTTGACAAAGATCATGAGCTCAGGAAATCAACAGTGGTTTCTGTTATCTGGAGCACAGCCACACGAAAGAGGGAAGAGAGTGTCACACTCCAGGAGCCTATTCATGGAAACTAGTATCTCACTGCTCTGCCCCTTGAGAGACAGATATTTATAATCCCTCACACTTCCTCTTCCTGCTCCTTGCTGTCACCAGCTCCAAAACCTGCTCATACTTCTCACCCCACAAAAGGACTAGCAGGGCTAGGCCACCTCTCTTCACTTCCTTCACTTCCATTGTAATTCATTGCTCAAACATTGCACAGAACAGCACAGAACAGCCTCAAGTTGTCTCCAGTGGACCTTCCCACCCACTGGTGTGCTTTGTCCTGGCCTTGGGGCTCCCCCCCATCAACCCAGGCACAGCTCAGGTCCACAAAATCCCTGGCATGCCCCACAGCTGTGCATGGCTCAGACCTGGAGCAGGAGGTGCAGTGAGGAGCAGTGGTGATGGACAGCACACGGGGCACCCCAGGGCAGGCAGACCTCTGCACACAAGGACATGGGCACCCACGGTGGCTCCAGATCCCTAATGCAGATTGCAAATACAGCAGTGAGACATCAGCAGCACAACCCTCCAAGGCATTCCCAAAGGTGCTTGGAAGCCCAAGGAGATCTCAAGATCTCCGAGAAGCAGTGCCCAGAAACTGCTGCACAAACTGCAAGACAGAAAAGGTGTGGAGTTACTGGAGCAGGCAAGGCAAAAAATGAAGGGGTTGGAGCATTTACTGTATGAGGAGAGGCTGAGAGAGCTGGGAGGTCCAAGAGGTGTCCATTCCCTGTGGCACAGAGCTGATGAGGACAGGTGATCTCCTGACCCAAGAGAGGAGCCCATGGGGGCAAAGGACAAGGCAGGGATGTCACAGGAAGGTTTGTCAGGCTGGAAGACTTTCTGCCTCACAGCAGGCTGCCTCTGCCTGTGAGACCTGTGCTCCCAGTCCTGCCATCACAGCCAGTGTGGCAGCCCCAGTGAGCAGGGCAGACCTTTGCAATGATTCAGACCTTGATCTGCAGGTTTGGAGCAGCTTTGTTCTAGCACAATGCTCCAGCCAGACCACTCCAGGGTGCAGCCACAGACTTCACCACATCCCAGGTACAATATCTTAAGGCAGCTGCTCTGGGGACACCTGGGTGGGTGCCCTGAGAGAGCAGCACGAGCATTCAGCCACCAGAAAAGCCAGCAGTGCACAGAACCCCTCACCTGCCTTGTTCTCCCCTTCCCCCAGCACACACCCAAAGCTCAGGGACCCAAATTCTGCACAGGACAAAACATGGGCAACACCTGCCACATTCCTGAGCAGTGACACTGGGTCAGCCAGTCACAAGCTCTAAGGCATTCCCCTGTGGCCATGGGGCAGAGACTGAAACACACACAGAAATCTGGCTGAACTCATGGAGCACATGCATCTCCCACGTTGTCCCAGTGAATGGTGATCATTCCAGGAGTGCCTGCAAAGTCTGTGTGCTGTGTCACCTGCTCCCACACCTTGAGAAGGAAACTGCAATTCTCATATAACTTTGGGAAAGGGGCTCTTAGCTGGGAATGCTGCAGAAACCTGTGCAGCTTGGATCAGCTACTCATAGGGAGAGCAGCAGCAGCTCTCCACCACCTTGGGCTACTTTGCAGGGCCCACATCCATGCTGGACCTTGCCAGTCCTCTGGAGTCCAAGCTCAGTCCAAATCCTCCTGAGAGCATCCAGCTGAAAGTGCCCAGAGCAGGTCTCAGACACAACGTGGCTCCTGCTGTTTTCCCTCCTCCTGGTTGCTCCTCCTTGCTCAGTTCCTGAGACACAAGACCCTTTGAACCTTCTCATGGAGAACCTTCCCTCTCTGAAGCACAGCTGGCAGGGCACTGCAGTGCCACCAAGGTGGGAGCTTAAAGCAGGTCCAGATTGCTCTCCAAGGTTGAGGGTGAATCACATGAGATATAGTGGACCAGATTAATGCCACATATTCATAGCAAGAAGGAGACCTTTACTCCCAGCCCAGTGCCCTTCCTCCCAGCTTATCACGAGCTCCAGCATTGGATGAGCTCCTGTGTGTGATGCTGGAAGTCCCTAAAGCATGAGATAACTACACCAGTGAGAAGGCAATTAAGCTGCCTGCAAAAATGCAGCCATGGAGCACAGTTCTGTGTGTTGTTTCCTCAGGACAACAGTAACACAGCCACCTCACCCCAAGACAGGAGAATGCTTTCACAGTGCTGCTGAAAAGTGCAGCACACCCAAGCCACAGCCAGGAACACAGCAGGAGCTGTGATGGCCCAAGTCTCACTCAAAACCTCCAACTTTGTCCCAAACAGAGTCTGTAACTCTAGGCAGAGCTCTGTAAGTTGGTGTCTCCTGGGAACTGCAGTTTTTTGATGTGGATTTCCCCATTTCAGACCCCCAGCTTTTCCCTAAACTCATATCATGCTCTCAACTGCAGAGCCCAACTCTGACCTTGCCAAGGCCAGCACTGGCAGCACTGGTGTCAGGAAATGAGGTATTTCAGGGATGCCAGCATATGACTGGCACCACCTCATGTCTCTGCTGGGTGCATCAGGGACACCACAGTGACAGGAGAACCTCAGGGTCTGGCCTTGGCCACTTCTCCACTGAGATGCACAGGAGAGCCCCTTGAGACCACCCTGCCTGTACAACCCTGTCCATAGATTCAGCAGCAGAGAGAGATGGATGGGGCAAGTGGAAGAGGATGGGGGAGGAGGGATGGATGCTGCTCCCACCCTCCTGCACCCCCATACCCACAGCACCAGCCATCCCAACACCACTGTCCCTGCAGGCTGGGCAGGAGGAAGCCCAGGCACAGTGTGGCACTACAAACTCCTTTCACAAGCCCACAGCATGGCCATGGCAGCAGGAGGAAGCCCAGGCACAGTGTGGCACTACAAACTCCTTTCACAAGCCCACAGCATGGCCATGGCAGCAGGAGGAGGGTTTCTCTCCCCACCTGACAGCCATCTACTTTCACCAGCTTGTCCCTTACACAACAGATGCCTTCAGCAGTCAGTGTTCCCAAAAAGGGCAGTTGAGTTTTAATCCTGACAATGGCAGCAGCAACACAAGCTGTTTTCCTAACATCACATATGCCAGCAGCTCTCATGGACTTCAGTGGATACTGGCCAGCAACGTGCATTTTCAGATAACACACAATTTCACTTTATTCCAAATAAATGAATAATTCACTTAAGTGTCCAGACAATTTTCTTCATGTGAAAAGAAAACCTGTCCACGTGAGAACTGGCCTTCCTTTGGCCACAAACACCTTTGCTTTGGCTGATCTTCATGTGCACTGCACCAGTGCTGCTTGAGCTCTGACACACTGCCCTGGTGACATGGCAAGATCACTAAAGCTCAGGCAGGCAGCAGCAGCAGGGCTGCTCAGTGAGATAGGCACAGCTCTGCCTCTCTCACCACAAACACTAACAGATGTTTTCTTCTGTGTTTCTAAGATCATAAGCAGGTCTTGCTCCCTGTCAGCTTTTACCACGATAAAAAGAAGAATGGATGACGCAAGAAAAAACTGTTTCTTCATTTCTTCAAAATAAAACAAACATTTTAATATGACAGGTTTAATATTAAGCAAAAAATTACCTATCAGTGAAATCCTTGGTTTAGCTGGCAGGTTTTTCTGCTAAGAAGGAATGTGCAGCACCAGAAAGACATTGCAGCAGATGAAGGAAACAGCAGTGTCCTGCCCTGAGTACCTTCTCCCCAGAACTGTCTGCAGCCTCCTGAGCTTGTTCAGGCTCTGTCAAGGGCCCTTGCCTGTTGCCAGCTCTTTCTCTGCTCTGTAAAACCAGCAGTTTCTCACACAGCAGTGAGTCTGTCCTGTCCTACCCCAACCCAGCAGTGACTCAGGGACCATCATCAGCCTGAGCTGGGGGCCAGCAGAGCTGGAGGGGGGCAGCTGGAGAGAAAACCCAGGGATTTTTGTCCTAAAACCCAGTGAAGGGTCTAGAGAAGGAGTAATAAGAGGAACAGCTGAGGTCACTTGACTTGTTCAGATAGAGCAGAGGAGACTGAAGGCAGAGCTCACTGAGAGCTGCTCACGAGGGGCAATGGAGGGGCAGCTCCCATCTCTGCTCCCTGGGACAGGGACAGGGACAGGGAAGGGCTGGAGCTGGGCCAGGGCAGGCTCAGGCTGGAGATCAGGGAAAGGTTCTTCCCTCCCCCAGAGGGTGCTGGCACTGCCCAGGCTCCCCAGGGAATGGGCACGGCCCCGAGGCTGCCAGAGCTCCAGGGATGGACAGGGGGGATTGCTGGGGGGGCTGGGCAGGGACTGGGGTTGGGCTCCATGATCTTTATGGGTCCCTTCCAGCTCAGGAATGTTCTGCAGTTCTATGAAGTCCCTGCTGCAGGCTCAGTCCACAGTCCCCTCACAGAAAACACAGCCACACATGAAGAGTCTGGAGGTCTCCTCTGTCAGCAGAGGCTGGGGCGCTTTGCCCTGGTTTTGGAGCAGCTGGTGGGGGCAGGTGCCCAGGCAGCACCAGGGCTGTTCCAGGCAGCCCCAGAGGAGCAGCTCTGGCTGCAGGACTGGCACAGCTGCACAGGGGCACAGCAGAGCCAAAGTCAGTGCAGAGCTGAGATCCAGCCACCCAAACAGGCTCTCCACGGGACACTCTTCACGCTCTGACGCCTGTGATGCCAATCAGGTGACAACAACACAATTTGTTTTCAGGAATACTGAGCTAGTGAATAACAAAAATAGGAACCTGACAAACAGGTCCCAGCGACCTGGATCCCAGGCAGCTCTCCCAGGACAAAACTTTCAGTTGCCCTGAGTCACCCACCCTGATCCTCCCCTGGCCATACAAAGCAGAGCTGCCAGCACCCAGCCCATTCACGAGCTTGCATCTTCCCAGGGCTTTGCTGCAGTCCCTGCTCAAAAGACCTGCACTCATTAATGGAGTGGAAAAGTACTTGGTGATCCTAATGCAGTCAGAGAGGGGCAGGTGTGACATTGGATGTTACAGCCATAAGGGTCTGGAAATACCAGCAAGAGTTTTGTTGCTACATCAAGCCTGGAAAAACAACCACCGACATCTCAAAAGGAGGTTGCATAACACGAAGGAAAGAGAAGGCAGATAAACAGCAACAGATATTCCTAATGATAATGAAACACCATCCTATAGCCCCCCCAAAGACTCACCACCACAGCCCTGACTACCCCAACCTCCAAATGCAAGGCATGAGGCAACAGCAGACCAGAGAAACGGCCACAGCTAATCTGCCTCAGCACAGCAGCAATGCAGGTGCCTGGAGATAACAAGAAATAACCCTAAGCCTCTCTGGCTCCCTGCCACAGACAATGCTGGGTCTCAAAGGAGCAGCACTTGAGTGAGAAAACCCCACTGCTGTCCATCTCCACTGAGCCCACCACCACAGCAGGTCCTGGGAGGAATGGGCAGAGGGACAGGGAAGGGCAGGGGGACCCAAGAAGAGGCAATCTTGACCCATGATGAGACAGGACACAGTGGGGTTCTTGCCAGAGAAACCACAGCTCTGCTCTGTCCACCTGTGCCTCAAATGCAGCCTGAGGGAATCATGGTGACCACAACATCCAGAAAGGCCATACAGTGATGGACACAAGCCTGGGCAGCGATGTGAGCCTTGGGCAAAGCAGCTTCTTACCCTGAAGCAGATCTATGGTCACTCACAGGGTTGACTCCTTGGTTTGTCTTTAGAAGGAAAAAACATGCTGGGGGACCTGGACTGATGGAACTGTGCAAGAGCAGAGCACCATGACTTGGCAAATGGACCATCCCTTGGGCACCAGAGCCAGCTAGTTCATAGTCTGTGGACTCTGAACACACAGAAACCTGGAAAACTCCGGGGTGGAAAGGAAGAACAGAAGTGGGAAACACCAACAGAGCACAAGCAAGGCCTGTGCAGGCTGGTGGCTCAGCTGTGGCCAGCAGCAGGACAGGCTCAGTGCCTCAGTTTCCCTGGCTGCAGCAAGCCACAGAAGTGTGCTGGGGAGGGATGCCAGCACGGGGAGGAGGTGAGTGGTGACACGTGTCCCTGCTGGGGCAGGAGCTGGTGACGATCACAGCCCTGCAGCAGTCAGAGCTGTGCTGGCAGACTGGTCTGGCTGCCTGCCGGCTCTGCCATGCTCGGAGCAGCACCTGGAGCCCTTTGGGCCGGGCTCAGGCTGCACCTCCATGGCTGAGTGCTGCTTGGGCTGCCAGCCCTCCACAAAGCAGGACAGATTTTCTGTTGTCAGACCCTATAGCGATGTCCCTGAGGGCTTGAGGGGCGATAAGAGCAATCTCTGGGCAGGGTGGGGACAGGCAGCTGGGTGGGCTGGGGCTCAGGCACCACATCACCTGTACTGGGTTTGGCTCTGCCACAGGACAAGAGCCCCTTTGGGGTTGAAGTGCAGCCCATCCCAGCCATGGTACAGGCCTCAACCCAAAGCAGCTGCCCTGGAAAGAGTCAGGATGCAGAGCAGGAGCTCACCAAGTGCCAGCCCCACTGTGCAGGGCAGCAGGGAGGAGATTCCAGACCCCACTGCCCCTCCTGCTTCCTGCCACCATCCCAGCCCCAGCTCCACAGGGACATCCAGGGAAGCACAAGGTGGTGCTGAGCTTGCTCTGGCCACTCTCCATGAGACCAGGAACCAGCAGCAGTGAGCAGAGCAGGAAGCAGGCCCAGAGGAAAGCAAACAAGAGAAAGCAATTGAGGAAGCTCGTGTCTCATTCATGTGCGTCTCAGCCAAAGTCCAAAGCAGGAGGCTCTTGCAAAGGACACTGGAAAAATTCCATCGATGTTATCTGACCCCACAGAGCAAGATTAGCCCAGAGGGAAAAAAAATAAAAATTGTTTACAAGCTGGGCAAGCCAGCTTGGTGGTTGGAGCGCACAGGGCGCTGGGATCAGCTGTGTCTGCCGCTCCCCTCCTGCCTAGCTCTGGCCTCAGCCACCTTTGCACCCTTTAGTGGCCCTGGCAGATGCTGCCAGGGGGCAAGTGTGCCCACATCAGCACACACAGGAAGTTTGCAGGCAGCACATGCGCACACACGGGCAGGGAGATCCCACACCCACCACCTGCACGCTTGGCAGGCGCCCACAGAGCTGAGAGGAAGCACAGCCTTGGCAAGCCAGCAGGGCTAAAGGCTCCCCAGAGCCCTGCACCCACCGGGGCTCTCAGGGCTCAACACACCCTTTGCGCCCCAAATGTGCTGTTTGCCCCCTTAGGCTCTGCCCAACACCTCCTGCTTTTTATGAAGTGTTTCCATTTAACACCGATGAGAATCACAGGCTAATGTAGCACCTGGATTCTGCTCTCCTGGAGGACCCATTTGTTTACCAGGCAGAATTCAGGGAGAGGAGATTTGGGGTTGCTGTTGGGTGAATGCTTGTGTGGCTGCTGTGTGGCTGTGCAGTTCCTTGTGCCCAGAGAGGAGCCACATCTGAGCTCTTTGCTTTTCCTCCTTAATATCTGGGGTTTTTTTTTTAATCTTAATGAAAAGTCTTTCCTGCTGCACACCCACAGTTGCTCTCAGAGAAATGAGAAAACCCACACTCATCCCCTCCCTCTCATCTAAGAGGCATTTGCTCAAGGAAGCTCCATGCCTGTTCCTGCCCTACATGTACTGAGGGATGGTCCAACACCATGACTGTGCTGGGCAAAGTCCTTCCCTGTAAATCACCTGTGGGTGACAGCTCCACAGACCCATCAGCAGGCAGCCAGTGCCTGGGGCACCTTCCCAGATGTTGCTCTGCCCTCCTCACAGCCCCAGAGAGCTCAGATCCACCACACCTTGCTGGACTGTGCTGGCACCCCTGGCCCTGATGGAGCCACAGATTCCCCATATCCTGCCCAGTGCATGGTGGTTGTCACCTTAATTGTCCATGTCAGACCCATCTGGGGACAAGAAATAGGTTTGGTAACAAAGAATTTGCTGTTGGCCAGTTCTCTTTGTCAGAGACACCTGTAACTCGGTGTAAAGAAGATTGATATTTAATTTAACTTCTAAATCTTGGCTTGTTGACATACTTATTTAAAGCCAAACTGAAGAAATTCCACCAGAATTTGCTCCTGGTTCAGTATTTATAGCACTATAGTCTCTGCTGAACTTCTCAGCTCCAGAGTTGAGGTTTGCAAACTGCAATGGTCCTTAAACAAACAAAAAATGACAGAGCATTGCACTCCCTTCTCATCTCCTGGTTGTCAATAAACAAATCTGCTGGGAAAGCATTAGATGTGCAGCAGAAACTCCCTAGGATCCTTCCAGATCTGGTATAGAGACCGTCAGCAGCTGACTGTGAATATTTTATTAAAGTGTATATCCCTAGACAGTCAAACATTAGGTAGAAAAGCTTTCAACCCCCTGGCATTGCAGGAGAGGCAGCAGACATGTCCCCAGGCAGGACTTGGAGCAATCAGATCATGGCAACCCTTCCACCAGAAGGGAAAAGCAGGCCCTGTGGGGTGGGCAGTGTGGGCTCTGGGCTCCCCCAAGTCCCACAGATCTGTCCAGCCTCCCTCTGCCTGGTTCATGGCCCCTCTTTCTTCCCAGAGCCTGAACCAGCAGCAAGGAGCTGCCTATGGGCTGGTGAGCCTTAAAAGATAAAAGTCTTTGCTTACAGAAAGCTCATGCCCATGGTACCTCTCATCCCTGCGGACTTTGGGGGCAGGAGTTTACCAGGAATGCCACAGGAGCTGCACAGTCAGTGCCTGGTGAGCAGGCATCAAATGTGTGGAGGGAACATCTCACATGAACAAAATCCCAGGTGGCACAGAGCTGTGGATCTGCCTCCTAGGAGGGAAAAGAGAAGATCTGCAATGTGCTGGTGGTCAGAAATCTGAACTTCTGCCCACCCACATGGATGCCTTGACCTGGGACAAGGACATGTGGGCAGTGCTGCCACATCCCCAGTCACACCAAGGTCATACCAAACTGGTGCCACTGGAGCAACAATCTGACTAATTCCCAGCCTGGGTAAAGCAGCCTTGATAACACAGGGCTGATGATACCAGCACAGCCAGTGGAGTGGAGACCTGGGTGTCTCGGTTTGAAGACAACTTTAGGAGAAAATGCTCTGAAATTAATGTTTCCTCTAAAGAGAAGGGCTCCAGTAATCCCTTTTTCTGATGACAAATGAATACCAATGGATGAAAATAAATAAAAAACAAACAAAACTGTTTATTAAAAAAAAAAAAGCAATCAAAGGGGTGCCCACAAGGCACAGAAAAGGAATGACTAAACGCCAGGTATTAAAATTTCCAAACTTAACTCCCACCCCTCCCCAGACCTCGTGGCTGGGACACAGAGATGGTGGCTGCCCCCCTTTGTCTCAGGAAAGGAGGGGGACAAGGAGCTCATGCAGCTGCTCAGGCAGAATAGATGGGAACCTTCCTGGCATGGTCTCCTCCTCACAGCAGGAAAAGCTGGTGGGTTCTCATGTCCTTTCTTGTGTTGGTTCAGCTTCTCCAAGGTCTCAGGTTCAGGGTGGCCCCCCGCCAGCTCCCCAGATGGACCAAAAAAAATAAAAAAAATAATCAAAGCTGAAACAGTTCAAGGAAAAAAAAACCAAAAAGCTGCCAAGAGGATTCCTGCATAGGGAACAGGGGAAAAAAAACCTTCTTGCTTCAAGCTAGCAAAAAAACGAATCCAACAAAAGGGACAGTGTGGTGTCCTGGCACACATCACAGCCCGAGCCCACTGGAAAGAGAGGGCTTGAACCAAACTGTGCAGGAGCCCAAGGCTCCCAGGTCCATCACAAAACTCCAGCAGCCATTTCTGGGCATAAAGCAGATTAGGGAATAAAGCACCATCATAAAATCACCCCGAGACATTGGGGAAGTCCCATGTCAGGAAGCCATGAGTGACATAGTGATGGAGGTGGCTGATGTGGTGAGCTCAATCACTGACCAACAGCCCAAGGGCTGGATCTGGCAGTTTATCTGCTTTCCCAAAAAGGCCAGTTCATCCTTGGGCTGATGACAGATGGCAGGGCAGAGAGGAAAGACACAAGCCTGGGGTTAGATGGGTCACACACAGAGTTTGTAAATATGGCTGCAGTGGTTTGGGTCCTTATCAAGACCTCAGCACAACAAGGACCCACGGGTTGTTCTGGGCCAAAAAGAGCAGTGAGAGAGATGCTACCAGAACTGGTCAGCCCTTCCCCAGCTCTACTCCCCAGCCACCAGCTGGGGCTGTGTGGATTGCAGCAGGCCCATCTAAGCTGGTCTCTGTAAAATCAAACATCACTGGTTCAAGGACAGGGAGCTCTCAGGACACAGAGCACAGGAAGCTGGCACACACATGGGGAAGCTGTGGATCTCTGGACACCTTTGCCCACTGCAATGCCTCCCATCCCCCTGTGCCCTTCCCTTCCTGCAGGCACTGCTTCTTCTCAAACACCCCAGGTAATGCTGGGGAAACATTTAGGGACAATGGCACAAAGCTGGCGCACAGCTCTGGTTCTGGTCAAAATATTTTCAGACTAGATGAGTAGCTGATAGGTCTTACCCTTGCAGAAGAAGTGAGTGAGTGAGAATGATCTGCAGATTTGTTTCCAAAATGAAGGGCAATTTATCACCTTTGGGGTCTTCAGTAATGCAAATGCTGTGGAGAGCCCTTTCCCACCTGTTACTCCTGCCCAAGAATTCCTGCCCTTGCTCAGCTCTTGCAGGACACACCACACCTCTCCTCCAAGTGAGAGATGTTTTCATGGCTGGATGCCTCTGAAAAGACAAGGGCAGACACTCCCCTAGCATTTATTCCTCACCTGGGTGTGCATCTGCATGTGAACTTGTAGGCAGGTGGGTATATGTGTGTGAGCGTGTGTTTATTAGTACTAAAAATGCATTTGTCAAAATCTCTAGAGTTAAAAAACAATCATTACGTAATTATATTGAACAATTAACGAACTGATTCATCAGCTGGAGGCTCACCAACAGCATCTGAAACCTATGCCAGCCACCTAACAAGGCAGAAGGTGGCACAAACAAAAGCAACTCCCAGAATGTCCCAGAGATTTATGGCCCTGTGCTCTGTCCAGATAAGAGAAGACACTTTCCATTCCTGGCTGCTGGCATCTTGGAGCTGAAGGCTCCCAGGTGCTACCTGCTCTGAGCTGCTGGTTTTGATACAGAAATATTCTATATAAGTAACGCTTTGGGTCAGAAACGTGGCTCAGAACTTCCCTAAGATGCCCATTCTGCCCTACTTAGACATTTCCTCTGTTCTCCAGGGTCTGCAAGCACCATGAATTCACAGAACACTTAAAACTCCACGAAACAACCACTCCAAGCCAGCAGAAAAGTTCTGTGTGTCACTGCCAGTGCCATGGTTTATAATGTTGTGGTTAGGAGTTGTCTGGGAGAGGATAAAGAATGAAGTTGGGGAAGCAAGCTGAACTATGTCATTCCTTGCCTTCCAAGCAGCTAACTATGCAACACTAATATCTTTTGAAAAGAAGTCTGTAGGTTCCTTCAAAACACAAAGCAGACAAGGAAGATCAGCACTGTTCTTTCACGCACCACTGGAATGCACCAGGTCCTGAGCAGAGCACCAGAGCTGCTGCAGTTTAGGCCAGGCTGTTATAATTTGGCTGGCAAAGCTCAGCAGGTGGGCAGGGGGTTCTGCAGTGGGAGCCCGTGAGACAGAGCTCACCTCAGAGGTGACAGAGACACTGCTGCAGAGTTACACCAGCAAACCCTGTGTGTACAACACCCTTAGCACCATATGTGTTTGGAAGAGTGGTGCACTCTTGCTAGGAGATGCTGCCGAGTGAGTACCAACCACGGAGCTAATGCCAACAACGACCCTCGGCCCTGGGAGCGCCTGCCAAAGGTGCATCCTCCAGCATGAACTGGGAGCTCGGCACAAACCCAGTGGCACCTGAGCCCAGCCAGGCACTGTGTGAGTGGGCACAAAGCCCACATTCCAGGAAATGCCCTGAACAGCCAGGAGCCCCTGAACCCCTTCATAGGACAACAGGGAATGGTTTCAAACTGAGACAGGCCAGGGTTAGATGATATATTAGGAATAAATTCTTCCCTGTGCAAGTGGTGAGGCCCTGGATCAGGGAAGACACAGAGAAGGTGGAATTCCAGAACGTGGAATTCCAGAATGTGGAATTCCTGAATGCCTCCTGGGCAGCGGCACTGGGAGGGGTTACTGGGGGGAACTGGGGAAGCGAGGGGCTGGACGGTACTGGGAGGAGGAAGGCACGGGAGAGGTGACACCGGAGAGCTGTCGGTGTCACAGGGATGCAGCGCGGCACTGGCGAGTACAGCACAACCAGCAGCGAGCCCGCCCCGCCCCGTGCTCG
Organism: Catharus ustulatus; assembly: GCF_009819885.2. Lineage (NCBI taxonomy): Eukaryota > Metazoa > Chordata > Aves > Passeriformes > Turdidae > Catharus > Catharus ustulatus. Next base: position 2,508,994 of record NC_046246.1, read on the forward strand.
CCTCTCGCCCGCCCGCGGGGCCGTGCTGTGCCGTGCCGTGCCGAGCTGGGCTGGGCCGCGCCGCCCGAGCTCCAATGGGCGCCGGGGCCGCCCCCTGCCCGCCCCGCCCGCAGCGCTATAAGTGCGGCAGCGCAGCCCCCGCTCCCGGCCAGCCCCGCCGAGCCGAGCCTGCGGAGCTCAGCCGAGCCCGGCCCGGAGCCGCTGCCCGCCGGAGCCCGGAGCGGGGCGCACCGAGCAGCACAGCCCGGCTCCCGGCGGGACCGAGCAGCACAGCCCGGCTCCCGGGGCTCCCGCAGCCTCCCTGCCGAGGAGCGGAGCGGAGCCTTCCCCCGGCGGCCGTGGGGGCTCTCCGGGACCCGCTGTCCGAGCCGGCTCGGCGGGGCGCGGGGCCGAGCCCGAGCCCGAGCCGCGTTCGTCTCGCACGGAGCTGGAGCCATGGCCGAGCATATGCTGATGCCGATGAGCCACGGAGGCGCCGGGCTGCAGAGCTACCGGATGGGGGTGAGCGGGCTGCAGGGACCCCCGCAGCACGGGCAGCATGTGCTGAGGACGCTGCCCGCCGCCGCTCAGATGATGCCCTACGGAGGGGCTGGCATGGACGGTGCCATGAGGCCGAGAGCCAGCCTCAGCGGACAGATGGGCCACCACCAGATGCAGAACGCAATGATGTTCAATGGCCCGGGTCAGCAGCAGCAGTACATGGGGCCGGTGGGCACCCAGCAGCTCATGGCCAGCATGCACCTACAAAAACTCAACACCCAGTACCAGGGGCACCCGCTGGGCATGAGCAACGGGCCCATGGGAGCTGGTGGGCAGCAGTACAGAGTGGGGCCGGGCCAGCACCCGGGCATGCAGCACATGCCCTCACCTGCGCTGACATTGAATGTTATGGACACTGATCTTATAGACGAGGAGGTCTTGACGTCCCTTGTCCTGGAACTGGGGTTGGACCGGATTCAGGAGCTGCCAGAGTTATTCTTGGGACAGAACGAGTTCGACTTCATTTCAGACTTTGTTAGTAAACAGCAACCCAGTGCCATCAGCTGCTGAGGGGCTTTGAGCTCCTCCTTGTGTCTTGGTGGTTTTGAGTTTGTTTCTAACTTTTCCCCACCTGCCATCCTCCTCCCACCCCCTGCCTTGCCCTGTCCTGGATTCCTGCCCTCCCCAAAAGGACAATCATCGGACACTGGCTTGCAATGGATTGCTTTTCTCTTCTGTGTGTTTTTTCTGTGTGGCAGTTTCTGGAGAGAGGGTTGGTACACCCCAAACAGAGAGCAGATCAAGAGCTCCTGCTGTAGAAATGCCTCTAAATGACATTAACAGGATTTCTGGCTTAAGTAGAAATAATGGACTACGACTTTCCTCAACTAGGCTTGGCGCACAAGAAGCAATAGGCAGCTGGCAGCCCTGCTGGTAGCTGGATTTGCTCGTGGATTCTGTGGTACCAGGGGAGTTGAAGGATCCGGAGAGAGAATTGTCTCCCTGGTGCATGGTTTGAACCAGTTTTCCCCTTGCAACCATGGGTGGGGTTAGTTATTTGTTGGGATGTTTTACTGTGACAGTAAATAGGTCTTCAGTCATGTCTGTTCAGCTCGGGAAGGGGCACTTCCCCATAGCAGGCTTTTTTTCTAATTTGCAAAAATAAAGTATGCCTTGGGGAAGGGTGTGCGTTTGTGCCTAAATGTTCATCTCCGTGGAACTTCGGATTTCGGACATGTACTGCTAATCAGCTGTAAAATTCACCGAGTGTTTGAGGTTGATTCAGGCATGAGACTTAAAGCTGCAGTCTGGCTCCACTATTTTCCACCTCTGAAACCAAATAAAGACCATGTAACTGTATATTTCAGTTCTAATCTTATTTATTTTTCCTGTGATTATTTATTTGCAAGGGCTCTTTTTGTTGTTTGGCTCTGGGACTGCTGGGAAAGATGCCTGGAGAGTACTGCAGCTTTAAGATGCTGGTTTGGGAAAAGCGAGCCTGGGATAGTTTTCAAGCTGCTCTGCAGAATGGTCCCTTCAACTCGAGATAGTTATGCTGAACGCGCAGGACTCTAAACCCAACACCTTTCTGAATGTGATAAAGATGACTCGATTTCCAATTCCCTTGCTCAGAGAGGGTGAGATGTAAAAGCCGGCGGGGTTTGGTTTCCTCACTGGCTCCTGTTTCCATTCTGGGGAAGCTCCGGTGACTCCTGGCTGCTGCTGCCCCCTGGTGCTGCCGGCCCTGGCAGTGTGTACAGATGGATTTGCCAATAAAAACTGAAATATCTCCCGTGTGCATTTGTTCAGTGCCCGTGTCCGGACTGGTGCAGTGTGCATCATTAGGGGAAGTGTTGCTTTTGCTCCTGTTGTGGGCTGTAGCCTGGTCACTTGTGATACTCGAGTTGGAAGGATTGGGTTTCCAGTTTAATGTTTGGGACTAAGTCCTTGAAGTGTGGCTGGGAGGATGAGATGCTCCTGCTCTGTACTGAGGAGAAATTAAAGGTGTGGATAGTCTGTTGTAGAATGCCTGCTTTTGCTGACTGACCCAGGTGATAGAATCATAGAATGGTTTGGGATGGAAAGTACTTAAATTTCATCTAGAGTTGCTCAGACAAGTGGGTGATGACTTGTTCCAGACTGAGTGCACATCTGACAGCTGGGCTACAGCTCTGCTAGCAGCTCTCTGCTGCAGTTTTCTATGCCACAAAAACTCTAAAAATCAGGACAGCTGTTGTTCTCCTACTCTTACAGGACTTAGATGTTTCTTTTTAAAGGGTTTCCAGGCAGTTCCTTTGCAGACTTGAGGGATATACCCAAGTGCTCCTTTCCTGCCCTGCAGTAGTGGGGCTGAGGATACAAGTATTGGAATGGCCAAACCACTTTGGACTGTCTGTTAATGTCCCCTGGTCTTGGTCTTTGCACAATTCAAGACCAGTTGTTAAAGTCCTGTCCTTTTGGTGCTTATGCCTGTACAGTCCAGAGAGCTGGTCTAAAAAATTATTGGAGGGGCTTTTGTTGAAGGTGGGAGAGCCTGGCTGGGCTGTCAGCTCTGTGGCAGTGGGCTGTTGGAGACCTGGAAGAACTTTGTTATCTCTGTGCAGCTGCAGGTTGTAGGTAAGCAGTGAAGATTTGGCAATCTCAGAATAAAAGTAACTCAACCACAAAATAAGCATGTTCTAGGCTGTCAGTTCTTGTTGGGGGATGTAGGCTCTGTGGTACACACTCCTGTCCCAGTTACAGAGGGACAGCTGTGTCCAGCCCACAGATGAGGACTATCAACTCAGCAATTTCTGCAGAGCTTTCCCAGGACCAGGTTTCTGTGTGATAAGAGCTTGGCACTTGATGGCCAGAGGTGCATCCTCTCAGTGCACTGGGAAAGATGCTCTTGATTGAAGTCAGAGTATGGGAGCTGATAACAGCAGAGATGTGGAGTGACTGGGGCTTCACAGTCAGGATTTTCTTGGGAGTCTGTCCCAGCAGGCTCAGCTGAGGTTATTTCAATGCTTTTGAGTATGTCACCCCTTCATTTCCCCAAAAGACCCTGTTAGGTGTGATCAGTTTGTGATTTTCTAGAGTACCCAGGTCAAAACCATTTATTTCTGCTAGAGGCCTGTTGCTTCTGTCTGGGCTGGGCTGGACACATGCTGTGATCATCTCCTTTGTAATGCTCTCCTAGTTCAGGTGCAGTTTGTCCCCCACACCCTTGTGCTGCAGGCTCTGAATGCCTTTGTCAGGCACACAGGACATGTACAGCAGCACAAGCTGCAGCTTGGACAGCTCAGGTCTTGCTCTCCACTCAGCTGAGTGATGCACCCTGCTTGCCTGGGCCCCCTGGCAGGGAGATTGGCCCCACTGTGACCAGAGGTGCCAGGTGGCACAATGGGACATCCCAGCTACCTGGGTCTGCAGCAGGTTCCTCAAAGGTCACCAGAAGTGTAACAGGGCTGAGTTCTGCTTTTCCCATCCAGCTGACACTGAGCTCTCCATCCCACACCAGGCAGGAGGGCAGCAGGGTGGTCCCCAAAGCTCTGCTGGGGACTGACAGGCTCTGCAGGGCACTGCACACTGCTGCTGAATGACAGTGCCCATCAGTTTGGGAGCTTTGAGGGCACATAAATGAGCTCCTTACATGGAGAGTTCATGTTTACAGACAAGCACCACCCCTCAGGTACCAGGAGATTATTTTCTGTGTTGTGGAAGAAGAGAGGCTCTCAAACCCCACCTGGTCCCCTCACCTAGGCTGGATCCTCTGTAATGCTCCAAATAACTATTTGTGTGGTGTCCAGGGCTTCAGGCAGCCCCTGGGAGTATGTGAGTGTGAAAGCACAGAAGGAAAAGGCCTTTCTCCACATCCCTGCCTCTGACCACGTGAAGTTTGTTGATAGCACAGGGTGATGTAGAGTTGCAAAGGTGAAAGTCTGGTGCAGAGGTGGTGAAGGATCTAAGAGTGAGTGCCCAGGCAATAGCATGAGCAAATACAAAATGATGGCTAGAGGGTTAATCCTCATTGACTTCACACAGTGCTGAGCTCTAAACTAGCTACAGCCACTCAGCAAAGATCTTAGTGTTACAATAAATGTTTCTCTGAAAAATCTCAGCTTGCTGTTCATGAGGAGACGGACAAACAAAAGCAAAATCATTAGAAGATGAATGAAAAGTAAAATCAAACAGTGAATGCCCTACAGAACCAATTTATCTGCATCCTGTGCACTGCCCATGATGGTGAATTGTCAAAAATTCTGGTCTGTTTAGAGAAAAATGATAATGTAAAACTAGAGAAAAGGTAAAAAAAGAAGAGACAACTGAGGCATAGTAATGTTTCTCAGAAGAAGCCACAGAATAACTTGGGACTCCTCAGTCAGGAAGAAGCTGGGCAACAGAAGTTTATAATGTAAGTGAAGGGAGAAGGTGACAGGGAATTATTTTCCCCAAGTGTGATGGGAGAGATCTGCTGATCTCTGCAAATTCAGCAGCGGCCAGGGTCAGACCTGAGTAAACAGAGGTGTTTCTGCAGGCAATGTGTAGCTCATTGAAGCTCTTTCTGACAATATGGGAGCTCCATGGACACTTGGGGATACCTGAACATTTCTGTATGACCAAAATCATTGATCTGTGGCTCAAAAGAACTCCTGAATCAAAGGTTCCCTACCCAGAAAATGGGTTTTTTTGTTTTGTTTTGTTTTAGGGGTTTCTTTGAGGGTTCTTTTCCTGACCCCTGCCATCAGTGGGGGTGCCATGTGTGAGAAAATTCCCCACGCACATACACTGTGCTTACATACACTGCATTCAAAAGGCAGCCTGCTCCTTTTCCTTTCCTTTTTCCTTTCCTTTTTCCTCTCCTCTCCTCTCCTCTCCTTCCCTCCCCTCCCCTCTCCTCTCCTCCTGGGTTACCCTGCAATGCCAGTAGCAGGGCAAAGAACCAGGCAGCAGGTTTGTCCAGGCAAAACAGTGTGAGAAATAGGTAACAATTCACCTCTTTGTTATTAACAATTCACCAAATGGAATCTGGAATCACAGCAGGGCAGATTTGGCCCGGGATGTCCCCAGGTCAGAGCCAATAGGCAGTGAAGTGCAGTGTCCATGTGTGTGACACAGGGAAGGGCTGACACTCATCTAACAAATCACAGAAAGTGCCCCACAATGCCCAAGACTGGGGACAAAGTGGGATTGCCCTCCTGTTTCACCTTCACCATCTGCACAGAGAAGCAGTGCTGGAGGGGCAGGGGAAGCTCAGCCTGCCGCCACTCACCTTCGTGTCCCCATCCACCCCACAGAGGAGCCAGCTCAGGCTCAGTGCATGGACACACAGCCAAGGCTCTGGCTCATACTTGCTGACTTGCTGTTTCATCTCTCAGGTGTCTGGATCCTGGGGAAGGACATCACAGTCAGAAGGATCAATGCAAGGGGCTCTACATCACTGCCCTGGGCCAGGCAGGGGCTGGAGGCCCCTGAGCATCCCACTGTGGAGTATTCCCAGGGAGTATTCCCACTTTGCTGAACTCAAAACCCTAGTGCAGCAAGAATTCCCAGGAGCCTCTACATGTCTCCACATGAATAGGGATTAGGGAAAGCTGCTCTTGGCCAAATCCAAGTGATATTCCAGAGACAAAGGACTAAGCCCATAGTAAAAGCTTGGCGAGTGTCTCCTTTCGCAATCATCTGATCCCAGCCCATTCCCAGATCAGCCTTTGCCCTGAAGAAGAGGGAAAACAGGGATCTGCACCTCCAGTCTTTGATAGCATGTTGTCATTTAGAAAGCCAGTGGCACACTGTGGTCCATCTCAGCAGTATTTGCATGCTGAGGGGCTCCTCTGGGGCATGTCGTTGTTCAGCATGTTACAACACTCCCGATTTTCAGATGCTGGTTACAGTCTGCCGTTAGGTTGCTTCATAATTGCTACACCAAGGTATGGACCAAGTCCTGCTTTTCCTGTTTCAACTGTTAATACAAAATTCAGTTGATTGCAATGCATTGTAGTGAGTTGAGGAAAGTTTTGACAAGCCAGCCAAGTCCCGTGTCAGTTGTGTGTGTGCAGCTCAGAGGCAGTGAGACCTTTCAGTCCCTTTCAGTGTGCAGGGGCTGTTCTGCATCCTGCAGCCTCTGGACAGATTATTATTTCCTTTCCAGATTTGCCAAAAATATCCCTGAGTTCACATTTCCAGGGAATTCTGCAAGTTCAGCCTGCTCCAAACATTCATGACCTGCTCATGACCACTGAAATACCAGGGGGGTGAAGAGATCTCAATGCAAGTTTTCTGATCTCTCATCAGAGCTGTTGGCTCTGATCCATGGTCCATCCTCACTGCTTCAGCTGCAAAAAGAAAGCAGATTCCCCCATGGAAATCTGGCTCTCCCTGCATGGCTGAAGAGCTGTGTGTCTGCCCCATCCTCTCCCAATCCTCTGCACACCTCTGCCTTTCTTCAACAGCACAAAACAAACTCCAGAAAGGGACAGAGGGTTTTATTTAATTCCTTAATTCTCAGCCAAACCCCTGTGCCAGTTGTTTTGCCAGGCACACTGGCCTTCTGTGCCAGAGCCACAACCAAAAGCCACCACATCCCTACAGGTGGAAGAATACAGGTAATGCTGCAGTACTGTGAGCAGTGCCAGGAGCAAAGCTGGTTTGTCAAGAAGGCACAGCTAGATAAGGGAAGGAACAGTAGTTTTAGTAACTAAACCTAGCTGTAGCTTCCTCAGAATTTCTGCCAGGGTCCAAAAGAGGATCTCAGTGTCCCTGAAGGAAGAGGAGCTCAGCACAAAGCCACTGACCTGCTGAGGGAGAGAAGGAGGGAGGGAGCATGCCCAACATTCCAACACAAACTGGATAAAATCCAAAGAAAAGATTCATTTCATCTCATGGAGATGAGATTTGAAGGTGCCTATTTTCCTTTCACAGGTGTTGGGAGGAATGGGTTAAAAGAAGACTGGTGAGGAGGATTGTAAATGCTCAACTGACCTTGCAGCTGGGAATAACCCTTGATAAAGCAGTGCAAGCAGCAGACTGGACCAAGTTTGTGTACCTCTGCCTGGCTGTTGCTTTGGGGATCCCTGGGACAGCTCAGTAATGGTAATAAATTTGCTCTTTGTGCTTGAGCCATGGGTTTGTGGCTGTCCCGACTGCCTCCCTGTGCTGACTCACACAGCACAGAAACAAAGTTAGCCAAGGCTCCAAGGCTGTGTTTTAGACCTCCCAGAGCAGCCAAATCCCACCTCTAGTGTACTCAACTGTCCAATACCTTGGAAAGGTAAGTGCTCCTGATTTCTGCCCGTGCACCACAGGGATCTGTCTCTTTGCACAAGCCCAGCTGTGTCACACATTAAGACATGACTGCCACAAATGGCCAATTGCTCCTGCAAAGCCTTTGTGAGAATTCAGGGTTGTGAACAGCACCACCTGCACAGCCAAGGGATTTAGGGCTGAATTAAGTACTCACTGGAGTTTGACATTTCCAAAGAGTTACTACAAGCTGTCAGTACTGGAGCGTGCCTCCAGCAGATGGGCAGCAAGACCTGCTCTATTTGCTCCTGTCTGAAGGATCTCTGGGTGAGCTCAAGGCAGCAAAAGAAAATCTGCAAGAGTCCCTGCCCCCTGCAAGGGAAGGCTCAGCACTGCAGGCTGTTTATAAATAGCCAGTTTCAGGAAAAGGCCCTTTCCGTTCTGGTGTCAGTACGCTGTAAAGAATAAACAGCTTTCAGAGCTGAAAAAAGCCCTCCTTATCTTCCCATGCAAAACGTGCCTCCATGTGCCCAGCAAGCTCCAGCATTTAGGGCACAGCTGGGGTCCTCTCAGCCACCAGCGAGGCAGGCAGGAGACCCTGAGTCACATCCTCCACAGAAATGTTCGTGGCAGTTTTGACGTGGCCACCAGGCAGAAGGCAGGCTCGTTAACACAGGATGTGTAATCAGGGCCCTCATTTCTGGGCTGCTGACCTGGGTTATGCTCAAGAGGGGTTCAGCATACTGGAACAGCACCCAGGGTGTGAGGGCACAGCCCCTCATTGAAGAACATTACTACACTTCAACAGATCACCTGAGCTAGACTATGGGTTAAATTCATGGTATCCCAGAGGAAAAACAGGTGAATAGTCTGCCAGTGTGAGACTGGCAACAGCAAAGCTAGGAGCAATGGGAGGGAGCCTGCAGCTTCTGCTCTGAGCACTGGGCAGCTCAGCCCAGAAGAGCCCCATGGGAACTTTATGGACTCGTCCAGCTCAAAATAGCACTCAGACCTCTCTAGTGGAGACAAAGTTTCTGGAATCTTGGCACGTTCTGACTTTTCCCTTTGTTTTCATTCCCGGGAACCCACGACTGCTCTGATGCCCAGTACGAAAGGGTTAGAAGGGACAGGTGAGGATTGCAGTGGTAGGGGTGGAGGGGAAGAAAAACCCTGTCTATAGCTGGGTTCATTGCCACGGCAGCATCTTGAAATCAGCTCTTTGGAGAACCCAGCATACAGCAGAAAAGAGCATGGGCAGGGTGTGATCAGTCTGTCCTCCCCACCCCAGCATGGCTGTGCCCGTGGCTGCGGGGTGATTGCTTGGGGGCCATCGGTGGTGACCTCGCCCCAGCACGGGCACCGCTAAGCAGCCGTGGTACTGATAGAGCCGGCGGGGGCAGGAAAGGTCCCTGGCACCCTGGGCCACCCTGGGCCACCTTGGGCCACCTTGGGCCACCCGGGAACTCCCGCGGGGCGCTGCTGCCCCCGCGCGGCACCGGGCGAGAAACACCGGGCAGTGGGGGCAGAGTGCGGGATGCGGAGTGCGAGGAGCGGGATGCGGAGTGCGGGGAGCAGGGTGCGAGTTGCCAGGTGCTGGGTACTGAGTGCTGGGTGCAGAGTGAGGGGTGAAGGGTGCGGGATGCGGGGTGCCAGGTGCTGATCGCTGAGTGCTGGGTGCGGGATGCCAGGTGCTGGGTACTGAGTGTGGGGTGCAGAGTGAGGGGTGCAGGGTGCTGGGTGCAGGATGTGGGGTGCCAGGTGTTGAGTACTGAGTGCTGGGTACTGAGTGTGGGGTGCAGAGCATGGGATGCTGGGTGCAGGATGCCAGGTGCTAGGTACTGAGTGCTGGGTGCAGGATGTGGGGTGCCAGATGCTGGGTACTGAGTGCTGGGTGCAGAGTGAGGGGTCGGTGCTGGGTGCAGGATGTGGGGTGCCAGGTGCTGGGTGCAGAGTGCTGGGTGCAGGGTGGGTGCTGGGTTTGGGATACGAGGTGCCAGGTGCTGAGTGCTGGGTGCAGAATGAGGGGTGCAGGGTGCAGGGTGTTGGGTGCGGGATGCAGGGTGCCAGGTGTTGAGCGCTGAGTGTGAGGTTCAGGGTGCTGGGTGCAGGCTGGGTGCTGGGTTTGGGATGCGGGGTGCCAGGTGCTGAGTGCTGAGTTCTGGGTGCAGAATGAGGGGTGCAGGGTGTTGGGTGCTGAGCGCTGAGCGTGAGGTTCAGGGTGCTGGGTGCAGGCTGGGTGCTGGGTTTGGGATGCGGGGTGCCAGGTGCTGAGCGCTGGATGGAGAGTTCGGGGATGGCGTGCCAAGACCTGGGTGATGAGTGCTGAGGGTCCTGGGGTTCACAACACTGGGGTGCCTTCTCAGAAGCAGGTGCTGGCCCCATCCTTCCCACGGCCACGCTGTTTGCTCCAGGGATGTGGGGATGTGTGGGCTGTGTGTTACAGTGGTTGTATCTTCATGCTGTGCACCCTCAGAGCGAGGAGCCAGAGCTCTGGGAGTCCTCCTTGCTGAAGCAGAACACACTGTAAGCACAGCAGCATCGTGGGGATTCCCTCAACAGCTACTGCTGTCACTTTAACTCCTCCTGCAAAACTCCTTTCCTGCCCCATGAGCTCCCCATGTCCCATCTTCCCACTTCCATTTGTGTCACAGGTTGGTATGAGTGTGACTCCCAGAGCAGCATGTGGGTGGGCAGACAGGAAAGTTTCCTTTCCAGAGCCTCACCACTCTCATAGGGAAGAATTTCTTCCTAATATCCCCTCTACCCCTGCCCTCTGACAGTGGGAAGCCATTCCCTTTGTCCTGTCCCTTCATCTCCTGTCCAAAGTCCCTCTCCAGCTTTCCTGGAGACCCTTCAGGCACTGGAAGGCCACAATAAGATTACCCTGGAGCCTTCTCCACAAGTTTCATCCATGGCCCTGCTCCATATTTACCATCATTTTGACCTGTTGTGGATGCTTCTGAAATTAGGAATTTTTTGTTGTACCAAGCACTTCTCAAAGAAATATTTCTACTCTTATTTTACATGTACACTGACTTCTTTAGTTCTTACAGAACCCCAGTTTTTTTCTTCAAAGATTGGATGTACTTTCCTTAAAATACTACAACTACTGCAGCAGGGAGCAGAAAGGGATCATCTCTGAAATTCCTTTACTCTTGATTTGCCAACATTTGCATTCTTGCTGGTGGGATTGCTCAGAACTGGAAGCATGGCTCCTCCTCACCCTGTGCCAGGCTGTCACTGCACCCCTCACCCTGGCAGGGCTCATTTGAAAAACTTCTTTAGCAGTGTTGCTGCTGAATATCCACCATAAAAACTTTTGGCCATATTCACCAAACTCCTACCAAGACATGGAAATGTTTAAAAGACAGCTGATCACAAAATAAGTGCCAGGACACATTTTGTTGTTAATAACTCCCATTTCTGAGCAGTTTTATTCTCGAAGGGAGCCACCCTCAAATGGCATTCTCTGCTATGCCTGGCCTAGTAGCAAATCCTGCCTGGAGATCACCAAGGTCTTGGACAGGAGGAGTTTCCTGTGCTCCTGCAGACAAGCTGCCCTTCTGCCATTCCATAGGGGAAGAGTGACAGCAAGCTGTCACAGCATGAAACAGCATCCTGAACTGGGCTTGTATGGCTGTACTGGGGCAGGCACACTGCCCAGAGCAGAGCACATCTCTGTAAAAATTAATGTTACTCCCAGGTGATGGAAGGAAGGCATCCTATCCTATATCCTATATCCTGTATCCTATATCCTATCCTATATCCTATCCTATCCTATCCTATCCTATCCTATCCTATCCTATCCTATCCTATCCTATCCTATCCTATATCCTATATCCTATATCCTATATCCTATATCCTATATCCTATATCCTATATCCTATCCCATCCCAGCTGGGGAGTGACTCTGCCCCTGCACTCAGCCTTGGTGAGGCCACACTGTGAGTACTGCGTTCAATTTTGGGCTCCTCACTTCAAAAAGGACATTTAGGTGCAGGAGCATGTCCAGAGAAGGGCAACAAGGCTTGTGAAAGTTCTGGAAATCACATTTTATGAAAAACTGGGTTTGTGTAATCTCAAGGAGGCTCAGGGGGATCACACTGCTCTCTACAACTCCCCAAGTGTCAGTGGTGTCTCAGGAGCTTGAGACAACCACTGGGTATGTTAAAAGTCTCTGTGTCCCAGCCCGAGCACCAGAGAAAGAGTCAGGAGACTCTTCTGTGGTTTCCAGAGGTGTTTATTTTATCTAAATTCAAAGTTCTTTCCCTGACCAGCTGTGGTCTGTTCAGCAGCTCAGCCCCAGGCACACTGCCCGCCTTCAGGATGGTATTATCTTTTTATACTACAAACTACATGTAGAACATTATCTACAATTATCTTCCAATACCTATCACTTATATTGTACAGTCTGGTTCTACTCTAAACCAATCCAAAAGTGCCAACATCACCCAGAAGATGGATGCCAAAAAGGAGAAAGGACAGAACACGCCCAAATTCCTCCATCATGACCCCAGATCCTTATTCTTGAAAATCTTAAAAATCTACTTTTTCACCTTGTGATAAACTAACTTATACTCTACTTATTTTTTGTGGCTTGTAACTCTTCATGTAAGGGTGGTAATTTTTCCCAGGGGCTAAAATCAAAGGCACAGGGGTTTTGGGCTCTGTGCCAAGGCTCCTGAGCCCCCTGCCAGGGTCTCAAACCATCCACGGCAGCCAGAGGGATGTCCTGGGTTCCACACCCAAGAAAAGGCTGTAGTGAGGTGGGTGCTGGTCTCTTTGCTGTGCCCGCAGTGAGAGGATAAGAGGAAATAGCCGAGACAGTGGAGATTGGGATGAGATATGAGAAAAAAACGTTGCGAGGCACTGAAGGGGCTGCGCAGGGAGGTGGTGGAGTCACCACCCCTGGAGGTGCTGAAGAGGCGCCGGTATCCGGCGCTGGGTGCTGTTTTAGTGGTTTAGGGGTTACAGCGGCAGTGCTGGATGATGCTCCAGGCCCACTGCCACCCCCCCGGACCCCTCGGCTGCACACTCCGCTCCTCTCCCCTCACGGCGGCCGCGCCCTCCTCCCGCCGCTCCTCCCGGCCCCCGGTCCGTGCCCAGCGCGCAGGCGCGGCGGCCGCGCAGGCGCGGGGCGGGCGGGCGCTGTCAGCGGGGCCCGCGCTCGCTCCGGCCCGGCCATGTCGTACGGGCCGCTGGACCCGCGCGGCCCCGGGGCGCCGCCGCCGCCGCCCCGGGACTTCGGCGGCATCATCCAGACATGTAGCGGCAACGTGCAGCGGATTGCGCAGTACAGTGAGTGCGCGGCCGGGGAGGGACGGGGCTGGGGCCGGGAACATGAGGGTGCGGCGGGAGCTGCGGGGGCAGAGCCGCTCCGTGGCGGTGCCGGGCAGCGGTGCCCGAGGCGGGCGGACCGGGCCGGTGATGCCCAGCCCGGCTGCTGGCGCTCTCGGTGATGCCCAGCCCGGCTGCTGGCGCTCTCGGTGATGCTGACGCTCTCGCTGAGGGTCTGTCGCTGTCACCGAGCCTCCCTTCCCCGGCCTCGCTGACATCTCCGGTCCGCTCGCTGCCATCGGTGCCCTCAGTGAGGGCTCCGGGGAACTCCCTCGCTGTGCCAAGGATCTCGAGTGGGGATGGGAACGGGCGGCTTTCCCCTCGCTGTGCTGGCAGTGTCCTGCTCCTGGACAGGATGTTTGATTTAATTAGGGACAGGGTGTTGCACTTCCTTGGTCGCCTGGTTGTCATTAGAGAAAGTTGTCGGTATTGTGTGATAATAATAAAAATCTCAGTACTGATGGCTGAAATGCTGCTCACTAAAGTAAGTACATTCAGGAGATTTTTTGGTATAATTCTTCCTTAGGATACAGCCTTTGTTAAAAAAGACATTAATTGTTCAAGTGCCTGTGCAAGTTTTTACGGGCAAGATCAGTCGAACATGTTGGTTCCTCAGAAAGCTGGTGACTCCTCTGATGATGCAAAGCTATTTATGTTTCTGAAAATGCTTTGCTCAGTCATATTCATTTCTCCTTGGTGTAGGCATTGCTGAATTGCTTCAAAGCTTGCCAAATAGCATGGTTTGTTGAGGTTTTTCCCTTTTTTATTTTTTTCCTTTACACTCCTTGTTTCTTCCTTCCACGGGATTTCTTAGAGCCTCCTGTTCTAAGCAGCTCAGCTTCTCTCTCTCATAGGACAGGCTTCTGCTGTCTCATGACCTGCAGCCATCCTATCTCCATGCTGCCTATCTCAAGTTAAACAAATAGCCTTACAGTTTTATCGAGGTGGGTGGGAACACACAGAACATCTGACTTAACGTTACAGTAGTTTACTTTATTGCACTCTATATGATAGCTTTCCATTCAAACCTTTGAGAAGAAGATACATTGAAATCTTAAGGCTCTCTTCATTTCTTCTTCCCCTATTAGGAAAAGAGCAGAAAAATAGACACAGCTGAGTGTTATTCACTTCCATGGGGAGTCTCTGTGGAATGAGCATTTCACACAAAATGTACAGAAAACCGGTAGCCTGAGCTGGCAAAATTGTTGATTGCTCAGGTAATGTAACAGACTTGCAGCTAGAGGAGAGACTGAAGTGTTTCAAGAAATCTTAGCTGTCAGACAGTGAGCATGTGGAAGGCTCTACAGCCTGAAACTAAAAGGGCTTGGAGATGGAAAGCTGTTGACTGAGGAGCTCTGTGTGTTGGTACATACCCACTATCCAAAGAATAAAGATTTCCAGCCTCTTCCTTTCATTTCCCAGACACTTTATTCTCATTTTGTGTAGACTGTGTGTGTTGCTGTTGGCCGAGATAAACTGAGCAAAGCGAGCTGCTGAACCTGGCTCAGGGCAGGACAGACATTGCCCAGCCTGGAAACAAGACTGCAAGAATCTCCCCATGCAGAGGGAAATAAGTCACAGAGTGTCTGGACATTATGGCACAAATGCTGTTTGCCAAGTCCTCAGCATCCACACACAGAGAGTGCAGTCCTTGAGCAGTTTGTCATCAACTTGACTGTGAATTTCTCTGACCTTCCTGTGTCTGACAGAGCTGTGAAATATGTGCAGTCTTGCTTGCTGGAAGCCAAGCTCAGTGTATGAGGAGTTGCCAACCAACTCCTCACAAAATAACCTAATGGAAGTCTGAAATCCTAGGTGAGAATACACTTGGTGGATGTAAAAGCTAATTACTGGCTAATTACTGATGAACTTGTATTGCAGCTTTAGCTGAGCTGCCGTTGCTATTAGCCATTGGACATCCTTTAAAACAAGTGGCCATTGTAGGGATCTGATGCTTCTCCAGCAGCACATTTAATCAACTGCAGAGGCTCCAGGCTGAAAGCAGAAATTATACAGGAGGGTGTCTCTGAATTGGAAGAAACTCTTGTTAAATTCATGAGATAATTCAGTTCAATTCAGTTGCTTGTGGAACTGTATTAAGGTGATTCTTGGTCTTGCCTCACACTGGCATGATGCAATAGCAGAGATTTCATGACTGATTTTGCACAATCAATCTTTATGCTGCTCTAAGTGCTGAGCCCAGCACTTCAGTAATGATAAAAACTGTGCTGCTGCAGAATAAAGTAGATCAAGAATAAAGCTTCTTGATCTGTCAGAAAAGAATTCTAAGGTAGGGGGAGTGGAGAGAGAAAATGTACTTGCTTTTCTTGTAGGTTAATGGTTTGATATGATTCATTGTGTGGTTTCATGATCATGAGTGCCTACACAAAGAAAATAGTGGGAAAACATTGGAGATAAGGGAGAAGGAGCTCTAAAATATCTCTCTGTGCTACAGCATGAATTCAAATTGGCAAAGGCAAACTTTGAGGTGCAGGTTGCTATCTGTTGTTCCTGAAAGATAGTTTGTGCCAGTATTGTGAAAGGTTTGGACTATCATGAGTAGAAAAATTCAGGTCTGGGGTGCAGTGGGTGGTTTGAAACTAATAGCAACACTTGGCATTGTCTTTTAATTTTTTTTAACAGAGCACTAATAATTCAAGTAATTTAAAAGTAATGTAAAAGTGGCAACACAGCCTAGTGAAGTTTTTCTGCAGCAGTTATAGCCTGAAATAGCAAGGCTGGTAGAAACAGCTCTGTTATTGGTTTAAAAAGGTTGAGGAAAAGGAGTGCACAAACTCTTAGCTCCAGTGACTTCTCTTCAGGGTATCTGTGCCTCACTATCACTTTCTTGTCTGAAAGTTATTTTGTTAGGCTGGATCATGTATAGGTGGGGAGGTTTAAAATACACTTTGCATTTCACAGAATCCCAGAACTGCTGGGTTTGGAAGGGACCTCTGGAGTTCATCCAGGCCCTGCTAAAGCAGGTTCCCCCTGAGCAGGTTGTGCATGCAGGCAGGGTTTGAATATCTCCAAGGGAAGGAGACTCCACAGCTCCTGTGGGCAGCCTGTTCCAGGGCTTTGTCACCCTCTCAGCAAATGAAATTTTTGTCATATTTAGATGGAATTTCCTGTGTTTCAGTTGTTGCTGTTGTCCTGTGTCCTGATTCTGGCCCCATCCTCTTGGCATCCACCCAGAGGTTAAGTCAGATATTGAAATAAATTTAGCTTTTAGATTTCTTTTGGGGAAACCTAAAAGAATACATTCAAGAAGGAAAAAAATATGTTTGAACTTGTCTTATTAACTCATCTTGTGGTGTCTTTATCTTCAGCTGCTCAAATAAAGAATTTGATGAGCCAGCTGGGAACCAAACAGGATTCCAGCAAACTTCAGGAAAATTTGTGAGTATTAAATGAGCAAACATTGGTATAAATGTTCTTTCATTTCTGTCTGTGTTCTTAGGATAGTGGGTTACTTGCTTTGGGGAGATGCTTTATTAGATAAATTTAATACAGTCCTACAAACCCAGAATGACTAGCTGCATAAAGTAGTTTACTGAACAAATTAAGGTGTTTCTGCAGGACTCTGGAGAAGCCATTCAAAGCTGCTGGGTAGGAGCAGTTCTTTCTGTATTGTTCTTCTGTATAGTTTTTCTATAGTTTCTTTTAAAAGTAATAGTACTTCAGCCATGCATTAGCATTAGCTGTCCTCTGAGGAGCAGTCATACTAGCTTCACTCATGGTTCAGAAGAAATTAATGCCATACCAGATATTTGGTGCTCACATGACACCAGTAAGGAAAAACAGGAAGTCCCATGACTGGTGAAAAAGGAGCTTGTAGTACAGATGGATGTGAGCAGTAGAAAGATTAACAATAATATATGGCAGACAAAATGTCATTTGTAATTTCAGAAGAATAATGTGCCAGTGGGGGACAGTGTAGAAGACATTTAAACAGGTGTAGTTCAAACTGAGCCCTGGAGAGGCTGGACAGGGGCTCTCTGCGTCTGTGCATCGTTTACAAACTCATGGAGCATAAATAGCACATTATGGAAAGAATAATTTCTGAGGTCATCAAAGAAAACTTGAAAGTACATTCTTTCACCCTCTCTTCATGTGACAGTACCTTGAATCTCTGAATGCACAATTATCCTGGTTTTTATAGCAGTGATTTTAGATAAATTCATGACTTGTGGTGGAAGACACACATACCACATTTGAAGGATGAGATCAGAGTCCAATTGGGAGTAGAGGGGATTTGTTTCCTTGAGCTGCTCAGTTGACTCAATCTCTATTTAATCAGTAGATTAAAGAAGTAATCACTGGTGACCAAACAAATGCCTTCCCCTTTAACATCACTGCATAATCTCTCCTCTTTGGGGTGAGAGTGACTGCACCCCACACATTGTCAGCTGCCTTACAGACTTGCCAAAATGCATAGATGGTATGTTTAGTTTGCATATACAGTTTATACAATAATGGAGTCTGAATGTCTTGAATTGTGTGTCCATTAGGCCAAGTAAATGACTTTCACTTAAGCATCTTCTACCCAATGAATGCAAAAGAAATTGCTTCTGGTTTTAGTATTTTTTCTTTTTTCTTCCTAGTGTATAGATTTTATATAATAGTATTAGATTCTTCAAAGCAATGGCTTCATATTGCAATGTTATTGGAAAACATAAAGGCTCAAGGGAAGGCCTTGCAATTCCTGAAGTAGAAGCTGGATTTTCTTTTTTCTGACCACTGTTTTTCACAAAAATTAAGAATTTAGTATCAGAGTCCCTAAACTGTTATCAAATGTACATTTAACTAATGGAGTTGGTGGTTGTCACTAATTGGCACCATAAGGAATTCACCCTAAAAGAGGAATTATGTTCACTGAACAAAGTTGTTTCTCTCTTATGCCATTGGAGAAAAAAAATGTTTTTTAAGCTGCTGAGTTATACTAGTTAGCAGGGAGCAAAGAAATTATTTGAATCTTTTTTTAAATGTAGTCCAGAGTCAAGTTGATGTTAAAAACCAAAGTACATCTCTGATCCTGTAGGTTAAAGCTGTAAAGCTGTGTGATCTCAGAATCCCTATTTAGTCATTATTCTGAGTGCTAAAACGCTCAGTGGCTGCTTTTTTGTGTAACTGCTTTTGGATTTCTGTGTGTAAATGCTTTTGGATTTCTGTGTGTAACTGCTTTTGGATTTCTGTGTGTAACTGCTTTTGGATTTCTGTGTGTAACTGCTTTTGAACTTCTGTTTCAGACAACAGCTGCAGCACTCTGCAAACCGCCTTGCCAAAGAGACCAATGAATATCTCAAGGAGTTGGGGTCTCTGCCACTTCCCCTGTCTGCTTCTGAGCAGGTAGGCAGAACTTTCTGGACATATTTATATTTCTAGATCACTCATTTCATGGAACTAGGCTAGACCACAGTGTCACAAAGCCTGAACTGGCACAGTTGAACAGACAGCAGAAAGATGATGGTGAAATAGAGAAACTCATTAAGCTGGCTTCATCCAGGCTGTTCATATGACACTGGGAAAACCATATTTCCCAGGAGCAAATAGGTATAAAACTTTCCCACATGAGAATAAGGGGAGAACTCAGTGTGCAGTTCTGGTTTTTGGAGTAAATTTCTGAAAAATAATGTTGTTTACAAAGTGCCTTGGTCGTGGAAGGTAGTGTTGAAGGTAGTGTTTTAGGATAAGAATTCAGAGCAAACTGCCTGTCAGTATGAAATGTGAGTATTCCAGAAAGATTTCCCTTGCATGTGATTTGTTAGTGGTGGAGGGGGGAAAGCTGACTCACCTTGCTTATATTTGAATAAAGCAAAATATGATGAGGCAAAGATCATGATTTTCTCTTAACAAATACTAGTTCCTGCTCCCTGTGGGAAAGAGGAGGGACAGTTCTCTGCTGCTAGTTCCAATTCACAACTGCCTGCTTTTGGGGTGCTGTTGTAGGATGATCTGGGGATGTGGGTCAGCAGATGTTGGCTTGGTTTAATTCTGTATTTAAGGTTTATATGGCAGTTGGATGCATGACCATGCTTTGCTGCTTTGTTCAGCAAATATTTTTCAGTTAATCTTCTGTGATGAACAAAATACTGTCATGTGCATCTCCCTGAATGCAGCCCAGGGAAAATTCAGTCAAAATCTGCAGAAGCTGGAATCAGCATGCTGAGGATCTGCTCTGACAGAAGGGTTGTTGCTTCCAGAGGGTTCAGGTGGAAGCTTCAGTGTATCATGAAGCTGCTGTAGTGGCTTATTATAGAAAAAATAGAATTAAAAATATTTATTTCCTTGGAATGATTGTTGAATTGGTACATGCTCATTACAATCGTGGAAATCCCACAGTTTGAGCCAGCTATTGCAAATCTCTCTACTTGAAAACAAAAGAACTGACGTAATGTTTTCCTTGGGACAAGCTTTTCCACAATTCCTTATTTCCCATCACTGGAAATGTCACAACACTCAAAGAGATGTCCTGTGGAGGCTAAATAAATTGGCACTGTAAAATGAGGATGAAAAAGATTTTTGTAAATTAGTATTTGGAGAAAAACTGAAATGGTTATCAGGACTAAGGTTTTATCTGATCTAATAACAACAGGCTTGTAGTGTGGCATGGTTGGGAGAGGCAGCTTAGGAGACTCAGGGTGTTACCATGAGTTCTGGAAATGTGTGGCTTCCTGTATTTGTGAGTGAAGTGTGTATTTGTGTGTATTTTGTTAAGTACAATGAAGTTGGCTAAGTGAAGGGATGGAGGGAAAAGGCATTGTAGGTAACCAAAAGGTATGTAATAAATGAGGAATTTTTAAATGTGATGAGAGTAAAAATAATGGTATAGCTCAGACTTTAAAACTAGATTAAATTGGAGAGCCTTGTTGCACAAAACTGTCCTGCAGTTGGCAAGGCCTGGAGCATTGGTTTAAGGAATTAAAACATGGTGGGCTTTTTGTTTTATCCAGCACCTAAAGATCTCTGAATGCCAGCACTCTTTGTTGTTGTTGTTGTTGTTATGATGGTTTTTCAAGAGTCTGACAGTCACTTTGTTTGTGTTTTGATTCTTTAGCGCCAACAGAGGCTTCAGAAAGAACGATTAATGAATGACTTCTCCACAGCCTTAAATAATTTCCAGGCAGTACAGAGGAGAGTGTCAGAGAAGGAAAAAGAGACCGTAGCAAGGGCGAGAGCTGGCTCCCGTATTTCTGTAAGTATTGCTGGGAATTTTGGAGTGATATGATGAGGTCTAAGTCTTCTGGGAGATCTTGTACTTGCCTTCCAACCTCACACCTGTTTACTGACACCTTACTCAAGCTGAGGCCTTGGTGCAGTAGTTTTCCATTGCAGGTGTTGGAAGTAATCTCTCATTTCAGTGTGCTCCAGTGTCAGTGTAGAGGAGGAAAGCAATCCTGGTAGTTGCAAATGTTGCAGATGATGAGATGAGGAGTCAAAGCATAGTGAACAGCAAAGTATTGCAGGCTGCTCTTCACTTCATGTCAGCCCTGTGCTATAAAATTTAAGACTTCAGATGGAAGCTTACCACACCTTCAATTACATCTCAAATCTCACACTATGTTGCTTTATATTCCTGTGATTTTTGTCCTGCTGATATCTCCAATGTATGTTCACTGTTATGTTTTTGATAAACCCCTGTGGCTGCTAAGAATTCATAATAAAATGGCCAGTGAAAGCATTTCTCTCCTCTTACCTCAGGGCTTTCTGCTAGCTCTGCATTCTTATTTTCTGCAAGGGAATACATTTATCCATTGAATTATGCTCTAAATTTTTTGCTTGATGTTGGGAAAGGAGGTTGCAAACATTGACAGCTGATCCAAGAACATGGACTGGCTGCTTTTGATCATTCAGTTGCCTCTGATTTGCAGAGACAATCTGAATCTAAAAATTGAATCTAAAGATGAAGCTAAAACTAATTTTACATAACCTGGGTTTAATCTGAAAGCTGCAGTGACAGTGGCATTCTCCAAGACCTCTTGGAGAGTATGTGCCTTGGTCTTGAAGATACTGCTGGTGATTTTGTGCATGATCCTGGTAGTCTGTGAGAGTAGTGACTCATTTATCTCTTCCAGGCTGATGAGCGGTTCAGAGAAGAACAGCTTGTTTCATTTGATAGGTAATAACTTCTTATACTCTTGAGATTTTCACTACATAGAACTAAAGTTTTTCTGGTGTGATGTATTACTGTAACTTGGGCCAGGCTCTGCTGGCTGAACACAAAGCAAAAGAATTGAAAAGCAACTATTACAGCACATGTAATATACTATGTAAAAAACTGAATATGACAGTATTTTATCCTCCTTAAATATAGATTGTGTGATTACTACCCTGAGGGGAATAGTAGTGCCCTTAGGATGTGGCAGCTGGAGCTCCTGGTGTTCTGGCCTGTAAACACAAATTTACCAGACAGGATTTCACTCTCTGTGACTCCTTCCACTGAGAGCTCTGTATTTGTATCACGGGTTTGGATGTTCTCTAGCAGCCCATCTGGAGCTACAGCAGAATAGCAGATGGGGCTGCCTAAAATTCAGAAGTCCTGGACATTGTGCACTGGCAGAATAATCCTGGAATGTGCACAAGACAGCATTGCTGTCACCTGTCAGACAGTTGTGCTGTTCTGCAGTGACAATGTGCCTGTGTGGTAGATGGCTTTGTAAAATGTTGCATCAATTCTGCAGTGTGGTAAAGAGAGCCTGAGCTCCTGCAGAAGTATTTGTGATTAATGTGTCAACTGGGCTGAAATCTTTGCCCTGTTTGTAGAAATCACTTTCTGAATCTAGAGACTTTGCTATCTGTCTCCTCCTCCCTCTGCTCAGCTGCTCAGTGTGTGTCCATTGTTAGCCCTGGGCTTTCACTGGCAGCCAGGAGGAAACCCCAGGAGTTCAGTTATGCAGGTTCTGGGAGGGCTTTGAAGGCCTTGCCCACAAAAGCAGTGGGACCAGAGCTAAGACATGATGGCACACAGTAGCTATTCCACATTCAAAGCTGTTCCTGTGTGCCATGTGTCAGAAACTTCTGCTTTTGAGATCTGCAAACCCTATGGTCATCTCAGGGCAGAATTACTGGAATGGTCAGCTGTATCTGACCTACTCATGTAGTTTATTTTCATTTCTTTAGGCGCCTTTAAGACTTTTAAACTTAATAGTTAGTGTTGTACTCAACACTGGACTGGTACAATGTTTTCTGGCATACTTCTCTATTGAAAAAATGGAGATGTTGCCCTTGAGGAACATTCTAAGCTGAACATAGAGATGGCCTTGTATTATAGATGCTGGCTCCACTCTAATTGATTTAACTTCTGCAGCAGTTGTGAAGAACCAGCTCATCAGGAGAGAGGTAGACTGGGATGTAAAATTACTTGAGTTTTTAGTATCTCTTTTGGTGTGGAATTTAATTCAAAGTTCCTACTAGACTAACAAATTAAAATACTAAAACACTTTAGTCTTATCTCCAAATGTCAGATAGGCAAGAATCTTTGAATCCAGGTGCTTTTCAGGTGTTCTTCTGTTAATGTGCTTGCAGGCTGCTCTCTATCAGAACTTTCACCTTAATTTCTCCCTTTTGGAGGGATGGTAAGAAGCAAGGAAGATAAAGAAATGCTATAGGTACATTCTAGAACAGAGTGTGCTATGCATGTAACTGCTTTCCTGTATCTCCACATTGCCTGATCTGTCAATTTTTTCAGTTGTTCCAGTTTGTGACTGTTGTCACAAATCAGTCCTGTCCTTGTACAGTGCCAGGGCCAACAACTGGGGGCTGTTCTGTAGGAAACTCTTCAGCTTTAACTCATTTTGCCATAAAATGCAGCATGGAAGTACCTATAGTCAGAGACACTCTGACTTTCCCTCTCTTTCCAGTGGTGAAGAGTGGAATCAGATGCAGTCTCAGGAAGAAGATGTGGCAATAACTGAACAGGACCTTGAACTCATTAAAGAAAGAGAAACTGCAATCAGGCAATTAGAGGTGACAATCCTGCATAGTTAACAGTACTGGGAGATAAATCACAGGATGCAGTGTTAATTAATGGGATGGGCTGAGGAGAGCTGATGGTGGAGGAGAGTTCCTCACAGACAGGACTGATGCCAAGATCATCTCCCTGCTCCTGTTGAAGGAGATGTATTTTCCCTCAGTGTTGATTAGTGATCCTCAGATATGGCAGAAGCAACTCATGTTACAATATTCATACTGTGCTAATTGCTGCTGTGATGAAACAAATATTCAGTAGCTGGAGTAATGTCAGCTCCTAATTAATCCCAAATTGAACAGGTGGTAACACCAAATCACCTCAGTGAATGCTGGTGTCTATTCTCACTATTGAGTGATGGTCAGAAGAGGTACTAAGAGTAAGGATTAGAAAATATTTTACCCAATGCTCATTGTAACTTGTTAAACTGTTGTCTTCAGGCAGACATTTTGGATGTCAATCAGATATTTAAGGATTTAGCCATGATGATTCATGACCAAGGAGATATGATTGGTAAGTGCATTTGGATAATAACTTTTTCTTGGTTCAGTTACATGTTTTGCCAACATGGATTAAATTTTTCAGTGTTTTGCATTAAAAGTATTTTAATTCTGGCTAAAATTTTTATAAACACTGAAGCTCTGAAATATTTTGCAATGAGTTCTCCTGTTTTTTCCATAGATAGCATAGAGGCAAATGTGGAAAGTGCAGAAGTCCATGTGGAAAGAGCCAGTGAGCAGTTACAGAGAGCTGCCTATTATCAGGTAAATTCTGTGTGCTTGCTTGATTGTCACTGTATGGTTGAGTGATAATGAAACAGGCAGAGCAAAACACTGAGGGCTGCAGCACACCAGACTAGTTATTATATGGCTCATGCAAGCTTGCATTCATTCAAAATTGGCTGCAAGGAATATATAAAGCACTTGAATCAAAAACATTATATAGAAATTCACCTTCTACTTTAGAGTAGATAGAGTGTGGCCCTTCACACTCTGCAAGCCTAAGTGTTCACCTGTCTTTGTTGTTAGGAGTTAGGAGAAGAAACAACAACAAATTCTGATGTTGTATCCAACTTGTAAATGTATTGGCCAAGACACTGAATGCAAAAATCTATGCCCAGACTCAGGTAACTTCTGGAGACCAGGATTTGCAGCACTCCTGTGCAGCTGCTGAGTTTCTGTCCCATATCCTGTGCTCCCTGTCCCATCCAAGCTCTCACTGCTGTATGGTAGCCCAAGTTTTCTGTAGGTTCCTTTCATCATCCTTGTAGGTCCTGCTTCTGTGGAGGGGTAAAGGTTCTGCTTTAGTCAGTCCCAGTACTGCTGGGACTTCAGGCTTCCACACAAGAGAAATACTGGACTCTTCCAAGCTGTTAACTGGGAGGTACTGGAAGTAAAACTCCAGTGCTGTTGAGTGCAAGAGTGGGAATGTTGTAGTGGTATCCTCTCTGTCTCTCCATGGCTTCCTTGCCAAAGTTCTGAGGTATTTCTAAATCTAAGGTTGGGAGCTGTTGGACATATTTTGCATGTGTTTTTTTTTCTGGATGGAGAAAGAAATGGTTATATATAACTACCCTCAAATCCTTAGATGCCAAGTTAAAAATACTTGATGGACTGTAGTTTCCTGTGAGGAATAAAGTGAGCAAAGCTGTAAAATCCAAGTCAGTAATTGTACATGAAATCATTTAGAGATTGTATTGGAGAGCTGCTTAGGAGTTTGATAAAGATTACCTGAAAAATCTAAATAGCTAGAAAGGTTTGGCCTTCTCTGAGGCTTGTATTTTCCTTAAGAGAAGCAAAACCTGTCACATTTTGACTTAACTGCATCTCTTAGACCACTGCACTCCTAAAATTACAGTCATCTGTAGGATCATGGAGTTTAAGGAACATGCAAAAGTGTGCAGACTACACTGGTTACTTCTCTCAAATAACTGTGGGTACCAAGTGCTCTTGTTCACCCAGGTTAGTGACATGAATGGTAGCCTTGCTTTTTCCTCAAGTGTTCCTGGTGTCAGTGGCTTTTTTTTTTTCCTTCTCTTATTAGAAGAAATCCCGTAAGAAGATCTGTATCCTGATTCTTGGCCTTGCTGTGGTCTGTATAATCATAGGACTCCTTATCTGGAAGACAACATGAAATCTTCCCATGGAACCCAGTCTCACTGCTGAGATTTTTTCTGTCAGAGCAAACAGGCTGACTAGTCTCGGAGATGAATTGACCAACCTGAGAGAGCACAAGTTGGAACTACTTCCAGTAATAGATATTAGCAACTAACGTGCAGATAACTAGTATTTGGAATTAGTGAACCATGGAGACAGTATTTATCAGTTTATATACAAATTATATTGTTTTATGTAACTAAAATCTTGTGGTTTTGCTTTCTGTAATGTGTTATTCCCTGTCCCAGCTGTATGCTGAAGTGTGATCAATAATTGGAGATGTCTTGTTTTTGACAAGTCACACAACTTCAACATTTTGTGTGTGTAGGTAATTTTGTTGGACTGGAATGAGAATGATGTTCAAAGGCAGCCCACCACCAAGCCACATGATGTATACCCAGCAGTTTCTAAAGTCTCCAGTATCTGCCCCATGGTTTTATTGTCTCCAGGTAGCTGTGGTTTCAGATTCTCTTGGAGAAAAGGACGTTGTCACAGATTTGAGAGGCAAAGAGGGTATGTGTGGATGATAATTTGAACCTCTACATGCTGGTCAGTTTAGCCTTGAGACTCATAACTGTTTAATTTTTTTGGGTGTGGTTGGGGTTGTTTTTTCACAAAATGCATCACTTGAGGAAAGAATGTTCTTTGACTTAGAATCTAACAGTGCAATCTCCTTAGACAAACTAGCTGGTCGCTTGCTAGTGACAAATAAATCCTTTTCCAATGCTGACTCAAGCACTTAATATAAAAAGTTTAGCTGCTCACTCCCAATTGTTTTTAGAGGCTTCCAGGGGGAAAAACACTTAAAAAATGAGGAAGTGGGCATCTTAAGTTCACAAGCTAGCAAGATTATGAAGAGTGTTAGCAGAAATCTTGATTCTGAAGCAGTGCTCTTGAAGCTCACTTGTAGTGT
Source organism: Catharus ustulatus (assembly GCF_009819885.2). Classification (NCBI taxonomy): domain Eukaryota; kingdom Metazoa; phylum Chordata; class Aves; order Passeriformes; family Turdidae; genus Catharus; species Catharus ustulatus. The sequence goes on from NC_046246.1 coordinate 2,535,068, forward strand.
TGTAGTAAATATTATGTGTGGCTTGTGAACATTTGGTATTTTCAATTATTTATGAAACAGAAGGTGCAGAAACTGGCTGAGTGAAGTGCTAGGATTCTCAGACTGAGGATGTGTGTGCAAATGAAAAAGATTGCTGGTTCCAGCTCACAGGGTTGGGCAGAACAAGCAGGCACTCCCCACTTCAATGTAGTTCTGAACTGACATGCACTGAGGGAACAGAAATCTATCCAAAGCCCAGCTGGGGTGGTAAATGCAGCACATTGACCCATTTTGTATTTAATCCTTATTCCATGTCTCGTCTATAATAAAGTAAACGTGAAAGCTGGGAAGGGAGTGTTCTCCCAATTGCACAGTAGTTTGCACTATTGCGCCATCATTCCATCTAATAATCATCAATAAACACTTTTAAAAGCCTCTCAGAGCTCATTTCTCTTGCAGTTTGGACATTTGCACAGGTGTGTTTGCAGTTCCCCCTAGTAGTAGTAGAGGACTTTACATCAGGACAGTCGTGTTTCCTGCAGCTTTAGTTCTGTGGTCCCTGATTTTGCAGAATGAAACTCCCTGAATACACAAAATTTATTTCATGAGGACATTTGCAGTACTTCTGTGCAGAATCCTGTGCAATAGCTGATCCCAGAAAAATGAATCTCATACCTCAGAGCAGCATTGGGACAGCTCTGACTCTTTGCCATTTGCTAGAACTTGGAGGCATTGGTGAGCCTGTACGATAAAATCTGACTTGAAAGCGAGGGAACTCTGTGGTGTTCTGCTCCTTTTTTGAAGTTTTCCTTGGAAGTGGTAGAAGCTATTGATTTGTGCATGCCTGCTGCCAAGCAGAGTCCTTTGGATGTCACACTGTCATGTAAGAACAAAACCACTTAGCTCCTCTCCAGATCTAAAAGGGAGCATTGTTTGTAGGCTCCATCCTTCATCTAGCCTGTTTAGGTCCTCTGGAAACTGGAATTGAAGGCACAGGTACAGGCTGCTGAGCTCAGGGTTTCTGTAACTGCTTGGCTCCTTTCTCCTCTCTGCACCTCGCTGACCGTGGCAGTAGAACTGCAGACACTATTTTTAAGCCTTAACTAATTAATGTTCCCGAGCTTGAAAAGCCACTATCTTGAAAACTACAAATAAACTCCTGTGGCTGTTGCTGCAGCGTGCTGGCACGGTGTGCCTGGCTCTCAGATGTGTGCTACCCCTCCGGGAGTTTCTGGAAGCGTTCTGGGGAGCCTGGCTTGCCGTGAGAGCGGGGCCGAGCGAGCGGGGCGGGGGCTGCGGGCTCCGAGCACAGCCCGGGGGTCACCCTGCGGCCGGGGGGACCCGGGGAGCGGCGGCTCTTGGCTCCTACCGGCTCGGACCGGGTGTGCTCGGCCCGGGCCGTGCCCTGGGCTCTGTTCGGCCAGCTGGCCCGGGCTTGGTACCGGAGCTGTCCCCGGTACCGCGGCTGTCCCCGTGTTCCAGGGCTGGGTACCGGAGCTGTCTCCGTGTCCCAGGGTCGGTACCGGAGCTGTCCCCGTGTCCCAGGGTCGGTACCGGAGCTGTCCCCGTGTCCCAGGGTCGGTACCGGGGCTGTCCCCGTGCCCCAGGGTTGGTACCGGGGCTGTCCCCATGCCCCAGGGTTGGTACCGGAGTTGTCCCCGTGTCCCAGGGTTGGTACTGGGGTTGTCCCCGTGTCCCAGGGTTGGTACTGGGGTTGTCCCCGTGTCCCAGAGCTGGTACCGGAGCTGTCCCTGCGTTCCAGGGTCGGTACCGGAGCTGTCCCCGTGTCCCAGGGTCGGTACCGGAGCTGTCCCTGCGTTCCAGGGTCGGTACCGGAGCTGTCCCCGTGTCCCACGGTTGGTACCGGAGCTGTCCCCGTGTCCCAGGGTCGGTACTGGAGCTGTCCCCGTGTCGCAGGGCTGGTACCGGAGCTGTCCCCGTGTCCCAGGGTCGGTACTGGAGCTGTCCCCGTGTCCCAGGGTTGGTACTGGGGTTGTCCCCGTGTCCCAGAGCTGGTACCGGAGCTGTCCCTGCGTTCCAGGGTCGGTACCGGAGCTGTCCCCGTGTCCCAGGGTTGGTACCGGAGCTGTCCCCGTGTCCCAGGGTCGGTACCGGGGCTGTTCCCGTGTCCCAGGGTCGGTACCGGCGCTGTCCCCGTGTCCCAGGGTCGGTACCGGAGCTGTCACCGTGTCCCAGGGTCGGTACCGGAGCTGCCGGCCGCTCCCGCGCCAGGGCTGGGGGCGGGGCTAGCCTTCAAGGGGCGTGGCATCCCTAGGTTCCGCCCCCGCCGGCGTCGCGCGGGGCACGCCGGGATCGCCGCGCGCCGATCCGCGCCTCCCATGGTGCCTCGCGCCGGCTGAATGGGGCAGAGCCAAGATGGCGGCGAGCGCGGCTCCGGCGGGTGGCGGGTCCCTGTTCGAGTGCCCGAGCTGGTGAGCGGCGGCGCGGCCGAGGGGGATGAGGGGCGCGGGGCTGCGCTCCCCGGGCCCGCACAGTGCTGGCCGGGCCGACGGGGTCCGGGCCGGAGCGCGGCCCTGCGGGTGCCGCCATCGACAGCGCCGCGGGGGGCCCCGGGCCCTCCCTGGGGTGTCGGGGCTTTTGCCAAGAGCTCTGACGGAATTCGTGGTGTGGTAGAAATTAAACATCCTGCTGTGTGCATATATCCGGTACGGGAAATCTGTCAGCTTGAAACTAGCCTGGGGTTTTTATTAGCTTGAGTTAAGAAGTCAGGGCTGAGTGAAGTGATGGAGAAGGAGCATCGCGACTGTGCCTTGGGCTGGGTTGGAGTCGGGGGGAAGCCGCGGTGGAAAAGATCCCTGAAAATGTCCTGCCTCGCCCTCCTGCCGGGAGTAGAGCTTTGGATCAGGGTACCCGTGTTCATTTGTTCTGTTCTGATGCATCATCTTGGTTCTCCTGCCTTCTTTGGGTGCCATTGCGATGGGCACCGTGGTGTTTTAGATGCACAAGCACATCTCCGCACCTGAGAACTGGAGCAGGTTTGTGGTCCTGCCCTGCCTGTCCTTGCAGAGTCCAAGCTGTCCCTGCTCCCTCAGCTTTGTGCTTTGTGATAGTGCTCAGCTCATGAATGTGTTTTAGTTCAGACCTGGTTTTTAAGTGCTTGCTTTTGTTGGTAAAGCCATTTAACCCTCTCATGGAAGAGAATTCCTCGTGTATTTTAGGGTCTTATTTGTGCTGAACATACACAATAATAAACATCCACACGAGATAGGATGGTATTCTGTAAGATGATGACACACTAGATCAGAAAAAGCCAAAAATTATGTGTTCTTATACAACAATGATCACAATATGCATTATATTCCTGGTAAGTTGGAATGACTTGTACCTTTGAAAGCTGTAGATGGAGGAGCTGGGGAAGTACAGCTTGTGAAATGCTCAGCCTCAGCAGCTTGCATGCTTTTGAGAAGAATTCCTAAAGAAATCCCATCTGAGGGAGAGAACTGTAGCACCTGTAACTGTGAGGGCCTCTTCAGGTACCTGGGTTGTGTCTAGCTGCAGCAGGGCAGGTCTGACAGAGAGAGTTTCCCTGGGTTGGTTCTGAAGCACAATCTGTTGTGCTGGATGAGAAATGAGGTGGGATCTGGGAGATGACCCAAACCCAGAGATGAGGGGGACATGTTTGGATGCCAGGTCCTGTTCTGTTCTCACATTTTTAAGATTTTTTGTAGTTCACTTACTGCAACCTGAATGTCATTTTACAGTCATATTCCAAAATAGTTCTTGGGTACAGCAAAGTTCCTGTCTGGACTCTCTCCTTATACACTGTAAGGTAACTTTTTATTTTTTCTTGGACTGTGCTGTATGTTTGCACATTGTAATGGTTTTAGGGACCAAGTTGGGTTTGCATGTGTGAAGTAAAGAAGGGCCTGAGACAATTTGATCTTGTCCAGTTGGTATTTGCAGACATGGCAGCTAACACCAGTGAAAGCTTTGTGGTTTTCCTTTATGCTGCTTTTGAAATCCAAAAGCTGTTCCATAAGAGTAAAAATTAAAAAGTGAACTAGCAGGAAGCCAGCAGAGCTTCCAGTCCCAGTGTTTGTGTTCTGGTGAGCACTGAACCCAAAATGGGAAGTGTTGGGTGATGCTGACTGTTGATAACCATGGCCTCATCCCAAGGAAGCAAGGAGCTCTCCTACCAGGTGGATTTATTTATCTCTGGTTATTTTTCTGTTCTACAAACCAAGCAGAGTATATTTCATGCTAAAGCTCTGGATACCTTCTGCTGCCATGTATTGAGCTGCAGATTCCATCTCATGGTTTTAAAGTATTTGTTCCTTTCAGAGCCAACCAAAGAGTGCACAGGTATGATGTGGAATCAGTGATGGACCTTGCCCAGGTAGGATTCTCCAGGGTGGAGGTGGTTTGCAGGAGCAGGCTTGGACCAATAGAGGTGTTATTCAAAGCTCTGACTTAAGAGGGTGTAAAAGGTCCCTGCAGGAAGCCTGGTCTTGCACAAGCACCAAAAGTCTCCTCCTGTACAGGCAGCATTGTAGGGCTTCATTCCAAGAGCTTTGGGCACCCAAAAGCATGGAGCTGCAGAGAGTCTTCACAGTCAGAAGCAGATTCTTCTGTGAATTATCTTCAGCCTCCTCAATCTCTATTAAAATCAAAGTCTTTACCTGTCTGTTTATTTTCCTGCTTCTAAGGAAAGCTGGTTGGGGCCTGTGAACACCAATCATGTGAGAAACACATCTTAGATATAATCAAAAGGAGTAGCTTATTTCTTTGCCTTTTAGTTGTTGCCCATACTTTTGAGCTTTGTCCCCTTTCATTGTAGCTGTTCTTGCATAACTTGGAGAGTATCTGAGTACCCATTTCCAGAAAAGACTTCTGCACTGAAATTCCCAGTTTTCATCCCATTTCAGTTGTGGCTTTGATTTAGGTTTTTGTGCTGTTAATAGGTTACTACTTCATGATTCATACAATATTTATTCTTTCTTTCCTTGTGTGTCCAGCAGCTAAACCTGAGACAGATGAAAAGCAGTGGTTGCCACCTGAATTTTACTTGCTGATGCCACAACATGTTTCTGCATGTACTGTAACTCCTGTGTACATGTTAGCCAAGGTTTGGGCTGTGCTTTTACAGTTGGCATAAAGAGGGGACCAATACTTCCTGGAGATAAAAATTCAACCATTCCATGAGATCAGAAAATGTCTTTAGATAACAATTACATATCTTAGTTTGATTAAGACTTTTGCAAACCTTCTGAGCTGGCTTTAGGCAGTAAAAGTGACTTCTCTGAGGTACAGAGTATGTGGTGTGTAGTTTTGAAGTGACCATCAGATGTTTAATGCTATCACCTGCCTGTCCTTTTGTCCTAGTGTAATTTGCATTTGGAATTGTGACTCTTTACCCTCTTTGACACATCAGTAATGGGGATGTCAGGTTTGCCCTGGAATGGATATATACATTAGAAATAATTCATTTGAAAGCAGCAATTGTTTCTCTTTCATTTCTTTGACCAAGAACTGGCAGTTCCTGGCAGTGCTTTTGCACACATTTCTGGAGAGTATGAGCTCCAGAGTTCTGCAGATTCCACCCTGTCCTTGAAGTTGGACATGAAGGTGTGTACACTTGTCACAGAGGCCAAGATTTTTAGGAAGTGCCTAAATTTAGGTTCTGAGTCCACGTTTAGAAACCCAAATAACTGACCTAATTTTAAACTAACACAATAGAAGTATGGCTGTCCTGTCTCTGTCCTTAATAGCAACAACCCAAAATTCTTGTGGTGACTTAGTTCAGTCAGGCTGCTGAGTTTCAGCTGGATATAGATATTGTAACCCTGTTGGCATGTCAGCATTGTATCTGCACTTTGGAGGAGATCCTGACTTTTAAAACTTCATTTCTTACTTGGCACATTCCAAAGTGTTAATGGCCCTGTCCTTCTTTTCCTAAATGGTTTGTTACAGAGACAGGGCCTGTGTGGAGCATGAGGTGAAGAAAGCAAAGAAACACAGTTTTCTGTTTCTAGTACAGAAGAAATATTTCTTTGCTTATAGGTATTTAAATCTTTTAAAAATCCATGCTGGAACCTGGTTTTGTTTGGAGGTATCCTATGTAAATATTTAACTACAAACTGTTGATTTCTTCTCTAAGGCCAGCAAATCCATGCATGCAGCTGCTGTGGGAAATCCCAAGTGTCACCATGTCCAGCTGCTTGGCCATGAAGGAAAGGGACTAATTATGCAAGGCAGCAAAACAGAGGTGCTGTGTCTGCCAGGGCTGTCAGATGGGTCATTGCTCTTCAGGACTGTCTCACAGGATGCACAGGAAATGAGCATTTCAGCAAGCATTAGAGGATTCAGACAAGAGCCATACATTTATAAGGAATTGACTTTGAGGAGGTAATGGCAGTTGAATAGAATCTGTGGTCTGACCCTACTGGTGTTGGGGTTTTTTATTAATTACCTCAACAAAAGTGACCACAATACTTGCTAGTGACATAAGTGTGATCATAGACACCAGAGAATTATCCAGTCCTTTTGGTGTAATACGAATATAATGGCAGTAAAAACAAGATAAAATGGTGAAAAATGGACACTAAGAACAAGAGCTTCTCCAAGCCAGAAAGTAAAAGCCAGAACTGTTCAGAAGTCAAAGGATACAAGTTTATCTTCAGAAATAAGAACAGATAGACAAGTATACAGTCTGAGCACAGGGTGACCAGCAGTCACCAGTAACACATAACTGTTCAAAAACCAATGAAAACTCCAGTACACCCCCTGGTAGGTGATCATTTGGGCCCATGTAAAGTCTGGCTGGAGAATGGATGGGCAGCAGCCCTTAGGGGAGGGGCTTGGGGGTGGTGCTTGATGAGAAGCTCAGTGAGCTGGCACTCAGAACCTCCCCCTGTGCCCTGAGCTCATCCCCCAGCATGGGCAGCAGGGCAGGGGGGATTCTGACCCTGCACCTGCTCAGGTGAGATCCCACCTGCAGAGCTGCCCCCAGCCCTGGGGTCCCAGCACAGGACATGGAGCCACAGAGCTGCTGCAAGGGCTGGAGCCAGGCTGGGAGAGCTGGGGGTGCTCCCCTGGAGAGGAGAAGGCTCCAGGCAGAGCTCAGAGCCCCTTGCAGGGCCTGAAGGGGCTCCAGGAGAGCTGCAGAGGGACTGGGGACAAGGCAGGGAGGGACAGGACCCAGGGAATGGCTCCCACTGCCACAGGGCAGGGCTGGATGGGATCTTGGCAAGGAATTGTTCCCTGGCAGGGTGGGCGGGGGCTGCCATGGAATTGCCAGAGCAGCTGTGGCTGCCCCTGGATCCCTGGCAGTGCCCAAGGCCAGGCTGGACACTGGGGCTGGGAGCACCTGGGACAGTGGGAGGTGTCCCTGCCATGGCAGGGGGTGGAGTGAGATGATCTTTAAGGTCCCCTTTAACCCAAACCATTCTGGGATTCTGTGTATGAGGTAGATAAGTGTCAGTGCTGTTGTAAAAGGTGTTCATGGAAATGCAGAGTTACTTGTACTTGTTGAAGCTTACCTTTACTTTAAAAAGGGAATATTTTTTATAACTGAAGGGAAAGAATTAGAAAAATCAGAATGGAAATTAAAGAATGAAATGAAAAATTATATGGAAATCAGGGTGTCAGAATAGGAATGCCTTCCTGGTAGACATAAATGTTACAGTCCTGTCTTCCTCTGATTTCCACAAGTAAATTATACTTCCAATATATTTGTTCTCGCTCTGAAAATGTTATGAAACAATTGTTCCATTGTTGCTCATTACTTAATACTAGTTTTCTTATTAATTCAGTCTCATTTGAATTAATTTTTGATGTCATAAAACCTGAAGTTCTCTCTAATAGAATATTTATGGCCTTGTTCTCAAAAATTAAATTTTTCTCCCAATTTCCAAATTTCACTGTATTCCATGGAGACTGTTCCTGAGTAAGTAACCAAGGGAACCAAAACAAGCCAGTCACACCTATTTCTGTGTGGAACTGCATTGTAGCAAGAAAAGGTGCACACTGCCAAGGTGAAGTTGGGCAAATGCTTTAATCCAAGTGGAGTGCTTTGTTCAGTCAAAGTGGGCACGTTTTCTAATCAGAAATCTTTCAGAAAACAGTGTAATTTCCTAATTCAGTAAAGGTCTGTAGTCATCCAATCTGAGCCTTTTGATCTGGGTTGTGTACAACTGGAAGTTTAGCAAGAAGAATGCTTGTGAGAGCAGCCTGACTTTGCTGAATGTCATTTCCAGATCACTCCTGAAATACACTTTAAAATTAGCAGCATCAGCAGCAGTTGATGTCTGCATTTCTGACTGACAGTGGTTTAAGCAATAGGTTGCTGAACTGTTAAGTGCAGAAAACTGGTATTTGAGTTCTCTTAGAGTGCCTGGCTTGAAGCTGCTGGGGTTTGCAGTTTGTCACTCCTTTCAGCAGTTCTTTGACTTCTTTGAGTTCCTTGGTTCACTGTTAGAGAAGAAAAGCTCTGGTGTGGTATATCCTCCCATCTCTCTGATCCAAAGAATTTCTTTAATTATACTGGCAATGCTCATGTTCTCCTTGCCAGTCAGCTCTGTTAATTCTGTGGAAGACTTCACGTTCCCCTGGGAGCTTTGGGGATTCTGGAGGCAGTCAGAGCATCCTGTGTCTCACTCAAACTCACACAGCTAGTGGACCACCACAATCAGTGCATTTGCAGGTGTTATTTTCAGGTCAGGATGCTGCCCTGGGGAGGCACTGGGACTGTGATGCACCATCTGGAAGGCACAGAAGGAATTGCTTGTTTCTCATTTTCAAACAGCAACACTTGTGCTGGAGCCAGGTTGGGACAGGGGAGTGTTGGCCTTGGGGCAGTGCTAAGGGCTCTGTGTGTTCTGTAGAGAGGACAATCTGCTGTCCTCAAGTACAGGAATTTCATGATTATAAGCCACAACATTTTAACTAAAATTTTGGTCCAAACCCGAAGTGTGGCTTATTATCAGGTGTGGCTTATATATGGACAAAGAACAAAAAGTTGCTGTTTTAGTTTGGAGGACAGGTGTCTGCTGAGAAAGGCAGGAGCTTCTCTTTGAAATGGAGAATGCAGACCCCCTCCCTCCACATTATTATCATTTTGAAATCAAGGGGCTCTCAGGCAAAGATATGGGAATAGGAATAACAGTTCTTTCCTAGGGAAATTAAAATAGAAATACAGTACTACAAAGAACAAACCCCAAACTCTGACACAGAGTACAACCTGACAGCCGTCAGTCAGGCAGGGTGTTGGCAGCAGTCCCATCCCATGGTGGCTGCATCCTCCTGCAGTGACAGATGTGGCTCAGTTGGAGCAGTGCTCCTGTACAAGGTGCAGTTTCCTCCCAAGCTCCAGTGGTGATGTGGAGCAATCCCGTTTCCCTCTGGAGTCCAGTGGAGAAAGGGCTCCCTTAGTGTCCCAAAACCTCTGTTTTTATCTTGGTAAGAAATGTTGGGCTCTTCCCCCTGGCTGGAGCAACTCCCTATGGGATGCAGTAATTTTATCAGTCCCACAGTGGGACTCAATGGCCATGAGCAGAAAATGACTGGCTGGAGGAAGGATGGGTTGTGAAAAGATAAAGAACACTGCCCCAGGTGGTTTCAATGGATGCCCATTAGCAGAATATCTCCCACAGAGATCAGGATCACTGCCCCCACTTGGTCTCAACAGATGGTGATAGAACAGAAACGTTTTATCACATCCTGTATTGTAACATGTGGCTTATAATCATGAAATTACTGTAATTCTTCATCCTTCAGAACAGTGTAGGAAGATTAGTTTATTGGATATTTTAGCACATTAGTTAGTGGAAAGGGACTTTTTTAACATTGGGCATAAGATGGGAAAAAACTGCTCCCCTGTAACAGCATAAGGCCAGCTTTTTAACAAACTTTCTTCTGGGAGATTTTTGCAAGAGATTTCATGTTTTATTCCTTGATCCATGAGGTGATGGGGCAGAGCATGTGAAGGGTGACTGATACTTCCAAATCCAGGCATCACTTATGCCCTTTGGTGTCTTTGGAGCTAATTAGTTTTGAATATAAAACTGAAAAATCGTTCTACTTTTTTTCATTAAAAGGCTTTTCAAGTGTCTAACTTGGGCAGCTTCAACTGTGACATTGACTTAAAATATTCCAAAGGAGTTTTCTATCAAAAATTACTTCTGTCAATTTGTTTTCATGGTATCATAACCAGCATTTATAGCCTTCAGTGTTTTGCAGGAATAGGTAGATGGGGGAAATACTGCCTACAAAGAATTTTTCAGGCACTTTCATTCTTAGCTGGAGGCACTGCCTTGTAATGCTGCTGGGCTTGGTTTGTCTGCTGGAAATAAAATTGAGAGTAAAGGCAGAGTAAAAATATGAGCAAGGGTGAAACTAAAAGTAGAGGGGGCAGTGAAAAAGCAGAGCTGGTATATAACAAAATATGACCATCAAACAGAATTCAGCTGAGCTGGAGCTCTTGGGGGCTTTCCTGTGATCTGACAGATGCAGGGAGGAAGTTGCTAAAATATGTTAGGACAGGCTGAGCATTGAGTATCCAGGAAGAGATCACTGAAAGGAAAAGCAGAGGACCGACTGAGTAAGAAGTAGACTTGTAGAATGAATTTGTTGTAAGGTTTACCTATTTGGAAAGAAAAAAAAAATAAAAAAGAATTGGGGAAGTAGCTGTTGTTTGATCAGGGTAATGCTGATGTGTTGTGGTGCAGAGTAACCAGAACTTGGCAATTTCAGAGCAAGGGGGGAAACCAAGTTTTCCAGTGCTCAGAGGCAGAAAGAGGGAATACTGAGAAGTGGACAGGAGTCCATGAAAGGATTTGTGTTTGGGTGAAAACTGAGCAGAGATCTGCAGGGAGCACAGCAGGACAGCAGTAACTCAGCTGTAACTTGTACCTGAGAGGAGGAGCTTCCCTGGCTGTGCTGTAGGGACTTCAGCTCCTCACACACACTGTGTCCCACATTTCTGCTTGGTGGTCTGTCCCCCACATCACCATAATCCCATTTCAGTGGTGAAGTCACCACTTCAGAACATTGTGCTGGAGTTTAGCATCCTCTGCTTTTGCTGCTGTTTGTTCATCTGAAATAAGAGTTAATATTAACCATATACTTGTTAGGGTGGTGTATCCACAGTCTTTGAGAAGGGCCTGACAAGAAAACTTAGCAAAGTCCCAAGTGGTCAATTCAGAAAGGGCCAGAGAGGTCTGGGCAGGCTGGTATAGTGGATTGGAAACAAGAAAGGAAAATTCTTGGGAAAGAAATGAAGTGGAAATAAAGGGAGACTGTGTTCTTACATGAAATTATTTAGGGGAGCTGACCTTGCAACTCAGTAAATATAGGCACACCCCAGAAACGTGAACATCTCTATTTAACCCCTTCAAACAACTTCAGCTACCAGTGACCTTTCTTTCTTTCTTCAGCCACCCTGAGAGCATCCCTGCCCGTTGTCACTGTTCCCTGGGCTGGCTCCATGCACTGAGCAGAATGGGAACGTGATCTCTGCAGAGTTCCTCAGCAGGGCAATGGTGCAGCTGAGAACTAGGTCACTGCTGCTGCCTGGAAAGCTGGGCCAGCCTTAGAGACAAGCAGCAGAGATGTTATCTGTGCATCTAGAGATGCAGATTCTGAGATACCTGAGCAGGAAAAGATCCTTTGCTGTCGAGAGCCAAAGGATCCTGTGTGATGCAAGGCAAGGTGTTGGTACCACAGCAGTACCAGAATGACCAATGTTTGTATATTGATATAGAGAGAGTTTATTTTAGAACCATTAGGTTGTAGTGGAAAGGAGGTGGGTAGCCATTTTGGTTATAATTATCTATAATAATACAGAAAAACAAAAATGTACAAGTAGAAAGATCTCAGCACCCCCTGGGCCCAGCAACAAGACTTGATGTCCACTGGTTGAAGTGATGGTTGCAGTTTTGATAAATGCCCAGTTCACCCCTGTGCTGAGCCCCTGCTGTGATGTGCTGAGCCCCTGCTCCCTGTGCCCAGGTGGGAATGCTGCTGGCAGGTGAATGTGCTCCCCAGGAGCTGAGCAGGGGCTCCAGGGCTGGGGAGCTGGCTGCTGTTTGTGTGGAATGTGCTGCTGAGGGGCAGGGGTCCCTCCAGCACTGCAGTCTGTTTGTTACCTGTGCTGGCAGGGTGTGAGCACAGGTGAGTGAGTGTGGGGGAGCCCTGGCTCTTGTCCAGCATTTGTGTAACAGTACAGGTGTCTGCAGAGCCCCTTGGAGATCTTTGCCATCCCCAGCCTAGAGAGGAAAGGTGGTAGAAATTTCCTCTCAGCAGCCAAGAGTACAGATGTGCTATTTTGAGGGTGACATGACAAAACAGAGCTCTTCAGCAAACAGTCCCATCCTATCCCATCTCTAGTTGTTGGTGTCTCCCTGCCTCATAGCATGTGCTCTCAGGACTTGCTCTGTTTATTGTGTAATTCACATGGTTTTCACCTGGAGGGGTAAAGCTTGAGGTGCTTCATGTCCTGTTACCTTCACTCTTACCATAAAAAAATCTTGGTTTATGTGTTGTCAGATGAATCTGCAGGGAGGACAAGAAAATTATGGGATTTTCATATTTTCCTCAAAATACTTCTGCTTACAGTTGTGTAGGTTTGGTCTGTAGCTCGAGCAGCTCTAATACTAATAACATTTTTATTAAATGTTTTGATGCTATATTTTTCTTTTCTTTATTTTCCAGGGCAGGGAAACCACCACCTGGCTTACACCTGGATGTAGTGAAAGGAGACAAACTCATTGAGGTATGGAAGTAGGGTGTGATGGATTTGGTGTATCACAGGTACCAGCAGCAGAACGTTCCCTGGCATCTTATTCATAAGTATTTTGTTTCTGTCATGTATTCATTATCTTCAGATCAGTTTGTTTTGCACTGAGACAATGAATGAAGTGACTTTTTCCTTGCCTGTGCAAGGCAACCTTGTGCCATGCAGGGCTTCCATCAGTTAAACCTCTTCCCTTTGTTCTGCCTGTTTGAGAAACATGTCTGGTCAGTTCATTTTTTTATTTTGCATTACAGTCAGATTAACCAGGCATCCTGCATTTCACAAGAGTGCTGCTCTGTCCTTTGTATGAAATACAATCTGATTTGATTTTTCCTCCCACATTCAGGATCTGTGAAGTGTTGTGATCAGCACAGATACAGCAAGTTATTTTTATTACAGCACCATCTCATTTTCTTTTTCATATTTTGTCTTATATCACACTGAAAGTAATAAATAAAGAAAAGTCTCTTTACCATTGTTGGCAGAGAGAACCCAAACCAGTGAATGTATTTCAGCTGTGGAGAGACTCCTAACTTGAAGTTGACTGAAACAGAAATGTTTCTGGGTGTAGTGGTCTGATCCTGGCCAAATGCCAGACACAAAGTCATTCACTTATCCTCTCCTGCTACAGTTGGGCAGAGGAGAGGGGAAAAATTAATGAAGAGCTCATGACTTGAGATAAGGATTGGGAGAAAAAAAACACAAAAAGGGCAAACAGGTTCAAATTTAAAGGTTGGAGGATAATAACAAGTAAGATAAGCCTTTAAAACACATTTTTTCCCCCCTAACCCCTCCCTCTTTCCCACAACAGCACAGGGAGACAGGGCCTGGGGGTTTTGGTCAGTTCATCACTCAAAAGCTTTTTCTGTTCACTCTGGGAGAGGAGTCTTCTGTGCCATGAGGTCCCTCCCACAGGCAAACAGTCTTCCCAGAACTGTTGTGGCATGGGTCACTTGTCCATGGGGTGCAATCTTCCAAGGCCAGGCTGCTCTAGTTTGGATGCAAGGGTCCTGTCTCTCTATTTGGGTCTCCCACTAGATCACAGCTTTCTGCAGCATGTCCCTGCTCCACCATGAGCACTTTTCTCATGGATGTGAGTGGATCTCTGCCTCCCCCATGGACTTCATGCTCTGCAGGGGCACAGTTTGTGTCACCATTGTCCTCACCATGGCCTGAAGAGGAATCACAGAATGACTAGGTTGGAAGAGACCTTCCAGATCATCAAGTGCAACCCATGCCCTAACATCTCCACTAGACCATGGCACCAAGTGCCACATCCAGTCTTTAAAAAAAAATAAAAATAGGGGAGCAGTTGGGTCTTTAAATACACACAAGTTTTCTGTCATATGGATTTTATTATTTTTTTACCCTTACATCCAGAAAGACTGAAGCAGTTAAAAAACTTAAGAAAAAATAAGAACTGGTATGAACTGAGAAACCACATACAAACTAAAAAAAGTATGAAGGGAGGGAGAGAGTTGAAACAAATCAACATCACTTGGTGCATCTCAGCTCCTTCTCCACTGGCCTTGGTGCCACCATGCTGTTTTCCCTCACATGCTCTCACCACCTCCTCTTTGTGTAGAATTAAAAATGCTGCTCATAGGTACCATTGCCAGCAAATTCCAGTAGTTTAAAGAGACTTGCAAGATCCCATAGCACTGAAGCAACCAGCACTTGGATGTGATCCTTGTGGTTCCCTGTTCTATACAGGTGGCAGAGAGTTTTGCAGTTTTGTCTTTTCTGGTAGCCAGTAGTAACCAAGGAAAACTGTTGTTAAATGCTTTAAAACAAGGATTTCCTGAGCACTTGATACTAACCGAGCCATCAGTGCCCCAGCCTCTGCAGAGGCCTGAGGGTCACCCTGTGATTGCTGGGTCTGCAAAGTGCAACAGCAAAACAAGCCATGCAGTGTTTAAGCTCAGTGTGTGAAGGAAGACACTGGGTTATAGCTCAGAGGCACAGAACATTTTGGCAATGTTATCTTGAATTATCTTCTCTGTTGATGATTTGTTGCAGTACTTCCATGAGTTTGTGTCTTTACAAAATCTCTCTTGGAAGTGCTGCCCAGTCAGGGCTGTATTGTTTGTGTGTAAGAGGTGCAAATGAAAGCTTACAGGATGCTTTTGGTTTCAGTTGAGGCGAGAATGAGAAATGGTGGATAAGTTTTGATGGTAATTGAAATTGTGAGGTAGCTGCTTGCAGAGCTGATCAGTGTTTGGAGAAATAAATCAGCTTCCACTTCATATCACAGCTGTGTTTATATAGGACTTACTTTCAAATTTGCAATAAAAGGAGAAGTTAATACTCATCTTTTTTTACAGTGTGGAGTCATAGAATTCATTTGTGCAAAGGTGTTGAGTGTGGGAAGAGTCAGAGTGCTAAACTGAATGAGTAAGGAACTGCAGAATATGGGATATAAATCCAATGCTGGGGAATTAAATCCCCAAAAAACCTAACCAGGGTTCCTCAAAGGATGTGATGTAACAAACAGGGTGTTCTTGGATCAATAGCTAGGTGAAACAACTCTAATCTTAAGGGAAAATATCAGTAAGACTCATGAAATGCAAGGAAAAACTTCACAAAGGCACACTGACATGTAGAGCATCCAGGGAGGGCTCTGTTTACAGATGAATAAAAAATTAAATACAATTCAACAAGGAAGGATTGAGGAGATTACATACTAGTTTAAGCTCTTCATCTGTGGCTTATACTTTCTGGTTAACTCTGAAGGCCTTGTGAAAACCAGTGTTTGTGAAGAGACAGAAACTGATGATAAAGTGGCCAGGTGAGAGCAGAACCCAATGAACTCAATAAGTGATTTCTCATGGTTTTAATCTGAATATTCTGAAGCTTTGAGATGCATTGCTCTGCACCAGGAAAACCAATTCAGGGGAGACATCTGTATGTTTTACATCTCTCAGTTGGAGGAAAATCACTTCATTTTGATTTGTACTTCATTTGTCAATACACCATGTACTTACAGGTGAATTGCCAATTGAGCTGTCCTTGCTGCCTTATTAAATGAGATGTGGACTCACAAAGATTTATTTTGGTGGTTGAAATCTAAATATTGGGATTTTCTGCCAGCCTGTGTTTCACTGAGGGGATTGATGGAGTTATCATTCTATCTAGCTGTTTGTTTTCACAGAATTGTGTGGAATTTAATAATCTTGTGCTGCTGGTTGAAACTGGCCAGAGGTTTAGAAGTTATTTGGTTTAGTCACGGGTGTCAGAGCTGATAAATATACACACCTTGATCACCTAAATCCTCTTTTTTTAAGATGGTAGGCCAAAATATGTCAGTCAGTAGATTTCTCAAAGCTGTCACTGTCATGAATTGATGCTTTAATTGTATACCTTGGTTTGGGGAGGAATAAGACATTTAACAGAGTATTACCTAAAGGACCAATCAATTGTAAAATTGTCATGATGTGTATACAAGTTGTGCTGTTCAATTAATTCTTTTAAACATGCAGAAATAAATGCTTCTTACTGACAACCAGATGATGAGAACTTACAGCATGGGGGCTGACAGATATTGAGTAGAATGCTGGAAAATCCAGCCTGGAAAATACAGAGCATGTGTATGGGGGAAAAATTAAAAAAAAACCAAAACAGTGGGGAAGTGACATGTGACTGTAGCAGTGCTAAAACCCTACTTGGTAGGGAGGTGAATAGATGTGATTTGCAAGGTGATCTGCAGTAGAAACTGAGGTCCATGGTGGGATTTTTGTCCTCACAGATAAGGCAGGGGAATATAAATTCTGCCTCTTGTTCCAATCTGTCTCCTTATTTTCTGTATGACTTGGTGGTGCCCCAGGGTGAGTGACTGTGTGGGTGCTCCTTGTGTCACCTGAGAGCTCAGGAAACCCCCAGCCCTGGGCCTGGCCACACACACTGTCACTGTCACTGCTTTGTACCTGGCAAAGTGAGGAGCAAACATCTGCTGCAGAGAGGGAGATCCTTGGCATCACCCCCCTGTGCCTCTAATCCAGCCCACTCAAATGGGGGAAGATAAGCACAGGAAAAAAATGCTGTGCAAGTCAAAAACTTTTCCCAGACACGTGGCAGTGGGATCAAGGAGAGGATTGGATAGCTGGAAATGCAGGGAGGCAGGGGGAGGAAGCCAGGTGCTCAAGCAGGCAGAATGTTCATCCCAGAGCATCTCATGGAAGCAGTGCTCTCCTGCACCAAGATGTGCAGGTTTTTTCAGTGGAAGATGTATCAACATCCCTGGTGATGCTATTGAAACATGTGGGTTTTGGTAAATGTTTTAAAAAGCAGGAGAAGCCTGTTTGACAGATCTGTAGTGTGCTGCCAACCTTTGCCTTGTGCAGCTGGAACAGGAAGTCCAGATTAGATGCAGTTCTTGGGTTCCAGTGAGGAGGTTCTGCACATGCCCTGCTCAGTGCTGCAGCATTCAAATGCAAAAAGTTCCTTTAACAACGTGGTCTGGTAACAGAAATACTGCAGGACATTGTCAGCATGTCCCTCACTTTATAGAGATGTTTTATGAAGCTGATACTAAGAGTTGTAAGATATTTCTTAAAGAAGAGATTAGAGCTAGGATCAATAAAGAAGAAATACCTGAAATTAATGGTTTACTTGAATAGATTGATATGGATTCAGATCACACCACTTACTCAGTATAGTTTTGCATACCAGAAATCTCCTGGAGGTCCACTTGTGTTCCAGAAGTATCATTTTGATGTCCTGTATCAGACCAGACATCACTGAGCACAGGTTCCTGTCTTAGCCAAAGCCTGAGGTCATCCACTGAGGAATGTGTTAAAATCTCTGGGAGCAGATGTCAGAGAAAAGCTCCTGTATGAGACAGTGTAATGCTTTGAAGAGTGACTGTCCTTCCCAAAGTGTCCAGTGTTGGCTGGTAGAGAAGGGAATAAGTGAGACTCTCCCATATTCAGCTGTTCTGATTTTATCAAGAGCAGATTTGAGTTTATGTATTTAACAGTGCCCAACTAAACTGAAATATTGATGAGCTGTTGATGCTTTTGATTTGAATTTGCTCTATTCACGTTCTTGAATTTTTTTCAGGAAGATCCAAAAGATTCTAGGAGTCTAATGTGCTTCTCTGTTTGATATTCTACCTCAGAAACTCATCATTGATGAGAAGAAATACTATCTCTTTGGGAGAAATCCTGATCTGTGTGATTTTACCATTGACCACCAGTCTTGCTCTCGGGTCCATGCTGCCTTGGTCTATCACAAACATCTCAAGAGGGTTTTCCTCATAGATCTGAACAGCAGTAAGTAGTGTGGCATTTAACCAGACAGAAGAGCTATGCTTCAGTGCTTAAAGATTCTTCAGTCTTAGACACTTTTTCCTTTTCCATTGTTGTCTGCACTGTGGGCAAATGGATATAATTGGAATTTAGGGAAAGACAAGGGTTAGGGCAAAGGAGTGTTTGCTCCAGTCAGCCTACAGCTGCCTTACTGGGTGTTTCAAACATTTCTAACTTGTAAGAGACCAAAGGAAAGGAGGAAAATGATTTGGCCTTCCTGTCACAATTGCAGTGAAGCCTTGTCTTCTGAGGGTGATTTCCCAAGGTCTAGAACCTGTCAGGTGGGTTTTGGTCCTGTCCATACATAGTACCTTGGGATCTGCAGGAATGCAAAAAGTAAAAGGTGTTTTTATTTATTTCCAGTGTAATTTATTTCCAGGTATAATTTATTTCCAGTGATTTTTGAGCACTTCTGGTGTGTGTTGTGTCAGTTTGTGAGATGGTGGGTGTGCATGGCTGATGCTTTTCTCAGTGCCTTATACCTTGGAACAATCGTTACAATTTCTGACATTCTCAAACTTGAGCTGCAATGCCATGATCCCAAGCTCAACAGACTGTTCTGCATTTTGATGTCCTCAGCACATGGCACTTTCTTGGGTCACATCCGTTTGGAAGCTCACAAACCCCAGCAGATCCCCATTGACTCCACGGTTTCCTTCGGAGCCTCCACCCGTGCGTACACGCTGCGCGAGAAGCCGCAGACGCTGCCCTCAGCGGTCAAGGGGGACGAGAAGATGGGTGGTGAGGATGAGGAGCTCAAGGGTTTGCTGGGGCTGCCAGAGGAGGAGACAGAGCTGGATGTGAGTATGATGGCACTGCTGGCAAGGACAGCATTCCCTGCTGGTTTGCTTAGTCAGGAATCATTTAGGTTGGAAAAGATCTTTGAGATCAGGTCTGTAAATCTAACACTGCCAAGCTGTTATGACCCACTCCTGAAGATGAGGTCAACTCAGCTTCTTTTTAATAGATGCCTTGTGGCAGATTGGGGTGAAACAATACTGAATGACCAATGTTTATATATTGATATAGAGAGAGTTTATTTTAGAACTATTAAGTTGTAGTGGAAAGGAGGTAGGTAGCCATTTTGGTTATAATTATCTATAATAATACAGAAAAACAAAATATAAAGATAACACTTAAAAATATGTATAACAAAAATAATTAAAGGATATGAGTAGAAAGATCTCAGCACTCTGTGGGCCCAGCAACAAGACTTGATGTCCACTGCTTGAAGTGATGGTTGCAGTTTTGATGCATGAGGGTGAGAGAAGCCCTCAAACCACAGAGTTTAATGGCTTTAAGTGGAACACCCAGGTACCTCCCTTGGGCAGGGGAAGTTTTATACTGTCTGTTGTAACACTGTGGATCTGCAGTCCTCTCGTGAAGGGCCCAGAAATTATTCTGAGGGCACCTCAGGGTACTTTGGTGGTTTATGACCCTTCCAGTACATGACCCTGGCTCTCACATCAGTACAGCTGAGCCACTTATGCCCCATCAGAGGGAAGGAAACCTTCAGCTCTGGGTGGGAATGGGAATGGGAATGTCCCAGCACCTTCCCCAGAGGGGGGGAGGGGTCAGAG
Source organism: Catharus ustulatus (assembly GCF_009819885.2). NCBI lineage: Eukaryota > Metazoa > Chordata > Aves > Passeriformes > Turdidae > Catharus > Catharus ustulatus. The sequence continues at coordinate 2,554,684 of NC_046246.1, forward strand.
AGTTGAGGGGTTTAGTTTTACAGAGAGCTGCTGTGTAAGGCAGGGCACTGCTCTGTTAAAAAGTACTATCCCCCCTCAAAGAATCTGCTTCTCATTGGCCTCTTCCCTTAACCTGGTTCAAAACTCAGCTTCTTGCTAAACAAGAGTTGATTTGACATAGTCATCCTCTGGTGCTCACACCCTCTGTGCCTGGGCTGTTCCTTCATGCATGTCAGCAGAGCACCCACTGAGTTTGCAAATGGCCAGTTGTTTAGGCCATTGACATTTCAGTCTGTCACACAGGCCCACAAGACCCTAAACCATGTCCTTAAGTTCAATGTCTAAATAACCTCCAGGAATGTGACTAAAGAACTTCCCTGGGTAAAACTTCCTTAGGTTCAGGTTTTTGGGATAATCTGAGGTGTCAAACCATCTCATCTGCAATGATTAACCTGTGATCATGCTGCTTCCCAGAATCATGGATCTATAATCTTACTGTGCCAGTGGTCATCTCACCAGGGTTTGCCAGGGAATGCTCTCCAGCTAACATTGCCCCAGGCTGGGATAGTTTCCCACTCTGTTCCCATTGCCAGATACCTGTGGATGCATCCCTGTTCCCTAAGTTAGCTCTGTGGGAAAGGACCTCTCAGAATCATCAACCAGCTCAAGCAGGGCCACCTGGAGTAGGCTGCCCAGATTTGTGCTCCATTCTAAATATCTCTGCAGAGACCCTGCAGCCTCTCAGGGCAGCTCATTGCAGCCCTGAACCTCTGCTTGTTCCTCAGGGTGTGAGGTTGGGACTAAACAATGTCCTGTGGTTTGCTGATGTGGACAGTCATGTGATTAAATCAGACTTCATGCACTAGTTGCTTAAAGTCTTTCATTTCTAAATTTGCTATTAGAATCTGACAGAGTTTAATACAGCCCACAACAAAAGGATCTCCACACTGACCATTGAGGAAGGGAACTTGGACATCCAGAGGCCAAAGCGAAAACGGAAGAACTCGCGAGTGACGTTCAGTGATGATGATGAGATCATCAATCCAGGTAAAGAATTTACTTTAATCCTCAGCTGATGCCCTCCAGGACCTCCTTCCAGTGTGCTCATAGGGATTCCTCATGGGTGCATATGGATAAGCAGTAAATAAATTTGGCAGTCAGTAGAAGCTGCTGCCACATCTCACTGAAGTCTGTGACCTCTTTCTGTTTCTGCTGTTCTACCTGGAAAGCAACTGCAAGCTCTGAGCAGGATGGGGATTTCAGACTCATTGTTCAGTACTCTGTCAGATACTGGAGAAATGTCATGGGTCCAAAAGGAGGAAGGTGGTTTACATTTTTTGCCCTCTTTAGAATCTCAATGGGAACAGAACTTGTTTGCTTTTCACCTGTCCTTCAATGCTTTCTTGACCTGTTGCCTCTGGGATGTCTCAAGCTCAGAGGGTTTTTGCTACTTTCTGCACATCTGAACCAAGTCATCCCTAATCTTCCTTCAAACTGATGCATTTGAAGATGTATCCAATTCCATATTAGTCTTTTTTTCTCCCTTAGCTGTTCCATATTAATGGCATTCTTATCAATCATACTTAATTTGGATAATATTCTTGTTAATAAGAGCAGCTAATTAATGAGCAGGTATTTTGAAATACAGTGTGGAGGTGGTTCCTTTGCCACCCAGAGTGACTATTTTGGTTTATAATGTGATGCAATCAGTGCTCAGAACATCCTAATGCAAACACCAGCCATTCTCATCACAAAAAAAAAAAAAAAAAAAAAAAAGAATTTTTCTGAACTTTCAGAGTCCTGCTTCTGACTCCTGCTTCAAGGCCCCCAAGGACTTTAGGGACTGGCTGCTGTGCCTTGTCAGCAGCAGCTTTCAGCCCAAACTCCAGCCTGTCTGATCCCAAACCACTCATCCAGCTGCTCCCATTCTCCATCTGAGGGAAAGCCAGGATGCCTGATGGGCCACCTGGAGACAAAACCACTTTGTTCCTCCCTTTATTTGGTCACATTTGTGCTTATTGGGAGCTGCTGGAGTGCTGGCTTTGGGAGGAGAAGGTCTGTTCCAGTTTTTCATGTAGATTCCTTTACCCTAGAGAGGTTCTGTTTTTCCCTCACTGAAATCAGCACTGGTTGTGCTCACTGAAATCAGCACTGGTTGTACTCACTGAAATCAGCACTGGTTGTGCTCACTGAAATCATCACTGGTTGTATTCACTGGAATCGTCACTGGTTGTGCTCACTGAAATCAGCACTGGTTGTGCTCACTGAAATCATCACTGGTTGTGCTCACTGAAATCATCACTGGTTGTACTCACTGAAATCATCACTGGTTGTGCTCACTGAAATCATCACTGGTTGTACTCACTGAATCATCTCTGTTGTTGTTTTGCAGAGGACGTGGACCCGTCTGTGGGGCGGTTCCGGAACATGGTACAGACAGCAGTGGTCCCTGTTAAGGTACAGGCTGACTCCTGACTCTCTCATTAGCACATTTACATTGATGAACTCACTTTATGATTTATGAATTGCACCTTAGAAACAGAGTGCTCCCACATGGAAAGTGTTTCATTGTTAAGCAGAAGTTATGTCTGTGTTTCACAGTTGTCTTTTTTAGCAAATTTGACCATTTCCCTTTGAACCCAGCTTTAGCTTATTTCTTTAATAACATGTGGAATCAATGATTTTTTTTCTCACAGAACAAAACACTTTATAGAAATTCATTGTGTTAGTTCCAGGCATCAGATAAAACTGTGGGAAATGTGGAAAATGGAAGGGAAAAATGAGAGTTTTTTTATTTAAATACTGTATTTGACTTTTGATAAGTTTGTGTACTAGTACAAGCAGGTTTAGGCTTTGCTCCAAGATGAGCGTGTTGCCAGTGTTCTGTTTAAGTGGAATATGCAAGGAGGAAGAAAGACCCACAGAACTTCAGAGCAGCTAAACCACTGTACAACAGCAGTTTCACTTGTTGCTGGTATAGACTAAATAACATCGTGTGGAGAAGGATAATATTCCATAAATCCAGACTGCAGGAGAAGATTTCAATGATCAGCAGCTAAATTACCCTTTCTGTGGGAGAGGGAAGGTTTGTGTTATAATTCTCTCAGGCACAGGGTGGGAGTTGGGGTGTCATGAGCAGAGGCAGGAGTTGGACTCAGTGAGCTTTGTGGGTCCTTTCCAACCCAGGACATTCTGTGACCTACTTGGTCTTTGTTGAGGACGAGCTCAAGACTGGCAGGATGTACAGGAAGTGTCGAGGTGCTCACACTTCATCTAAGTTACACCTGAGTGTCAGCTTTTGTCTCCCTGCGTTGTGCACCTCTGTCTTGGTTTGGAGAGCAGGTGTTTGTTAAGAAAAGGCAGGAGCCTCTTTTTGAAATTGAGAATGTAAACACTCTCCTTCCAAATTATTATAATTTTGAAATTAAGGAGCTCTCAGGCAAAGATATGGGAATTAGGAATAACAGTTCTTTAGCAGGAAAATTAAAATAGAAATACAGTATTACAAAGAATAAACCCAAACCAGTGCCAGAGTCAGAGTACAACCTGACACCCGTCAGTCAGGCAGGGTGTTGGCAGCAGTCCCATCCCATGGTGGCTGCATCCTCCTGCAGTGACAGATGTGGCTCAGTTGGAGCAGTGCTCCTGTACAAGGTGCAGTTTCCCTCCAGTGGTGATGTGGAAGGGCCTGGTTTTCCTCTGGGATCCAGTGGGAAAGGCTGCTCTGATGTTCCAAATCTCAGTTTTTATCCAGGTCGGAAATGTTGGGCTCCTCCCCCTGGCTGGAGCATCTCCCCATGGGATGATGGAATTTTATCAGCCATGCACTGGGGCTCCATGGCCATGAACAAGAGAGATCTCCTGGAGATAAAGAACACTGCCATAGCTGGTTTTAACACATAGCCCATTAACAGGAGAGATCTCCTGGAGGGAGGGTGGATTGTGGAAAAGATAACACTGCCCCAGCTGGTTTAACAGCTGCCCCATTAGCAGAGAGTATCTCCCATGGAGATCAGGATCACTGCCCCATCTGGTTTAACAGATGGTGATAGAACACAAACTTTTGGTCACGTCCTGTATTGCAACCTAAGACAACCTCTAAGAGTTCATTGTTGTGGTTTTCAAGGGAACCCAGAGGAAACCTTGCAGAACAAAGACTGGGACATGGACTGTTAGCACTTTGTATGTGTTAGATTTAGGCACCTCTTGGGGAAAACGGTCTTGACAGCCAGTTTAAACAGGCTGATGGTTCCATGCATTGTGACTAATTCTTGAACTCGCTGTGTGCGTGCAGAAGAAGCGCCTGGAGAACGCGGGCTCGCTGAGCACGGACGAGTCGGCGTCGCGGCGCATGCAGAGCTTCCCCTACAGCGGAGGATTGTACGGGGGGCTGCCCCCCACCCACAACGAGGCGGGCACCCAGTCCCACAGCGTCCACGGCACCGCGCTCATCGGGGGGCTGCCCATGCCCTACCCCAACCTCGCCCCCGACGTGGACTTGACTCCAGTTGTGCCCTCCACAGTGAACATGAACCCAGCTCCAAACCCCGCTGTCTTCAACCCTGAAGCTGTGAATGAACCCAAGAAGAAGAAATACGCCAAGGAGGCCTGGCCGGGCAAGAAGCCGACCCCGTCCCTGCTGATCTGAGCTGGGCTGGGGAAGAGCAGGAGTCACCAACTCCAGAAACTTTTCATGTGCGGTATCGTCTTTTTAAAATTTCAGTGTCCTAACAGATGTAATATCAAGATTGGAGGAGTGAAATATCCTTTAAAGATCTGTCTTCAAATGTTTTTATATGTCTGTTAAAAAAAAAAAAAATACAGCTCCCATCTCCTTTTGAACCAAAACCCCTACAGCCTTTTCTTAGCCACCACTGTCCCAGAGGTCTTTATGCTGAGTTTGGATCCACAAGTCGAAGGGGCAGTCACACAATTTATCACTTATGGCATGACCCTGCAGGTCCGTGTATTTCAGTGCTGAGCTCGCTCTGGTGACACTGTTCCTGCTGGACATGCTCACAGCAGGGCAGCTCTGTCAAGAGGAAATGTTTGTGGGGCCAAGCCTTGCAGAATCTCATTGGAAGGAGTTGTAAAACTTGCAGAATATAGGTCAGCTTGTATTTTTTATGTTTTCAAAACACCACCAATTCTCTCTTTTTTTATTATTATTATTTTTAGTTTGGCTACAGCTTGTTTTAATTTCCACATAAAACACTAGATCATCCCATGAGTTGAGATGGATAAGCAACAGGAGGGCTCCTTAGCTTTGTTCTAGTGCTGCAGAATGCAGTCTGTGGGATGGAGACAGGGTGCAAAGGATCAGGCATTGTCTGCACTGTGACTCTCCTGGAGAACTCAGGGTGAAGTTAACACAGTGCAGTTTCTTTTAGACTTGGTGGCCCCTGTAACTTAAACAGTTTCATTTTTATTTGCAAATGGAACTTTTAAGTTTAGAGTCTATGAGATTCAACAAGACAGAAAGCTGGGAAGACTGGCATGTTTCCCACACAGATATTTTGGCTGCTTGGAAGTGCAGGTGGGAATTGAGTGCTACTGAGAGCCAGAATAGGAATTCTCAGTGGACTTGGGTTGTTGCTCAAGCCCTTTAGTTCCTTGGGTTTAGATTTGAAAATGATTCACATACTCAGACATATTGTGGCTGTACTTTATACAAGGTAAGGCCAGAGCTCTGTTGTTCTTCAGTTCACTCTGGATTTTTGTACACACTCTAATGCAGTTCAGCTACAAGTCACATTCCTTTGCTGTTTGGGGGATCCAGGAAATGTGCATCAGAATGAGAGCATGTACCTGCTGCTCACTGTGTGCAGGATTGCAGCTGCTTGGGGAAGTAATGCTGAGTTACTGGGATGGGGCTGTGCTCAGTCAGCTGGGATGTTGGATGGTGCTGGATCAGTGCTGTGTTTAGTGAGTTGGGATTTTGGGTGGTGCTGGATCAGTGCTGTGGTCATTGAGCTGGGATGTTGGATGGTGCTGGATCAGTGCTGTGTTCCTGGGATGTTGGATGGTGCTGGATCAGTGCTGTGTTCAGTCAGCTGGGATGTTGGATGGTGCTGGATCAGTGCTGTGTTCAGTGAGCTGGGATGTTGGATGGTGCTGGATCAGTGCTGTGTTCAGTGAGCTGGGATGTTGGATGGTGCTGGATCAGTGCTGTGTTCCTGGGATGGTGCTGGATCAGTGCAGTGTTCAGTGAGTTGGGATGTTGGATGGTGCTGGATCAGTGCTGTGTTCCTGGGATGGTGCTGGATCAGTGCTGTGTTCAGTCAGCTGGGATGTTGGATGGTGCTGGATCAGTGCTGTGTTCAGTCAGCTGGGATGTTGGATGGTGCTGGATCAGTGCTGTGTTCAGTGAGCTGGGATGTTGGATGGTGCTGGATCAGTGCTGTGTTCAGTGAGCTGGGATGTTGGATGGTGCTGGATCAGTGCTGTGTTCCTGGGATGGTGCTGGATCAGTGCAGTGTTCAGTGAGTTGGGATGTTGGATGGTGCTGGATCAGTGCTGTGTTCCTGGGATGGTGCTGGATCAGTGCTGTGTTCAGTCAGCTGGGATGTTGGATGGTGCTGGATCAGTGCTGTGTTCCTGGGATGGTGCTGGATCAGTGCAGTGTTCAGTGAGTTGGGATGTTGGATACATCAGACCCCTTTCAGATGCCCCAGAATCTGTGTGAGTTCTGCTCTGCAGTGATTGCTTCTGTCATGTCCCTGAGGTGCCAGCAGGCAGCTGCCCAGCTCACAAGAGCCATGGCTTTGGAGACTCTGTTTCCTCCCCACACCATCACACCCAGCTCAGACTGTTCCTTGTGTGCATTCAGCACCTGCTCCATGATCCAGCTGTGCTGCTCTGTTTAAGTTGCCATTGATAATTCAGCCATTGGACATTTGTTCTGCTCCCCAGTGCTCCCACAATAACTCAAAATCTTCCTGTCTTTAGTCTGGCCTGTAGGATTTTCATTTCCCAGCCAGTTGCTTTCTGAAGGCAACTCTTTAGGGTAGGACTAGTCAGGACAAACAAAAGTTGAGCAGGTTTCCTTCTTTTTGTTTTGGGGTTTTTTGTTTTATTTTGGGGGGAAGAGGGTTGGGGTTTGGGATTTTGGGGACTTTTTTTTTGCAAGTGGCTCTTTGCAAGGTTTTTCTTGACATGGGAAACTTCACTGCTCGTTGTTTTTTAAAGCTCTTCTCCTCCCAGACTCTGAACCAGCTCTTATTATTTCAGAGCTTAGGGGCCACAGCTGGCCATGAGGGGATAGAACATCGAGGGGCTTTGTACAGACATTTGTACACTTGTGTAATATGTAATAGGCCTTTTCACACTTCTGTTGAGCTTTTTACCTGTAACCTTTACTATGTTGTAAATTAAATGCAGATTTTGCCAGGTTGGAGAGTGTAGTGTGTTCGTTGCAGTCTGCACTGGTACAGCTGAGCCTGCCCATCCTGCTGTGGCTCCTGGGAGGATCCTGCCCTGGCACAATGCTCTTTTCCCTGCAGGCCTTGTCCTTGGGCTGCCTCAGGCTGCAGCTCCTAAAGCTGCCCCAGCTGCTTTGCTTGTGACCTGCTACCTCATGCTGCACTTTGGTACACAAGTGACACTTAACAGTGGATTTTGAACAGTGGTTGCTTTTGTTTTCCAAGTCAAGTTTTATCTGGTTCTGGCATAATCCTCTTTGCAAGTTGTACTGCAGAGCCCAGCTCTGCTGCTCTCCTTACTCAGCCTGCCTTGGGCAGGTTGAGGGCACCATGCCCTGTCTCTGGAGCTGCAGCCTGCCCTGGGCTCTCTGGGGACAGCTGAAGTGACAAACAGCAAACTGGGTACAGGTAACCACAGGTTAGCTGTAGGGTTGAAAGAAACTCCCCAGCTTTGCTGGATTCAGTACTATTTAGGGCATACAGAAGATTTTTCCCAGTGCAGCAGCAGCTGGGGCAGATGCACTTGCTCTGCAGTGCTGACAGAAGGCTGAAGTTCACAGTTCATGTGCCAGCTGCTCACCTGCCACAGGCAGAAGTAGCTGGAAGAGGTGAAGGTGTTCCCTCTGTGGTCTGACACTGTCAGTTTGGGTGTATTAATCTCTATGAAATGGATTAAAAGGGAGGAAACTTGCAGAATAATCTGAAGCCCTCTGCAGTGGGAATGCAGAGATGGGGACAAAGTGGAGACTAGTTTGCAGTTGAATCAATGAGCTAAAGAAAATGGTAGCAGTGTCCAGGAATGTCTGTCCTTGCAGAACTTCTGGGTTACCACTGTAACCCCTCCTCCCTGGAAATATGTAAATAAATAGTCTGCAGCAGGCAGCACAAGAGCTTGATGTGAGGTACCAAAACATCAGCCTGTGTCAGCAGGACTTGGGGTGGAGATGAGATCTCCCTGGGGCCCTTCAGGAGAGCAGGAATAGCTTCCAGTGCAGAACAGGTGAGTGGCCAGGTGAAGTGCGTACTTATGCAATTACACCAAAGTAACATTTGAAACCTCAAAGTGTCCCTGTGTCCCCCTGTAGCTCCTGCCCATGCTCGGAGCTGCTTTGGAGCCAACCTGGTCCCACAGCAGCACGGTTGGGACCTGCCAGCTCGGCCCTCCCGCTGCAAACAGGAGCATTTCAACACAGGCAACACCAATTGCTGCCTCTCTGCCACCACTCCCGCTCAGATCCGCGTGTGCTCTGGGGAGCTCTGGACAGGGGCGGGGGCTGCGAGTCCCGGGGCAGAGCCGGGTGATCACAGTGAGCTGCGTTCCCCTGGGCAGGGAGGCACCAGCACATCCCATCCCGGCCCTTACCTGGGTGTTTGGGCACCCACACAGGGCTCCACACACACTGAGGTGGTTCCAGGGCAAGCACCAACCCCAGCAAAAAAAAAGAACTCTCTCTCCAGTCTTCCCCCCCACCCCCCTCAGACCCTGAGAGAGCCCAGAGCCAGCTGCACACAACACAGCACTCATCCTGCACCCCCCTCCAGCTGCACCCGAGTGCAGTACCAGCACTGTGGGCTGGCTCCCCCCAGGGGCTCAGAGGAGCTGCAAACCCAGCGCTGTAAATCACCACTCACACCTCACTGGCCAAGGGGCCCAGATCAGCTGCCAAGCCCAGCTGAGGGAGGGAACTCAGTGGAGACAAGTGAAGAGAGCACAGAACAGAGAGTGAAGAGTTATTTATGCTCAACAACTGAGGCACAAATAATCATCAGAACCTCATTTCAGCCCTGAAACGCCAAAATCAGGTGAAGTCCAGACACTGCCACCCCACCCTGCTTTGCTCATAAGCCACAGGCTGTGGAACAAAGCCACCACAAAACTTCTGAGTCACCAGCTGCGCAGACTTGCAGAAGCATGTGCCAACATAAGGAATGCTGGCAGCAGCCTCTGGAACACGTGGCTGCTCCCCACCCTCCACAGGGAGGCCTGGTCTTCATCTCATTTGTGAGGTGGCCCCAGCAGAGGGGAGATACTCCTTGTTGCAGTCACTTTGGCACAGCAAGGCTCTCAAAAATATTGCTCTTCACACATCAAGCTAGTTGAGAAAATTTCAAATCAGCATCACAGGGCTTTAGTAAACAACTGACAGTTTTGTCCTGGTTTCCAAGCAAGTTCTCAATGCCAGAATCCCCAGTTCACATGCAGTGTAGTGTGATCTCGTGCCCTCCTCCTTTTCTCTTGCTCTTGGTCATCACAGCGCTCTCTGAGAACTGAGAAATGTTAAGAACATGCAGAAAACCAAAAGCCAAACACTGCTAGCAGCAGAGGCAGAGCTGTTGGTTTTCACACACTCATTGTACTTTGTAAAATCCACCTCCCTGATGGCACACAGGTGATCCACACGGCATTCCTGATCGCATGGCTCCAGGTCATACCTGGCAGAGTTAAACTCATAGTACAGCTGCAAGTAGTATGGGACCCTCCAGCTCCTCTCCAGAACCATCTGCATGGAGTGGGCAGAGGCATCAGGGACCTGGAAGGCTTCTGTCAGTCTGTACTCTTCTTCCCACACTGGGAACTCTTCCTCCATCGTGTTGGCATGAGTAAGGTTCAAGTAGTAAGTCACCATATCCTGAGGGAGAGAAAAACAGAAGTGGGGAGACATCAGGACAAGACTGGCCCTGGAGTGAGACACTGGGCTGGGCTTGGCCCCCTCTGCCCCAAGGGCCCAGCTGCCCTTGACAGGGTTCACTGAGATGAGCCCCTGGGGACACCTCGGGTGAGACCCTCCAGAACCCACCCCAAACAGAGCCTGTCTCCTAAGGGGTGGAGGGGTGGCTTTGCTCTGCTTGACTTTGACATTTGTAAGCTTTCTTTTGGTCTCTGGTAGTTGTTTTACCAGGACCTGAGAGTGCTGATATCCATCAGCCATCTCTCAGGAGCTCACATCAGCCAGCAGAGAAAGACCAGAGGCCTTGCTTGTGTTCCACAAGAATCTTTATTTCATGCCAAGGGTGGTCAAGCAGGATTCTCTCAGAGACAAAGGGCAGTCAGTCACATTTATAGGTTCAGGGGGGATTCAAACTGCAGCCAATAAAAAGTTTATACAAAAACCAGCATCCAATCTAAGTCAAAAGTTCTAAAGGTGAACTGACCAATTACACAAACTAATTTCTAACCAATTCTCTTCCAAAGTGTTAGAGAGTGACCAAATTCTTAAGGAATTTGGCTCAGCCTTGGTATCTAGGAAACCTTATCTATTATAGCAAGTTCCAGGGCCAGGGGAAGATGGCTTTGGAGGAAATGTATCATCCACAGACCTCCAAACTCCAGAAGCTTTGAGCCTGCTTCAGACAGCAGTCAGTTACTATCAACACTGTCCAGCAGCAGAAGCAAGGGCTGCAGGAGTGTTACTAAGCAAAGTTATCTTTTCAACTGTGAATAAACTCAAGAATCAAGTTTTTCACAGCTTCTATTCTCAGTCTCCTGCCCTTTTTCTCTCTGTCCTTCACTGGCTCCCCAGCCTTGCACAGCATGTGCTACAAACATGTAAACAGAGCAACTACAGAGAGCTTCCTTCACTCTTTCAACACAAAGGAGCCCATAAGCACCTAAGCACCCATCCTCCACCTCTTGGCAAACAGAAGCTGCCCCTACAATTTACCTCAATTCAGATCCACTCCAAATGCATCATTTTAGCAAGCAGAGGGACACGAATAATTTTTTAGACGGTTTAAAGATTTTGGAGAGGGTCTAACAATTCGGAGGGGGACTGTTACTACTCAGAGTAGTTCTGTGATGCTTATTATCTGGGGAGCAAAGCAAATGTCAAAGGGAACTCACTAAGGACAGGAAGAACACCACAAAAAGTGTCTGACCCTGCCTGGGGGAACTCATCCCAGCAGGATGCACTGGCTGCCAGGGCCATGCTTTGACTCACTGACACTCTGACTGAATCTTTGCACTAGACACGAGGCTGAAATATCCTGGGTCAGAGTCCTCCCCCACACAGCCACTCAGCTCCTGTGGACTGACAACTCCTGAAAAGCCTGTTTTGACTACAGGGGGGAATCAAAGTTGTTCCAGAGCTGCAGTGTGGTGCACACAGGGATCCCCTACCAAGACCTGAAGGGTGTCCTGATCGTAGTCGACCACCCGAATCGCGGGGTTGTTGGCTCCATTGCTCACTCCAGGTAATGTTGTTTTCCAGGGAGTCACTCCAGGGGCCAGGAACATCACATTGATTGGAGCACCTTCACAGAAATGCAAAGCAAACTGTGACTGGAGACCCTGGCTTGTCCCACACCCTGTCCCCATCAGTGAGAACCTGGAACAGATTGTGCTGCCAACAGCACCTCTGTCACCAGCTCCCAAAGGTACCAGCACACACACAAAGATGAACATGAAGAATACTGGGGACTGAGCACAGGGCTGCTGCAGCCAGGAATGGACTCTCCAATGCTGGCAAAGGCTCTTGCAGTGAGGGTGGCCAAGGAGCCACACTCAGCAAAGGTGTTCACCCAGAGCAGCGCCCCCCACACAGAGATTCAGCACTGCTCCCTCAGCAGTGCCCAAACCCCTCAAGAGGGAGCAGGCAAGAGGCTGAGGGAAACAACATTTGAGGGTGAATAGGAAGGAGGGCAGGAACTACAGACTGGGGGTAGAGATAAGAACCACTGCTGCCTCTTGCTGCCTGAAGCATTTCAGAAGCTTTTGCTGGCTTCTTTGCTGCTTTCAGCCAACTGCCACTAAAGCTCACACGCAGTGATTGTGAGAGCTGTCAGAGCTGCCACACAAGTGCTTGGCTGACCAGAACAGGTACCTGTGCTGCTGTAGAACATGCGAAAGCTGTCTGTGTGATGGTGCCCAAAGAACTGGGCAGCGATCACCCTGTGGTGCTTCTGCACAATCCCCAGGTAGCGCTCGTTGAAGCCCCTCCGGAACCAGGGCTTGCCTCGTTTCTTCTCAAAGAAGCCAGGAGGGACATGCCCCACAATATAAACCTACAGAACAAAAGCTGCCCTGAGCACAGAGCCCACATGGAGCACCAGCCAGCTGTGTCTGCACCCAGAGGGAGCAGAGCAGGAAGAGCTTCTGGGCTGGGGAGAGCCAAGGTTGTTTATTCAGTCTTTTTAATACCATTTCATCTGCTCTAGAAGCGTTGGTCAGTATTTCTTCCAGCCACTGGAACTGCCCTGCAGGATCCTCCTCAGCAGCTGTCTCATTGTTCTGGTCATAGTACAGGTTGGTGTTGAGGACAACCATCCGCCCCCTGGTCCCTGGGCCAGGCAGCTTCTCGCTGTAGAAAGCTCCTGAAAAATGCAACCAACAGAGGAAGAGCTGGAGGTCTGGTCATACTGGTGGCTGTAAGCCCACATCCCTTTGTTTCCACCTCGCTCTGTTCTCCTTAGCAATAGCCACAGCAGGGTCACTGCCTGGGACAGTGCTCTGACCACTCCAGGATGTGGATTTGGAGTGACTCTTCCCTGTGTGTCTCATCATGCTCATGCTTCTCCTGATAGAGGGGGAGAGCTCAAAGGGCAGCACCAGGAGTTGGGCAGCTCTGGAAAACCCCAGCATTGCCTGCACAAGCTGTGACCTTTAAAGATATTTCTCCTCCCTCTGCAGGTCACCACTCTGCATTCTTGCCAGTAACTTGACAATGGCAGGAGAGATTAAAGTATAAGATAATTTCTCTTCTTGCAAGCAGAACTCCAAGACAGAAATCAGCACTACATGGGACCCTACCTCTGCAAATCCTCCATGAATACTGTTGTTCTGAGCATAGAAGCAAAGAAAATTGTTCATGGTATTCTCCTACCCCTCCTCATATCCCCAGTGTGCTCTAAACATGGTGCAGTGGTGCCAGACCTGCTCTGAAGAGAGGAAGGGAGGCATCGCTCAGCCAGGGCCGCCACAGTTCCGCTGTTCGGTTGTAGATCCTGTGCCCCTTCCCAGGAAGCTGACTCTTGGGGTGGAAGTCATGATTGCCCATGGCTGCATACACTTTGGTATCTGGAGACAGAGCCAAGGAGGCACAGGGGAGGTCAGAGCTCTCCAAGCTCCCCCAGGCACTCCCAGCCTTGGGAAGAGAGCTTTGCCAAGGCCAGTCACCCTCTGCCCCAGGGGCCACCACCCACCCTTGGTACAAGCCCCCCTCTGCCAAGTGACTGAGCTGTCACCAGCAGCAATGCTCCTTGCTGACACAGGCTGTGTCTGAGGGATCTTGCAACCTTTTCTGCCTTCATGACTAATGACAGAAGTCTTTCTTTTCCTCTGAGTGAGCTAAGCTGAAACATGAGTGTGCATCAATGCTGTGGCACAGCAGAATTGAGGCCACCAAACAAGTCCCAGTGACCACAGCCCTTCTGTGCCTTTCCCTGTCACAATTCTGTCATTTCTCCATCCTGGTTAACCCCCTCCATGAGTCTCTTCTCCTCCCCTCAAATCCTACCTGGAAATGTCTCTTTTATCAGAGAAGTCAGATTTGCTATGATGTGCAGAACCTTTTCTTCTCCGAGCTGCTCATTGGGGACATGGGGAGTGTCATCTCTAAAAAAGAAGCAGCACAGTCACTGTCTGGGACTAACAGGGCCTGTACTTACAGCAATAAGCAGGCAGAGAAACTTGCCAACTCCTCTCTGTGCATCCTAGAAGAGGAATTTTAAGCTTCTGGGTGCAGAAGTCAGTGCTGTGTTGACTGGCCAAGACACTGAGGGAGTTTCAAGAAATTGCTCACAGGGAAAATGAGCTGCACTCCAAACTTGCCAGAGCCAAGGAGTGTTCAGACAACACTCAGGGATGCACAGGGTGGGATTGTTGGGGTGTCTGTGCAGGGCTGGGATATGGAATCCATGACCCTTGTGGGCCCCTTCCAGCTCAGGATATTCTGTGATTCCACGATTCATTTTACCTTAAAACCCCTGTGGCACAAGGGTGTGAAGGAAAGGCTCCCTCTGCCTTGGGGTGTGTCACAGGCACTAAAGCTGCCTGGAAACGTTGCAAGATCAGCACTTTGACTGAGGGCATCTGATCTGCAATAATGAAGCAGAGCTGCTTATATAATTGTGGTCACAGGAAACAAGGGAATGCCTCCAGTAGGACATTCAGCAATGTCTGCTCCATGTCTGTTTGCATTAACATGCTTATGGCATTTGTAGATGATGCTGGGCTGTCCACAAGCCCACTGGAGAGAGAGAAGAACATTCCAAATCATGTCAAAGGACTGGGGAAAGTTGTTTGATGGAAAAAGAATAATCAATATAAGGTCACAAGAACCAATAACTACATCTAAGCAGGGACTGGCTTCTGGAGGGACAGAAAATGAAAACATGGGACAGGGAAGAGCCCTGCAAACTGGAACTGGAGGTTGCATCAAGTTGAGGCTGCACTATCCTAAGAAAGACCATATACACAATCACCACACAAAATAAAGCTTTTACCATCTCCCAGTGCTATTGAGGCCTTCCATGGGACAGGGCACCCACCCCTGCAAACCATACCAGGAGAGAACACCCTCCACTGGGGAGGTTCCTCTGACTCCTAAAGCAAAACTGTCCCTTCCTGAGACACTTCTCCCAGGTGCCTCACTGCAGCCACAAGAAATGCTGCAAGCTGGTTTACAGTGCTCTCCTCCCGCTGCCCTGACCGTCAGTGCCAGACGAACACAGCCACAGCTCCTTCCCCTGGGCATCCCCGGCACTGAGTCCCTGTGGGACCTGCCCCGCTGGACAGGACACACAGGGATGCACAGTGAGTTGTGATTCTTTTGTCACCTCACTGCCACAAGCTTCAACCAGTGCTGAGAGCCCTCGCTGGGCTTGTGCTTTCCTCCAAAGCCCTGTTTTGCATTCCAAGGCACATTCTCCCCTCTCCCTTTCAAAGCAGAGCCCACGGAAAGAGCCCTGACACACCCCGAGCTCCGTGTGGGCTGCCCAGCCCTGGTGTCCCTCCAGTCCTGGGATCCCTCCAGGCGGGCCCGGCCCCTCTCACCCGGTCCAGAGCACGAAGTCCGGCGTGGCCAGGCGGTCCCGCATGGCCCGGGCGGCCGAGCGGAGCAGGTTCCAGGGCGAGTCGCACACGTAGCTGCCCCAGGGCCCGGCGGGCCCGCTCCGATCGCCGGCCGAGGGGCACGGCCGTCCCGCCGCCACCGCCGCCTCGTACCCGGGGTCCCAGTGCAGGTCTGTGATGTGCCAGAACCTCCCGGAGCGGCCACCCGCACCGGGCAGAGCCACGGCCAGGAGGCACAGCAAGAGCAGCACCACGAGCTGACCCATCGGCTGCATGGCCACTACGCTGCCCCTCCCTGTGCCCGGCCCTCACCTGGACCCGGGCCCGGGCCCGGACCCGCCCCTCAGACCCGCCCTCCGGACCCGCCCCTCAGACCCGCCCTCCGGACCCGCCCCTCGGACCCGCCCTCCGGACCCGCCCCTCAGACCCGCCCTCCGGACCCGCCCCTCGGACCCGCCCTCCGGACCCGTCCCTCAGCCCTGCCAGGCCGGGCAGCGCCCGCTCTCAAAATGGCGGCCGCGGCTTCTCTGCGGCCTCCTCCTATTGGACGGCGCCGGAAGGCGGAGGGACGCGATTGGCTGCCGCCCGGCAGAGTGGCGCTCCCGGATTGGGCGGCCGGCGGCGCGCGCGGGTCGCTGCGGGCGGGTGCGGCCGGTCCCGGAGCGGCGCTATGTGGAGCGGGCACGGTGCGCGCGGGGCCGGGCGGGCCGCGCTCGCCGCCTCAGGGGGACGCGGGGCCCGAGCCCGCCGCTCCCCGTGATGGCGGCAGCGCTGGGAAAGGGGGCTGCGCCACCGCCTCACGGTTCCTCTCTCTTCCCTCCTTAGGGAACTTCGATGGCGGGTACGGCAGCATGGGCGGCGCGGGGCCCCCGGGCGGCTACACGCAGTCCCCGGGCGGGTTCGGGTCTCCCGCCGGCGGGCAGGCGGAGAAGAAGCAGGTAGGCCGGGCGGGGGCCGCGGGAGGGGCCCGGGGCCGGGCTGGGCTGGCTCTGACGGTGCCTCCCCGCCTTGCAGCGGAGCCGCTCGCAGAACATCGTGCCCTGCACCGTGTCGCAGCTGCTGGCGGCCGAGCAGGTGGACGAGACCTTCCGGATCTGCGACGTGGAGATCTCGCAGGTGGGCACCGGGACGGGCCCGCGGCCGGGGCGGACCCGCGGCCGGGTCGGACCCGCGGCTGGCCCGAGCAACCGCTCCTCATCCTCATCCTTCTCCTCCTCCTCCGCAGGTCACCGTTGTGGGCATCGTCCGGCACGCGGAGAAGGCGCCCACCAACATCCTCTACAAAGTGGATGACATGACGGCAGCCCCCATGGACGTCAGGCAGTGGGTGGATACCGATGTAAGCATAGATTTGCCATGAGCAGGCTTCTTCAGCGGCTTTTGAGAGCAGTGGGTAGAGAAAAGTTGTAGAATTGTACAGTGTCTCGACTGGAAGGAACCCGTAGGGATTATTGATCAACACCAACTCCCTACTTGTCACAGAGCTTTTTTAATCTAGAAGATGAGGTTTTTCTGGAAAGTATTTCAGGGATAGCATGTCTCTGAAATCCAGTGCAGATGCTGTTGTAGTGGAGGTCACTGGTGTTGTATAAGACTGTCTGCCTGTTTAGTATAGCTGAGTTCAGATGAACGGTTTTGAGAGGCTAATAAGGCAGATGTTCAGTTGTATTACTGCAAGTTTAGCATGAGTTCAAAAACAGCTCTGGCCTGCCCCATCCACCAGCCAGATTATGGAATTCAACACCTAATTTGTTGCTATTCCCGATTCCTTTCCTCCTGTTGCATTGTGAGAATTTCTCTTAAATGGACAGAGCAGAGCAAACTCTTGGCTCTGACTGCTCTGAAATGTGTACCAATGTTTTTATTCATTTTTTATTCACACTTATTTTTGTAACTGCTCTTACTGCATGTAGAAATGTGCATTGTTTGTGCTTGCTTGAGATGAGCCTGCTTTGCTAAGTTGCTTATTGTGATAATTGAGAAATGGAAACATGAATGAGCAAACCTCTCTTTTTTCCCCCCTCTGTGTTAGGAGGCAGGAGGTGAGAATGTTGTGATACCTCCAGGAACTTACGTTAAAGTAGCTGGCCACCTTCGATCATTTCAGGTAAGATCATGTTGTTTGTGTGTGAGTCATGGCCATGAGGCTGGAGCAGGGATGTGAGGAATTGGATGTGAGGTGATCTGGCTCAGTGCTAGGGGGCTGCTTTAGAATATCCATTCAACTGTGGTCTCTGGACAAATCCTTCAGTGTCCCTGCTAGGGTTGTATTTAATAACGTTCTAGTTGTTCCTGAATGCAGAGGACTATTTAAAATGAGAATTCTTTTCAAATTCCCCTCATCATCTGTGTGTTTTCAGCAGAGCAGAGTTCTGGCCACCAGGTTCTGGGGTGTTGTTTCTGTCAAGCTTAGACCAAGTTCTGGCTCATGGGGAGACTTCTCTTAGCACTTCATGTAGCACATGTGGTTTAAACATTCAAATAATGGTGCATATGTATTAAGGCAAGGTGCAGTTCATTCCCAGATGGTTAAAAGAGGAGTGATTCTGTCTCCATTGTCTTTCAAAATCACCTCCCTCCCACTGTTTGATTTCTCCCGGTGGGATGGGGGGAATCAGAAGTGTCAAAGTGAGAAAACCCATGAGTTCAGATAAAGGCAGTTTAAAAAGTAAAGCAAAACAAGGAATTCATTCCACACTTTCCATGGGTGGGCAGGTGTGCCTCTTCCTGTTTCTTTCACCAGTTTTATAACTGAGCATGACACTGCCTGGTCTGGGGTCTCCTGTGGGGCAGTGTTGGTCCCAACTGTTTCCCCTCACAGCTCCTTGTCCCCTCCCAGCCTAATACTGGTGGAGCTGTGTGAGAAGCAGGAAAGCCCTTGGCTGTGTGCAAGGATTGCTGAGCAATGACTGAAACACCCCTGCTTTACCAGCACTGCTTCCAGCACAGGTCCAGAACTAGCTCATGCTACTGCACCCCAGCCAAAACCAGCACAAGGTCTAGGTCAGAACATTTTGGAAGAGCTGCATGGAGAGAAACTCTCTCCCACTGCTGTCCTGGAGGGAATGGCTGGGTTGGTTGTTAGGCATCTTTGCATTGCTGTGCCATAAATTGTTTTATTTTATGTTTGTTTTGTTTGTGTTTTTTTTTCCTCTGAAAGAATAAGAAGAGTTTGGTAGCATTTAAGATCATGCCTCTGGAAAATATGAATGAGTTCACCACACACATACTAGAAATTGTCAATGCACATATGATCCTCAGAAAAAATCTTATGGTAAGTACAAAGATCCTAATTCCATCATGGCCCTTCCTGTGTGACTGGTGATCCCCCAAAGAGGGACCTTTCCCTGGGAAAAATGCCTCATTGTGGGGCTGGAAAGCTTAAAGCTGAAGGTGTAACAGGAGTTCTGGCTTCCTTGGGGAGAGATTGTGTTGCAATCCACTTCCATAAGAAACTTTTTACTTACTGGCTTACAAATAACAGTGAATCTAAATCTGTAGGGCAGCCTGGGTAACCACAGCACTTTTATTTTCATAATTCCAGTCAGCATCAAGAGTGCCACAGTCGTTTTCCTCCACTGGGATGAATGACATGGGGGGCTATGGAGGAGGAGGCAACCTGCCAGTGAATGGGCTCACAGCACACCAGAGCCAGGTGGGTGCCAGCAGCTCTTCTGGGAGCACAGCAGTGGCAGCAGAGGCTCCTCCAGTGTGATGGAGTGTGGTTCTTTCTCATCCAGGTGCTGAACTTGATCAAAAGCTGCCATGTTCCAGAGGGGATGAGTCTACAAGACTTGAAGCAGCAGCTCCACAGTATGAGTATGTCAACGATCAAGTAAGTGTGTAGAAAGGAAGGGTGCTGTGGAAATCCAGGCAGATAGGACAGTAAACAAACCCAGACACTCACCTGTGATTCAGGGTAGATAATTCAGGTGGTCCCAGCAGCACAGGAGCCAGAGCTTTTGAAAGATTCACTGCCCCAAATGAGCTGTTGCCAGTTGCTTTGCTCCTTGTTTTCAAAAGGAGCTGTTTATCAGTTCAGTGGCAATGTACTGCTGTGCCTCAGGAGCATTTCTCCTGCTCAAGGACTACCTTGCTCTCTGCACACTGATAAAAAATCTAGGCATAGTCTTCTATTCTACTTCACTCTTATAACTTCTTCTTGAGACTTACAAAAATAGTCATTATCTTCCATGATCTTTGTATGTTTTGTCCCCTCTGGAGCAGAGTGGTGGATACCACCTAGGAAGTGCAGAGTGGTGGCTGAGGCAGAGTCTGAACTTCAGGGGGGACACATTGCCATAGCTTTGGAGAAACTTCTGTGCCACTTACACTGCCTACCAAACAGAGATACCAAGAGCTTCCCTAGGCAGGAACTGTGGGGGTGGGTCTGTAAGTGGGAATTACCTGGCAGAAAGCTGCTGACCTACCTCCCTTTGCTAAGTAATTACTAACTAGTTACCAACTGTGGGGTTTTTCTTCAAGGCAAGCTGTGGAATTCCTCAGCAGCGAGGGACACATCTACTCCACGGTGGATGATGATCACTATAAGTCAACAGATGCCGAGTGAAGTTCCTTCCATCTGATTTTAGTTCCAAGCAAATGCTTGTCCACTTTTCAAGATACCTTGCTGAGCTTTGTTACATAGAGTGAGACCTTTGCTCTTTGTGGGAAGTCCTGGTTACTTGGTGGATGCTGACTCCTTGGAATTCAAGGACAAGCAGAACGTGTGTGATTCTGGTAATTGGACCTGATTCTATGCTCTGAAAGGATAATCAGACATGGGAAAACTGAACTCCTCAAAGTTTCAGAGCTTTCACTTTGTTTTGGCTCCTTAGAGAGTGCCTGTTAGAAAGAAGAACCTCTTTATAATGTCCTTTATTTCTAGAGCTGTTTCTCCTAACTCAGCTTCCATTTCATTTTCTTTACAAAGTGGGTAGCCAAGAGTAACCTTCCACTAATGTACAGCAATCATGAGAAGATGTTTTCATTGTTTAGTTCATTCATTTAAATCTATATTTGTACTAGAGCTGATCTTGCTAGGGCTTTTGAACTTTTCCAATAAAATGGTAACTTGGAGCACCTTGTATCACGTCTGACTCTAGAGGCTTTGCCTTGAAGAAGAAAACTGCTTGACAAAACCAGGGTATAAAAGCACAGTTCATACTTTCAGTTTAACTGTCCTTATTTTTTCCTTAACTTTTTACTTTGAAGGTTCAGCTGAAGTGAATGTCTGGCCAGTAAGAAATTAGATAATTGTACTGCTGAAGAAAACAACATCAGCATTTCAAATAGGGCCAGAACCAGATTCTCCAGGGAAGGGGTTATGGCCCCAAGGCTGCCAGAGCTCAGGAATTGTTTAGACAACACACTCAGGCTCAGGGTGGCATTGTTGGGGTGTCCTATACAGAGCCAGGAGTTGGACTCAAGGATCCAGCTCAGAACATGCTATCCTGTGCCATGTAAGCTGTGCTTTCAGCTGAAGCTCAAATGAATTACACCAGGTGAAGCATGGTTTTGTTCTTTAAACCATTTTTAAAGTGTAACAGAAAAACAGGATAGAAGCTAATAGTGGTCCTGGATTGAGATGAAGAGAAAGGATTTGTGTTTCCCATTTCTCTGCACCCCCAGCTGGCTGTGGGGTGGCTGCTGCAACGCGTTACTGTCCCCGAGTCAGGAGTGATCTGCACGGTGTCACTGTCCCCGAGTCAGCAGTGATCTGCACCATGTTGCTGTCCCTGATCAGGGGTGATCTGCACGGTGTACTGTCCCTCCAGTTATTGCTGAACTTTCTGTCACAGGAAACATCTGCTCGCGGGTGCGGGGCCGGGCCGTGCCGGGCTGCAAAAGGAGCAGGGCCCGGGGCGGGGCGGGACACACACAGGGCCCGGGGCGGGACACAGGGCCCGGGGCGGGGCGGGACACCCGGGGCGGGCTCTGTCCGGGGTGGGTCCGGCCCGTGCCGGCGCCGCTAGCGCCGGATCCGGGCGCCGGATCCGGGCCGGGCCGTGGGGCGCCGATGTCTCCGGCCGCTGCCCCGCCGCGGTTCGGGCCGCTGCAGCTGGCGCTGGCGGCGGCGGGGACGGCGGCGGCGACCCTGGACCTGTGCATGGACGGGTGGGTGGCGGCGGAGTACGCGCGGCGCGGCCACCCCGGCTGGGCCGCGCTGTCGCTGTCGCTGCTCGCCGCCGCCTCGGCCGCCGCCCAGGCCTGCAGCTGGCTCTGGCTGCGCTCCGACCCGCCCGCCCTGCGCCCCGCCGTGCCCGCGCTGCTGCTCGCTGCCCTCCACCTCCTACAGCTCGGCTTTTTCTTCAGGTAAAGAAACCGCACCGCGTTCTCCTCCGCGCGTCCCTGGGTGTCCCCCGTGCCCTCCCCCGTGCCCGCCCCTCAGCAGCCGCCTCTGTGGGCCCCACACGGCTCCCGGGGTGGGTGAGCGGTGCCTCGGCTGCCGGGAGGCCCGAGAGGTCCCCGGGCTGGAGCCGGCTGAAGTGTCCCAGGGAGCCTCCCGTGTCCCTGCTAGCGCAGTTCCCTCCGGCTCTGCTGTGTCCCGGTGCTGTTACCGCCGCCCTCTGAACAAACGGAGCAGCGCCCCGAAACTCGGCACGGCCCTGGCGCTCCCGGCAGCTGAGGGGAGCAGCGGGGCCGAGCCGGGGAGGGCAATAATCCAGGCAGGTCCGCTGAGGTCGGTGCTCGGTGTTTTACACTTCCACTTCACCCATGTCTGGGCATCGTGTGGCTACTGTGGTGCGTGGTGTGAGTAGGGGGAAGGAGGGGTTTGGACATAAGTTGGTGAGGTTTGTTGTTCTGTCAGGAGTTTGTTGTTCTGTCAGGAGTTTGTTGTCCTGTCAGGGCAGCGTGGGGACCAAGGTTTGTGGTGCCTTGCGTGGCCCCTCACCCCCAGCTGTGTCCCCACACAGGTGCCTGTATGCTCTGAAGGTGGGCTGGAGGGTGTGCTGGGCCAAGGCAGAGGAGGAGGATGAGCAGAGACACATGGCCTTCCTCTCCCACGACATCAGCATGCTGCGGCTCTTCGAGACCTTCCTGGAGAACACCCCGCAGCTCACCCTGCTCCTCTACATCATCCTGCGGACAAACAAGGCTGAGCTCTCCCAGGGTGAGGGGGCTGGGGCCAAGGGAGGAGGGATGCAGGCTTGAGTAGGGTCAGAGTAGGCTTGGATGGGGCAGATCAGAGAGGCCATCCAGGGGCTGGAGGACCCAGCAAGACACTTGGAGTGTCATTCTGCTCTCGTGTCACTCCTTCCTTTGATGTGTCACACTATAAAGTGGACCCCTGTCCTGCACTCACATGCCCCAATGGACCATGGTGGGTTTGGAGTGGGGAGGGTTGAAGCTGGGGGACCACTGTGGTCATTCTCTTATGTGCCCCAGGAGAGGGTGAGGGTCAGGTGAGAAATCAGGCACCTTCTGGGGAGTAGGGAGGTGCAGATGTTGGTATGGGTGAAGCACAGGCTGCTGGACAGGTGCTGTGGTGCCCTTCGCAGGGCTGGGAGCCCAACAACGTGGAAGCCAGCACTCACCTGCCTGTGTGGGCTGAGGGCTTCCATCCTTGGAGATGGGCTCTGCAGGGCCATTCAATGCCAGCACCTCTTCCCCATCTTCTGAGCAAGGCCAGGCACCAGCCTCCTTGTTCTCAAGAGGGCAGAAGGCCAGGGCAGAGATGCAGGGGCTGATGCTCTGACCCTGACAGCACCTGCTTTGTGAGCTGGGGGGAATTCATTTTAGCAGTGGTGGGCAGGGAGGGGTTTGGGCCAGGCTGGGCCTCCCCTTGGTCCCCCCTCAGCATTTTCACCTCTGTGTTTGCAGGGCTGGGGATGGTCACTGCGTTCCTGTGTGTGTCCTGGTCTCTGCTGGACTACCACCAGTCTCTGCGCTCCTTCGTGCAGGACAAGTACGAGCTGAGCCTGCGCTCTTCCATCGTCTACTTCCTGTGGAACCTCTTCCTCATCTGCCCCCGCATCCTGGTGGTTGCCCTGTTCGCTGTGCTCTGGCCCTACGGTGTGGCTGTCCACTTCCCCCTGGTGTGGCTGGCCATGTTCCTCTGGGTCAGCCTGCAGGGCACAGACTTCATGGAATCGCCGGGCCCCGAGCAGCTTTACCGGGCCATGGTGGCCGTGATCCTCTACTTCAGCTGGTTCAATGTGGCTCAGGGGAGGACGCTGTACCGCAGCATCATCTACCACGGCTTCATCCTGGTGGACAGCACGCTGCTGGGCCTGGCCTGGTTCTGGGGCCGGGCTCCCTCTGAGGAGCACTCCTACCTCCTCCTGGTGGTGGTTGCTGCCCTGCCCTGCTACCTGCTGGGGCTGGGGCTGAGGGTCACCTACTACAAGTGGCTGCACCCCAACGTGCAGGTGCAGAAGGAAGGCAGACAGGACGAGGTGGATGCCGGTGGAGAGGATGGGACAGAGTTTCGCTCATTTTTGGAACCAGACCTTGTGAACAGGCGGATGAAATATCTGGCCCAGACCCACCTCTCCTTGTCCCAGCCAGCACAGCAGCATGTCCTGAATGGGGCTGCTGCTGTGGAGTCTGCTGTCTGAGGGCAGCTCCTCTAGAGGGACATGAGGGAGGAGATAAACTTGTTGTGCCCTTGGTTGTGCCCTCCAGGCTGCTGTTTTGGCAGAAGCCAGGGGTGATGTGGAAACACCCAATGAGTCCCATGGCACTCAGCATGGCTGCACTGCTGTGTCAACTTTTCTTGTTATTTATTGTTTTTTTCAAAGAAGAATGAAAACAAGAGCACGAGTTTATTTTCTCTGTGCCTGCTGCTGTCATTGCTGTGCAGGGATACGGGTGGTGGGGCAGGGAGAACTTGTTTCCTCCATGGTAGTGGCTAAATGACCTTTCTGTTTCCAGCCAGGATTTTCCTCCTTGTGTAGTTTTGGTGTTAAGGTCAAAGCTCATCTGTTATCACTATGTTAGGGAGGGATGGGGAAGGAGGCCTGTGCTGGGAGGAGTGGCTGCAGGGTGGCCTAGGGCTGCTGGCTTATTATGGACACCTCAAACTCCCTTGGCTGCCATTCCCACCACCACAGCCTGGAGGTGGCCATGGCATTTCTCTGCCAGAGGTGGCTGCTGTGGGGTCAGTGCTGAGCCAGCTCCTGGGCACAAACACCCAGCACTTCCCACGTGGGGCTGCCACATGCAGCTCAGTCCCCAAACCCAGGCAGGCCCCAGAGCAGCCCCTGCCTTCTGCTGTTGCACATCCTGGCTGCCCACAGCTGCCCACCTTTGGCTCCTTCCCCTCACCTCCCTCCCAGCACCCCATCCCAGGAGGGAACTTCATACCAGGGAAGGCATCTGGAGGAGCAGCTGAAATGCTGTTTCACAGCTGCTCCTGTAGGAAGCTCAGCCCTTCCCAACACCAGCAGCACCACAGCAGAGGGTGGGAGACAGGGGTTGCCTTGTGCAAAAGAGTATGGGGAGGGAACACTTGTGCAGGAAGCACCATGTGCCTCCCCTGGGCACCTCAGCAGGGCCCAGGAGCAGGTCCCTGCCCCACTGACTCCCCAGGGGCAATGGGGAGCTCTGGTGGCTGCACTGTGACACCCTGACTGCTCCTGCTGCTGCCAAGCCTGGCTCAGGCTGTCACAGGGGCAGGGACTGGCACAGGGGCAGAGAACAGGCTGAAGCACTGACTATAGAAAATAAAGACTTTATTATTTTTTTCCAGTTCACAGGACAGTTCCCATTACAGACCATGAACAGGCAAAGGCCCTACAGCCAGCAGCACCTGGGACTCGCCCCCTGTAGCACAGCAAAAGAGGTGCTGTGGGCTCCAGTGGTCCTACTGCTTCCCACCAGGGCCAGCACAGACATCTCCCCAAGGGCTGTTGGAGGCAACAAATATTAGTGGATCAGGTGGTTTTTAAAGCCTCTGTGGCTGTGGTGAAGCTGAAGGGGAAGCCAGCAGCACTCAGGTGAGCCCAGGTCTGGGCCTGCAGGCTGACTGTCCTTCAGGTGTTCAGGTTTGCTCTCCCATCACCCCTGACCTGACTGTAGCTGAACTGGTGACAGAGACAGGAGAAAAATCAATGCTTGGATAGAGATGCTGTTCTTGTCTCAAGAGACACAGGAAAAGGCTTAAATTCAGCCAGTAGAGGAAAAAATAAAATAGCCAGGTCACCCCTTTATTAACAAGCACAGAAATGTACCATCAACCTCCTGTTATAAAAGTACTTTACATACATTCAAGGAAACATCATATAAATACCAGTATGAAATGTCAGTGGCTGCGAGTTCCACACTCAGCTAAAATTTTACCAACATCTTAAAATTTCCTTAAAACATTTGAAGTAAACAAACACAAAGCACAGCCAGCTGCCAGGCAGCTCAGGCCTGCAGGTCCAGCACCTGCTGCCAGTGCCTGGGCAAACCCAGCCCCTCTCCAGCACGGCTCTGGTCAGCTGCTGATGGGAGTGAAGCACACGGGCTGCTCGGCCGTGCCGGTGGTGAGAGGTTAAGGCACAGGTTTTAATCCCAAAGTTCAGCCAGCTGGAGTACAAGACATGCTCCCAACAGGCTGCTGCACAGGCTGGGACAGCTCCCAAACCTGCTTACAGGAGACCTTTGGATGGGCTGAGGGATGTTCAGCATCAGCACAGACTCTTCTGTGACTAAACTGAGTCCTGATCTTCTGGTGGCATTTCCAACCCTGGGAGCAATGAGGCTGCTCCTCACCACAACTCTGGCACTTCACAGGGACCCCAGAGGAACTGGACTCTATGGACTCAGCAGTAAAGGAGCTGGAGCTGCCTCAGCTGCTTTGGAACAGGTGCAAAACCAAGCTCTCCATTTGCTGTAGACAGAGAATATCCCTGGGTCCTGCTCCCCTTTCCAAACCCACTGCTGAGCTCTGCCAGCACAGCCTGTTTGCTCCCTGGGCTTTGCTGGGCCAGCAGCCAAACACCAGGCAGCCAAACACCTTTCCCTCTGCTGAGCTGCCCAGTGACACCCACACAGACTCCTCAGATTTTCCTGATGGGATGAGCAGTTCCACTGCTGGCAGGCAGCAGCTCCCACATGGACAGCATGTTCCTGCTGCAGAGCTCCTGGGAAAATGCACAGACCCAGAATCTACCTGGGATCAGAGCACAAGGCCAACACCTGGCAAGGAGCTGAATGCAAAGCAGATCAGTCCTGACTACAGTGACCACCCTGGAGAAGGAGAATTGCCTTTAATTCCAATTTAATTAATCTAAAAAAAACCCAAAATATAAAAGGAAACTGGAGCTGGTACCATGTGTACCATGTTTTACAGACCTCCCAAGTCCAGTCCCTGAGCATGAGGCATCCAAACCCCTGGCTCTAGGCACCTTCTGTCCCATGGTCACTGGAGCTGGCCCAGGAACAGCTGCTCCCAGGGCACAGCAGAGCCTGTGCCAAGCTGGCCCAGCAGCTCCCCCTGCACTGATGGAAATTAACTCTCAGTAATTAATGCCACAAAAGGAATGCAGCAAACACATCCCTGCCTGTATGGGCACAGCAAATGGGTCAGTGTCCTCCCTGCAGTGACAGACTCTCAGCCCAGTCTCCTGCTGGCTGATGTGAGGCTGATGAGCACAATCTGGAGGGGTCTGGGGGCAGCCACAGGTCTGGCTGTGCCAGGAGCAGCAGCAGCAGCAGCTGGTTCTGGGCACAGCACACACCTGCTGATCTGGTGCCATCAGGGTACACGGGGGAGACACCAAACACAGCCTGAGCTGGCACAGAACCAGCCCCCATGCCAGCCCCAGTCCCCAGCTGGCTGTTCCTGGCCAGGAGAGCTGCAGGTCACTGACTCCAGCCTCTATTCTGAGACAGTAGCAGAAAAATCAGCATCACCATCCCTCCCAAGTGCTCCATGCTGCCAAGTCACAGTGTCTTAGAAAATTAAGTCCCTCTTAACAAGGCGTTTGTTTCTCATTATGTAGTTAGGCTAATGCAAAGAATACAAGAAAACTGAATCTGATTCTACTAAAAGGAACTTACAAATAGGGTCAGGAATACAGAGATGAAGGTTATACCATAGCCAGAGCCTTCTCTGCAACATTCATGAGGATTTAGGAATGAGATTATTCCTAGTCCAGGTGAAGACTCTGTTCACATCTGAGCAGTCTGCACCAGTCTGCTGTACCTGATGTTCACAGGTAGCTTCATTTTTCTTTGCAAGGAAAATCTGTGGGATCTACAGTCCAAACCAAGGCTGGAATCCAGTGATCTCCTGCTGGCTGAAAGGGCTTGTGCACACATTGACTAGAAGCCACCGGGATCAACTCAGAACACCAACACTTGCCTCTACAAGGAACCACATATCCCAGAAGCGTTCCCTTACTTTTATATTTTCCAGTCATCCCACACTGAGGAAATAACACAAGGACATTGTAATAAATTAACTGTTTTCAACACCCAGGGAAGGAGAGAGGACACATTTTACAGCAATAGAGGTATTTTTGACATTTTCATTAATATTTCCTATGAAAAAAACCATAGCTCTTCGGCTTTGCAAAACAAGGGAGGTTTAAGCTCTGCCATCAGCGTTTTCCTATAAAAATAAAGTTTTGTGTTTTCTTGGGTTCTACAACTAAGCTGAATAGAAAGGAGAAGGCTCTTACAAATAAATCTGCTGTTTTATGGCCCCTCCCTCTGGAGACACCTGCCAGAGGCATTCAGCTGGCTCTGTAAGTCCCTTCTGCAGACAAGCTCTAGCTCTGCTGAGTCTAGGGCTTCCTTACAGGACACCTCTGGGCTTGGCAGGGCCCATGCTCCCAAGGAACAACCTGCTGTCATATTCCACTGTACAGTTTGCATTAGGTATGTTTTCTTCATCAAGCTGAAAAGTGAGTCCCCAAACATGTGAGATTTCTGCCCCCCCAGTAATGGAGAGGGCTTGCAGGAACTGCAGTCATGTCTTTGCTCCAACTTCTTACAGGAAGTCTAACTCAAGGGCTTGGTGAAGGGACACAAGGTCAGCATGATTTGTGATCCTCCAGAATGGCATGTTGTGCTGGAAAGAGAGAGGACAGGCAGGTTTATGCAGGGATTTTCAGCTGGGGTGGAAGCAGGCTGGCTGGAGCTGCAGGGCTGTGCAGTGAGGTGGTTTGAGCACACCACTCTCAGGACAGACCTCAGCCATGTGCACATCTGTATCTGGAGCCCATCTTATGTGCACATCTGTGTGTGACAGGCACCAGCACTGACTGTCAGCTGCTGGCAGTGGAAACCTTGGCTGTGAGCTGCAGCAGCACCCAGGAATGCCTGTCCAGGGTCCCCAGAAAACCTGCACAGGCAACATCTCTGGCACATGGCAGAATGTGTGAAGCCTGACAGTCATCTTTACACTTCACCACTGATCTATCCAGGCCTGTCCAAATCAATCAAACTCTTTGCTCCTTGTTTGTAATCCAGCCTAATGGCAGGTGCTGTATTGATCTGCTGCTGTTCCTGAGCCCTGACTCCTCCACACTCCTGAGAAGCTGCAGTATCCTGATAGTCACAGGCTATTCACAGACCACGGAATCATCAAGGGTGGAAGGGACTTCCAAGATCACTGAGTCCTACCTTTTAACATGCTACACTAAGACACTGCTGACAGGGACAGTGTGATATGCAATCCTAAACAATAATAAAAGAGAAACTTTAAACACCCAGGAGCCAGAAAACCGCCCACCCTAACAGAGTGGAAGACCTCTTGCATCAAAGGTAAACTTTGCTTCTGGTTGCCCTGGCCTGAAGAATTCAGCCTTGGAACAAGAGTCCTTGTAGGCAAAGCAATTCCCTTTGTTTGCCCCAGCTCTGCAGCCAGACCCACCTGCTTGGCTGCCACCTCCTCGTCACGCCCATCTCCAATCACCACGTAGGTGACCTTCTTCCCAAAGCGCGACACGATCCTCTCGAAGCAGCTCTCTTTACCTGCCAAAGACAATCTTCCTGTAAGGAGCCTCAGGCAGAGAGAAACAGAGCCTGAGCAGGTCCCTTCCTCCCAGCACAAAAACATTTCTTGTCTCACTGAGCAGTGGTAGCACCCAGTTCAGCTCCCAAGGCCAGAAGCCTCAACCAGGCAGACCACAGCACAGGGCTGCTCAGCTGCAGAAATGGCATTTCCCCAAATAAAAATCCCAGCTAATTCTCAGCAGATGCCACAGTGCCAGACACTTGGCACAACCCCTTACCTATTTTTGTAGCACTATAAATATTTTCAATGGGAAACACCTCGCCCAATCCATACAGAAGAACTTTGGCAAGAGCTGGCATCAGTTGGGTAGTTGTGATCAGGATGTTCTCACAGTTTTTTCTAAAAGAAGAAAAACACTTAAAATAGCACATCTACAGGCAGTGGTGCCAGGACTGCTCCTGGCAGCCTGATCAGCTTCCCCAGGTGCCATGTGCTTTGCTGTCTTGCTTTCAGGAGGCATTTGCAATTTTTGCTTGTTTGCTTCTGGCAGAATTCCCTGTCAGAAAAACCATTTGGTGAGCATGGGGAGCTTGCTAACTACAGGTGTTGCAGCAGAGAAACAGGGCTGGATTCTTGCCCTCAGTCACTTGGCACCTGTGCTGAACAGCAGCAGTGTGATGGGGGCAGTCAGCAAGAAAGGGCTGAGAAAACCTCACATGCACTTCCAGATTCCATACCTGGACTGGATGAGCAGCAGGGATTTTAACGCGGTTTCCAGCCAGGAATCTGTCAGCACTTTTATGTCGGTCCTCAGTCGCTGCAGAGCTTCCCTCTTCTGTGGGCTAAGCAGGCCTGGAAGGTGAGGAACACGTGTTTGCCTGGCAGGTCTGACATGGGGAGGGCTGTCCCCCAGGGCACCAGCTGCCTGCTCTGCCATAAGTAACACAACTGAAGGCCTCTGGAAGCTGGACTGTCTCAAAAACAATGGAAGAAACCAGCTCCCAGTGACAGGAATGAGTCCAGACATCCATCCAGGAGTCTGGGTTTGATTATTTCAAAGCATTTCTCAGGATACAGGCAAAGCCACTTCTCTTGTACAAAGCACTCACAGTAGCAGGGGTCCAAGGCCACAGAGCAGGGGAAGGAACTCCTACAGTCACCCTCCGCTTTCCAAGGACCCTTTCCACTTTAAGCCTGTTTACACACTTTTTTTTAAACCACCCTCCTTTCTTTTATTCCCATGCTTGTGATTGCTTTTAGATATAATTTTCCTCAAACCTCCAGTTTGAATTTAAAGCAGACAGAAGCGGAGCCCATTTCTGCTCCTGGCAATAAACACAGCAAGAAAGGAGCATGTGGACCCTGCACGTCTCTCCAATTTCCATCCATGGCATGTGGGCCCCCCATCACTCCAGCCTTGTTACACCAGTAACACTGAGGCACAGAGGGACATACAGCAGCCTGCACTGACAGCTGCTTCATCATGCAGCTTTCCACAGGTCCTGAAAAACTCTGCATCCAGGTTTCCCATGAGCAAAATATGAAATCATGGTGTGATCCCCTCAACAAGAAATCAGGTAACTGCAGCACACCAAACTGCAGACCTATACTGGCAGATTTTTAAGGCTGAAAGTTGTAGCTTTGAACACCTGGTTTTTAGAAAATATGTCCAACAAAAACATTTATCAAGTTTTTTGTGTAGGCAAAGGCTACCCAAATCCACAACCAACCAGGCTAAGTCACCACCAGGTGAGCTGCCCCAGCAGTGCTCCTTTTCCAAGGATGGAAATGCCAAGATTCAGACTAACCAGAAAATTCATCTCCATTTGCTCACTATGATTTGCATGATTATGCTTGCTTTGGAGTTGAAAAGGAAGCAAAACTAGAAGGTTTTAACTGACTTTGTGAAGAGAGAACAGAGAAGCCAAGCCTGATAGCCCAGGGGTGATCACTGTATTTCCTGACAATGGCATGACCAAAGGCAGACTTGGTGGAGACATGAATGAGATCTCCTGAGCAGCAGGACAAATGAATCATTCAGGCCACTGCTGAGCAGAGAGCCAGGCAGCCTTTCATACCTAATTAGCAAAGGGATACCATCTGCACCAAAACTTCTGCTTCTAGGACTGAGTGACCATCCTTATCTCCATGATAAATCACAGCCTGCAGTGGCACACTGTTCAGTTTTGGAAGATGCACCCTCTTAGAATCAATGAAAATTTGATCCCAGTTAGCACTAGGAGAATGGTTTACTTCTCATGCCCACTGTCTTGGGTTACAATACAGGGTGTGATAAAAGGTATCTGTTCTATCACCATCTGTGGAGGGTGGGGCAGTGATCCTGATCTCCGTGGGAGATATTCTGCTAATGGGCATCCATTGAAACCAGCTGGGGCAGTGTTCTTTATCTCATGGGATATCTCCTGTTCATGGCCATGGTTTATAAACCAGCTGGGGCAGTGTTCTTTATCTTTTCACAACCCACCCTTCCTCCAGCCAGTCATTTTCTGCTCATGGCCATTGAGTCCCACTGTGGGACTGATAAAATTACTGCATCCCATTGGGAGTTGCTCCAGCCAGGGGGAAGAGCCCAACATTTCTTACCAAGATAAAAACAGAGGGTTTGGGACACTAAGGGAGCCCTTTCTCCACTGGACTCCAGAGGGAAATGGGATTCCTCCACATCACCACTGGAGCTTGGGAGGAAACTGCACCTTGTACAGGAGCACTGCTCCAACTGAGCCACATCTGTCACTGCAGGAGGATGCAGCCACCATGGGATGGGACTGCTGCCAACACCCTGCCTGACTGACGGGTGTCAGGTTGTACTCTGACTGTGTCAGGGTTTGGGGTTTGTTTCTTTGTAGTACTGTATTTCTATTTTAATTTCCCTTATAAAGAACTGTTATTCCTAATTCCCATATCTTTGCCTGAGAGTCCCTTGATTTCAAAATTCTAATAATTTGTAGGGAGGGGGTTTACATTCTCCATTTCAAAGAGAAGCTCCTGCCTTTCTCAGCAGACACCTGTCCTCCAAACTAGGACACCCACACATGAAGAAAACCAAAGCTCTGAGGAAGGACAGTGTGGCTCCACAAGCTCTGTTCAGTGCAGGTGAGCACTCACCTCCAACGTTAGTTTTGTATTTGTTGTAGATCTCGCGTACCCTGCGGTAGCGGAAGGCCAATTTCCTCATCCAGTCCACGCCCTGCACTCCCACCGAGGAGCTGTGGTTTGCATTGCTTCCCGAGCCACTGAAGCCATCCGTGGAGAAGTTGTAGTTGCTGTTCCAGGAAAGCAGATGTGTGAGGTGCCACAGCAGCAGAACCAGTGCAGCATTTCTGGCAGGCTGCCAATGGCAGTGCTGGCAGCAGCTGGAGAACAGCTCAGAGAGGAGCAGCACAAACACCTGGAGAGCAGAGCCTGGCTCCTGTGGGAATGCTGACATCCAACTACACTGCTGCACTGACACAATTCCTTTCACTACAAAATCTTCCTTTACTCTTTGGCTGCTCACTCCTCTGCCATACAGAGCATCCTTCCCACTGATCCCTTCCTCATCCTGCAGCAATAAACCCCAGCACATCTTCTGAACATAACATCCATGCCTTTCCATCACAACTGCATCTCCACAAGCAGATGAGATGCTTCACCAGTTTATGACTGCAGAAGGCAAGTCCTGCTTCACCACCTTCCCTGTATTTCTTTCTCCCTGACAGATCTCAGACTTTTTCATGAGCCAGTTCAGCTCAGTTAAAAAACTTACCTTCCCCTGTTTGACAGTGAGCACCATAAGCTCTCAGAGGGATGCAAACCACAGGGGGACATGGAATCACAGATGGCTTAGGCTGGACAGGACCTTCAAGATCATCTCATTCTAAAGCCCTGCCACAGGCAGGAACTTTTCCCAATGATCTAATTACACAGATTAGGTTACTGATCTAATGCTGTCACCATGAGATATGAAGTGTTGGCTCTCCATTCCTGGCTTGTCACTGAGCACAGAGGCAGCACTCAACAGCAGACAATATAATTTCAAAACTCTTAATGCTTTGCAGGTCTTCAAAGAAATGTCCCCCAGCAAACAAACCCTTTGCCAGGTTTTGTCCCCTGCACAAGGCTGAGCTCCATCCCTTAACCCCATCTGCATTTGAAGTCTTAACAAAACCTGATCACATCAGCAATGCATTTCCTGCATTCATCAATACAACACCTTAGATCTTGGCCATTGTCATCAGATGCCACATCTTCTATGTGTACCTGGTCACACTCCTGTCAAAGACAAAAAAACACCAAAAATAAAGTCATTTTGTGGTAATCCAGAAACACACTCACATTTGCAGATTAAAGAAACTGTGATAGAAACCAGCCCCTTCACACTTCCCAGCATCAACAAGCCACAACACACTGCCTCCACAAACCCACAGAGCTTCCAGTACCTGCCAGTAATGGGTTTTACTCCCCAGTCCCTAGAGGTCCTTGCCCAGCCTGAGATCTTAAGTACCAGCAAGGATTGAAAAAAAGCACATTTCTATGGCATTTGGAGTTGTCTGCACAAAAAGAACTTCAACATTCACTGAATAGGTTGGACTCAAAGCTCACTCCTCACTCGAGACCCTTCTGCCATTTCAAAAAAGCAAACAAAACAAAACAAAAATACCCCAAAAGCACATTATCTGGTCATTGTTGTTCCATTTTCTCAACATGGGTAGAAGCACAGCTGTGTGTTGGCACTGCCATGGCTCTGGTGTTCAGTGCAGCTGATTTAACTCACTAACCAACACCTACAGCAGTATGTTGTGTGGTTGAGCACACAGCTAACACATCCATGAGTCTCCTTCCAGCACAAGGGACTAACTGGCATTTTCATACAGGTTTTTGTTGCTTTTTTCCCTGAAGCAGGAAGACAACTTATAACCACTTTTGCAAAGTTCACTGCTGCCAGTAGTCACAATGGAAATATCATTTAAGTCTCTATTTGCATCAAATTTGCATCAAAACCATCTTGATTTTCCACTATGTGCATCAGTGATACACCTACAACTAACCTGTTCATATTCAGCCTTCCTAAACCTTAAACTAGTGCTGTCAATTCTGCAAATTACATTGAGTGGAGTTACATCAAAGACAACACAAAAGAAAAAGGGAGGGTGTTGTGGGTCTTCCATGGGTGCAGCTTGTCTGTGCAGTATGTCCTTCAAAGCTGTTCCACAGCCAAAGCCACCTCCTGCATTCTGTCCCTGGCTTAGTCACAGCCCTTGAGAACTGACATCCTCAGGATTGCCTTTTCCTCACATCTCTGGTCTCCATTTCAAAAGAGGACC
Organism: Catharus ustulatus; assembly: GCF_009819885.2. Lineage (NCBI taxonomy): Eukaryota > Metazoa > Chordata > Aves > Passeriformes > Turdidae > Catharus > Catharus ustulatus. The sequence continues at coordinate 2,589,310 of NC_046246.1, forward strand.
AGTGGAAGCAAAGTGCTCACCAGTCCAGAAATGCAAACACAGGATGGATCAGACATCACTCTTTTTATTTGTATGGGTTCAAGCAAAAACCTAGCAGAAACTGAGAGAGCTCCTGACCCTAGAAGGCTGCAGAATTCCTGATTTGGCTGTGCTTCCCACAGGCAATAAGAGGCTCTGAAGCACAGAGCCCTCACAAAGAGTGAGTTGTAATTCTGACATGGTAACATGGAGTTCTGCCTTTCAAACACATTTGCCACATACCTCCAAGTCATTGAAAAACAAGTGAGTATCAGCAACTTCAAAAATCATCTCCTCCATGGACAGACCTGAGCCAATCACTAGAGTTGGATCCTGGAAAAAAACACAAAAAGAAAATGCAAATGCACTGTGGATACATGCAGAAGGGAATTGCCATAAATCTCTCATCAGTTAAATTGCACAGAGTTTTCTACTGCCTATCAAAGCTGGCATAATTCCAGCTACATTCAATGGTGTGAACTACAATTTCCCTAATACTTTAAACAACTCAATTGAAAAAAAAATTTGAAAAAAACCCAAATACTTCAGTGCTCCACAGGACAGACTGATACATTTTCACAGTCAGCACATACAAAACATTCAAAAATCTACAATGTATTTTAAAGGAGAAAATAAACTACTTTTCCATATATGTGAAGACCTCAGTTATTCCCAGCGAGGATGAAAGCAGTTTGAGAGATTTGCATTAAAAGAAGGGACCTGTTGATGATATCCATATCCTAGTTCTGCATAAAGCCAAATTTAACTCTTTCCCTGGCCCAAACTGACACCAACTTAAAAGCACCACCACAGAGAGTTAATAAAACAACCTATTCCTTTTCTGAAGACTAACATTTAATTCTGCATGTGTTTTATTCCATGGAAAATACATTATTACCTTGCCATATTTTTGAGCATAAGACCCTGTGAGAAGAGAATGGAAGATGATGATGGTTTCATCCAGGTCCCAGAGAAACACCCTCTGCAGAGAGAACAAGAGCAGGTTAGAGCTGAGATATTCCAGGCATGGAACTGCAACAAAGGAACAAGTTGTAGAGTTTCTGAGTGTACTTTACCAGGTATGAACAACAGTTGTCATCTTACAGGCTGAACACATTCAACTCTTCAGTTTATTGCAGTGGAATTTATTTACTGCCACAAAAGTACACACTCAGCCTATGGTTGTTTGGTCAAACTATTTCAAAAGCTTCTTTTGCTTTTATAGTTAAAAAAGTAAAGTGTAGAGTGCAAATGAAAAGAGCCCAGCTGAGGTAAAGTGTAATTCCTGTGATCTGGAGAGCACCAGGTGCATGCCCTTGGTGTTTGGCAGAGAAACCTTTGTTATAAAAAAGGAGGAACAGTGGAGTTTTGGTACAGAAGGACTTTGACACTGAGAGCTGGGCCAACATGTGGGGTGGAATCCCCCCTCACACCAGTCCAGGCTGAAGGAGCTGGAGGGTAAATTGGACACCAGCACAAACCAGCAGCACTCTGTCCCTGTGGATGACTTTCCTGCTGGAGTCTGCCACATGTGCCAGAAAGGAGGTGCTGTCTCAACCTATTTGGCACTGGGAAGGTTACCCCAAACTGCATCCCTGGTCCCAGAGATCTGTGAGGAAATGAGAGTTGCCAGCAAAATGCTATTGAGATGGTCAGCAGCCCACAGGAGAGGCTAAGGAAACACAGATGGCTTATCTGAGCAAGAGGAAACAAGGGACATCTAACAGGAGACACAACTAATTGAAAGGGAACTGCATAGGAGATACAGACAAATTCTTTTCAGTAGTGGCAGATGGAAAATTGCTGTGGAAGAAGGGGACATTTGCAGTAGATTCCAAGTGGAGACAGAAAACCTCCTTCCCTGGGTGGATGTTGCTGGGACAGATCACAAGGTACAGATGTCACTGTCTAGCTACAGGATCTCCAGCCCTGGAAGCTCTTGTGGCTCAGGAAAAGCCACAGCCCCAGTGCTGGGGACAGCCCTGCTCTGAGCATGAGCCTGTACTGGGGACACTTGGATGTCTCAATGACACCACTAGGATTCCAAGATGCATTCAAGTGATGCTTTGGGTTTGAAAACCATCCAGTTCCAACCCCTCTGCCATGGGCAGGGACACCCTCCACTAGACCAGACTGCTCCAAGCCACATCCAACTTGGCCTTGAAATCTTCTAGGGATGAGGCAGCCACAAAGTGCCTGTGCCAGGGCCTCCCCACCCTCACAGGGAAGACATTTATTCCTAATATCTAATCTAAACCTGGTCTCAATTTGAACTCATGGGGACAGACCATTTAGTAGGGCCTGTAGTGATAGAAGAAGGGAGAATGATTTTAAACTCAGAGTAAATTTAGACTAGATGTAGAGAAGACATTTTTTACCATTCAAGTGGTGAGGCACTAGCACATGCTGCCCACAGAGGTGGTGGATGCCCCATTCCTGGAAACATTCAAGGCCAGGTTGGACAGAGCTCTGAGCAGCCTGACATCTACTTGAAGATGTCCCTGTTCATGGCAGAGTGGTTGGACTAGATCACCCTGAAAGGTCTCTTCAACCCAAACCATTCTACAATTACCTTCTATTTCCATGGAGACAGAATGAAAAAAAGGGAAGAGAATCTTCACCATCACACTATTCTGCAATGCTACCTGTAGAAAAGATCACTATTTACCTCCAGTTCACTGTCCTGTGAGGAGGAGGCATCTGCTTTCCTCTTCCCTCTGTTCTTTCCAGGGATGTTTTTTCTTGCTTGCTCATCTAACTCTTTACTTGCTGTTGCTCTTGGTAGCAAAGGACTTGTGGATGCATCTCCTGAGGAAGGAAATCACACAGCTTTCATCCCCTTGTCTCAAAACAAACACCAATACAGCACTGGCCACAAACCACCTCCCAAAAGCTAAAATCTTACTTTACTATGTGGATGCAGTAGTAGCTGAACCCTGATTAGAACATAAACCATGATTTTTTGTCCCATCATTTCAAAACAGCTCCATCTCCTCAATTCAGTCCCCCAGAACTGAGTTCTATTGCCTGCAGAGCAATGCCAAAACAGAGCACCCTCCACCCTAAGGCCTGGAACCCTGCAGCCATTTCACTACCCTGGAACTACTCTCTTAGTCAGCTATGTCTATTTTATTTAATAGACAGCTGAATAAAATGAGGAACAGCAATGATGCTGGCCCTGGGGACACAGCCTTGGCCAATCAGCATGGCCATGACTGACAGGAAGATGTGATACTGATAAGAACACCCTTCCTAGGGAAGGAGTACAGCACCACCTCCTGCATCTCTCTGTCCTGCAGGAGGTGTTCAGGGCACTCCCCCTCCCTGGGGCACAGTCCTGGAATGGCAGCAGGAGAAGGTTTCTGGTACATAAGTTTGGCTGTCCCACCATAATACTCTGCACAGCAGTGAGAGCAGTGTGACAAGGCAGGCAGTGTCCCAGGGGGCCCAGCATGCTCAGGTACCCTCTGAGATGTTTCCCCACAGCTGCCCCTGCCCAGGCCAGCAGAGGTTTCACAGACCCCGCCTCACCGGAGGGAGGTCTCTGCACTGCCCGTGCTGGCACCAGGGCGTTTGGTTTCTCCTCTGGGTAGGTGGTGGTGGCCAAGGCCAAGCTCTCTGTGCTGCTGTCTGCTGGTGGCACCACTCCAAAGCCTGAGCTCGGGTAACAGGTCTGGTACTGACTCTGGCCAAGGATCGTGTACGTGGGATACTCCTGTTGGAGGAAAGAGTTAGTGATGGCAGCACACCTCACTCACAAAACACTCTCAATCAGGGTAACTTTGGTATTAGAATATCCTGTGCAATAAAAATCCCAGCAAGAGCACAGTCTGACTTTATGCTGTTTCATTCTGCAAATGTAAGACATTCCCAAAAAGGGCTGAGAGCTCTGGCTGCCCCATGGCCCCTGCACAGACAGGTTTTGTAGAGACCAATGATCACAGGGCCATTCCTCTGCTTCCAGTGTCTGCAAAAATTAATTAATAATGAATGAAGTGACAGTCACAGGGGAGCTGAGTGGGTGCTAAGACATCAGAGCACTCTGTGCTCTGGAATGTGTGGTTTTGTCTTGCATTTGACAGTGACAGAAAGTGACCTTGGGTCTCACTGAGGGCACAACTACAGGATAAAAGGTCCTTACTGATGTCCTGACTTCATCTAGGAATAATTCTGCCTGCTGGAAGGAATCCATTTATGAAAACTCTTTAATTCATTTAGGAGATCACTCAGCACCTGGAGCTGCACTTGAGTGTTTTAACTTTTGCTACTGACAGTAAAAAATGCAGCAACCCCAAATGTCACATCACACTATTCTGGGACAGTGCTCTCCTGATTCCCTTGAAGAGCAGCCTGGGTTTGTGAACCAGGCACCTTGGTCTGAAATACTAAAAGAAAATACTTTTTCCCTTTTCTGTTCCAAGCAAGTTTATACTTAAAAAGCAACATAAGCACAGAAGGATTTTTGTGTATCCACTGCATTTTTCACACTTCCTGTATTCTTTTTCTGAAAAGCTGGGCACTGAAGGTTTCCTTTGTATATCCAAGTATTCAGAATTGCAGTTAACCCCCCACAGAGGAAAAAGGCAGGGGAAATGGTCTTTGCTAGCTAGCAGGGCTGTCTCACTTTGTTCTAGTCTACCATCAGAATGCACACCCTTACTTTATTGGGTTTTGTTTGTGTAAAATCTCATTTCCTATTCTTGCTGAGGGAGAACAAAGGTGTCCAAAAAACATTCACCCTTAATCCTCCCTGCAGGTTTAGTTTCTTCCCCTCCATCTCTCTTGCAGAAATGTTTTAAGACTCACCTCAAAATTTGCAGATAAGGCAACAGCTTTGAGCAGAAGAAGTGAGTTCATTGCAAAGACCAAAGGGAGAAGCATCATTGTCAAAGAGACAGCAGGAGTGATTTGGTGACTTTGAGTTACACACTGAGCACCACTGTGCTCCATTTGAAGTGACATTTCCATGTCAGTTTTGAGCAATGTATTAAACAAAGGTAAAGGAGATGGTGCACACAAATTTACCAAGGAAGTTTTACCTGTGAGATACTGGCTACTGCTGATGTGGAAATATTGACAACAGTTGAGGATGTAGAGACTGGACTGGCATTGGTAGTTGATGCTGTAAAATTGAGAATTACTGCATTAAATATTCTAGAAAAGCATAAGAAATGAGAAGTTGTGAAATAAATACTTACTAGGCAAATGTGCAAGCATTTGTGCATCCAGCAGCACTCTGCTACTAATACCAAAAAAGGACTGGGGTGTATTTTGACACCAGTTTCAACTGGGTTTACAGGAAAGAAGAGCTAGTACAGCTTTAAAAACAGTCCTTTAAATGGTTCAGAAACCTTTTCCCTCCATGGTTGCTAAGCAAAAGGTTTTAGATCTTTATTATGTTTTGATAAGACAACAATCCCATTCTGATGAACAATCAGTAGCTGTTGAAAATTAATCAGAATCAATCAAGAAAAAGGACATGAATGTGTTTAAATCAGCTCTGTAAAAAAACTCTGCATCAAACTTTGCATTTTTAGTCTAATTAAATTTAAAATTTAAGGAAATATTAAGAATTTTTCAAATAGTAGAAGAAGAGTGTTTCCTGCTGGAGAAAATGAGCATCTCTCCCAACACCCCTGTGTCTAGAACTGCATTTTGGATGTGACTTTCTGAAATAATCTGTCAACAGCTCAAAGGATGAATTCTTAGAGATGTGCAGTTGTTAGTACCAACTTGAAGATGTTTCATAAGCTCCATGTCACTGCATTCAGTTCTCCCAAATCACAGAACAGGCTGCTAGAGCAGAATTGGGAATGCCAGTTGTTCAGTAGTTTTGGGGGGGTTGCAGACACAAGGCCACTCCATTAAACATTCCTCAGCATGGAGTTTTGGGACTCACAAGGGTAACAACAAATAATTAAACCAGCAGGAACAAAACCAGAATGTACAAAACCAGATACCACCAAGAACTATTTTCTTTTCTAAACCACCTTCCTCTGCACATAAATAAAACCAAAAAGTCACTTTTAGATGCTTATGTAAAGACTTGCAGAAATTCACAGTATCCCTACTTTACCATCACCCTGAGCAAAACCCTTCTTTTCTGCAAACATCACCATGCAGAATTCACCCCAAGAAGCTTCTGAAGGCTTCAGTCCTGCTCCCCCAGGGAAACAGACTCATCATGAACTCTTAACAAGTGCATTTTGTGTTATAGCAAGCACCAATGCTGCCTGGTGCCTCTTGGAAAGGGGAATGGATCTAAAACATCCCTCAAAAAAGTTAAGAAAACAAAAGAAATGGATCCTAAAAGATGTGCGGCAATACACAGTACTTGCAGGAGATGAGAAATACGAAGGGTGCCATCTCTGTGGAAGCAGAAACAAAGGGAAGTCATTAGCCCCAGAAAAAATTAGAAAAAGGCAAAAGGGGCAATGAAGACACTCAAGGACCAACAGTAGCTCCACAGTTACTTGAAACCCAGGAACCTGTCACAGACACTACTCATAAGTAATTGCTCAAAAACAGGAGGCAGTTTCCAAATAAAGCTCATTCCATATACACATCATGGAAATAATCAATGTTATCACATTAAGAGAAGGTCCCTTCTAGGCCCCTGTGAAGCCCAGCTCTCCAGAAAAGACCCTTTTCTTTTTTTTGCTAACTGAGCAAACCTGCCATGCAGCCAGGGCAGAGCAATTCTCTGCAAGACAGATTGTTACACCACTGCTCTCAAGACTGTCATGGAGAGGAAACAGAAAGTGATTCTCATCTGTAGTGCTCTGCAGAGGCTGCTTCTCCACTGAGATTGGTTACAGAAGTTAAGAAATGAGAAAAAAGATTTCAAGGTTTGGCATCCCCTCACATGAACTTCGTTGTTTATCTTAACTCTGGTCTCCCTCCACCAGGTCTTTTTAATAATCCTGTATCTAAACAGTGCTACATATCAGATTTTTTCAAACAGTTCCCACTACATGGATGAACCAATTCTTTCTGCACTGTGGGCCACTTCTTTTTACCTGTGATTGGAACAGAACCATGCAAAAGTATTTGGCACGGATTTGCCAAATATGACTTCAAGGGCTGAGGTTTAACGACCAGCAAACACAAGTACTGCATCAAAGATGTCTTTTCCTCTTTTCCTTTCTTTATCCCCCACTTCAGACATTGCATCCCTGCCTCCTCTACGTTATTAATCCCAATTCTGCTTTGCTTCAATCATTTTCAAAGAGCCAAAACCAGAACCATGTACTGAAATCCCCCTCAGTGGGTCAGCATCACGGTATGATTGTGTCTCACCCTGCTCATTTGAGTAGAGACAAAAGACAAATATTCCAGGGATTACTATTAAAACAACTCTGTCCATCCTTCCAGTTCTGCCCTCCATCACCTCCCTGGCACCAGCCCCTGGACTGACCTGACCCCTTGGTGGGCTGCTTGAGAAGGAAATACAGCAAATCTGGAAAAAGCAGAAGTTTCCTGCAAGTCTGCAAAGATTTTTGAAAAAGCAACAGTATTTGCACTATTGGAGTGACTTTTGCACACTCTGGGGTGACTTGTGCACAGTTCCAGAGAGCAGCCTGCAGGGAAACTTCTCACACCACACATTCTCCCAGCAGCACAGATTAAGATCCTTCTCCTGTGAAAACCTGACAAAGCTGGGGCTGAGCAGCTTGCAAAGAGAAAACTCCAGGGAGTCCTTAGAGCCCCTTTCAGCATCCAGAGGGCTCAGAGAGAGCTGAAGAGGACTCTGGACAAAGGATGGAGTGACAGGATAAGGGGGAATGGCTTCCCACTGCCAGAGGGAAGGGTTAGATGGGATATTGAGAAGGAATTCTTGGCTGTGAGGATGCCCAGTGAAGCTGTGGTTCCTGGAAGGAAGCTGGACAGGGCTTGGAGCAGCCTGGTCTAAGGCAGGGTGTCCCTGCTCATGGCAGAGGGGTTGGAAGTGGATAATCTTTAAGGTCCCTTCCAGCCCAAAAAAGTCTGTGATTTTATAATTCTTTTACAAACCAAGGCCTGACATGGGTCTGTCACCTCACCAGCTCCAGGGATCCACCTGCTCCCCCTGGGACATCACTGGCAAATCTGGCAGGGGCCACATTGTGTAGAACCAGTCCTGACCCTTAGCAATTAAAGCTGGGGCTGGAAGACACAGTAAGTCATGCTGGGAAGGAGGGCTATGCCAGAAGGAAGGGAGTATTTCCTCTATTGCTTTCCTCATGTTATGAATGTGAAAAGTGAATTAAGGATAAATGTTACACTGGGTCATTGACTGTCACAATAATGCAAGTTAAGCAAGTACCATGACACACCACATGACTTTCCTCCATGGGAGAGACATGCTAAAACCCATTCACTGCTGGTTTCAAGAATTATCCTTCTTGTCTTGGCTCCCATGAGACAACACCTGGTTATGGTGTTCAGTTTGGCCCCTCAAATGCAAGAAACATGTTGATAAAATTTGCTGAGTCTGATAAAGAGACACCAAACCAGTCAGGGATCTGAGAACTTGCCCTGCAAGGGGCATTTCAGGGGAGAGGAGGTGGCTTTGGAGACCTGATGCAGCCTCCTGGTACCTGCATGGACATTAGTGAGAGGACAGACAGAGGATCTTTCTGCAGGTGTGCAGCAGAAGAGAAATGGTCAGAACGTGGAAGAGGGAAAGCTCTGAGTTGACAAAAGAAAAAATGTTTAATTATAATGACAGTCAGGTTCTGGAACTGGCAAAATTTTCCATCCTTGGAGGTTTTGGAGATCCAACTAGATAAAGTTGTAAGCTGAATTCTGAGCTGGTTCTGAATTCTGTATCAAGCAGGAAGTTGAACTAAAAATTTCTTGAAGTCCCTGAATTATTCTGTGAAAATATTCCACAAGAAATAAATTACAAATTTCCTGAAATGCTTTATTACATTTCCAGAGAAAGACAAATTTTCACCATTTGTCACACAAATGGCAACCTAAAGAAAAGGTATCAATTTCCACATATATGCCACAAGCAACAATATTCCATTATTCAGCTATCTGGCACATTCACTCCTAAAAACTGCTGTGGAAGTTGGTGAAATTCAGCCCCTGCCTTCTTACATGTGGCAGCTCCAGCAACTACAATATTTAAATGGTAATTTTATACAGAGAAATTCACTTCCTAGCAGATCTACCAATCTGCTGTGTGTGATATGCAAGAGCCATCTACCTCCAGAAGGAATTCAAAACAAATGTTTAAAAATCTCACTGCAGTCAGCACATTTCCTGACATCAAACTACAGACCACAAACAAAGAGAAATGCAGGAGCATTCCCAATACAGCATGCAGGAACACAACATGTCTCTCTCCCCTTCCCATTTGCTCTTCACCCTGTTCAGCCCAGCAGCATGGCACCAACGAGCCAGCCTGGTGCACACACAGGTATGAGGCAAACACAAACCCAGGAACACACAGGCAGAAAGAGAAAAGAGGCAAAGCATGAAAAACATGCACAAACCAAGGACAAGCGTGCAAGCCTCTCTAGAGTTTGGTATCTGGACTCAGTTAGGTGGAGAGAGATGCAGATAAAAACCATGCCAAGTTACCTTCAATGGAATAAGAATAATGTGCTGGGCTGGGCTGGCTTGTGGTTAACCCTGTAGTGCAGGTAAGAACACTGTGCTGACTTGTAGATGGAGTCTGAATTAAACCACTTTCAGGTTTCATACCTGGCCACAGTGCACCTGAATCAGATAAATTGGACCAGTTACAAACAGATATGCTGGGACCAAACAGCATGTTCCTACCTCAGATTAAGATTTTTGCTCATCACAAAAGCAAGTAACAAATGACACAAGGAAAATGTTTAATTTCAGCAAGAGTAAGCACTGACTGTCAGGCTGTGCAGGGATTAGAGCTGGTGACAAAATGGCTGAAAAAGAGAAAATTAAAAGCACCAAGAAGACTAATTTGCAAAGCTTTTAACTAAGACTGCTTGTTTCACTAAGATTCACTGTCCATGCAGACAAAGAGCTGCCCATGGCTGTGATTTTGGGCTGAGCTGCACAGCACTGCAGGTGACATCAGCTGTTACAGTGAGGCCAAAGCTGGGATCTGTGAAGGCCAAGCTCAACACTTCCACCACTTCACTGGGCTTTGGGATTAATATTTTCAACCAAGCCACAAGTAATTTTCCTAGAATAACAACAATAAATATAGAGCTAGAATTTTTTTTAAAAAGCCAAATGTTTCCTCCAGATTTCCTGTTGTTTTGGAATGCCTTTGTAACAACTCTGGGCACAGCACAGAGAGCAGAGTGACTGTAATTATGTGTACAGGGCACACTCAGCACGTGGCTCAGCTCAGGGGCTGTGTTAAGGTTGAGGTCTCTGCACTGACAGGAACCAACAGTGCCCAACTGAGGCAGCTCAGCTCAGGCCTCACTCTTCAGGGCTCTTCAGCCTTTCATGGCTTCAAATCTACAGCCAAAGTCAAAGACAGTTCTGCCTGGCCCTGGTTAGAAAGCAGAAATATTTTGAGAGGATTTACTTAAAAACAAACAGGAGTTTGCAAAGCAGAGGGACAAAGGACATTTGGAGCTAGACAGAGTTCAGGGCCATCAGAAAGACCACCCTCCTTTTTCAACACCCCAAGAACAGCACCAGGAAGCCACCTGCAGCCCCCTTCAGCCACTCCAGCAGGACTGAGCCATGGGCTGTGAGCTCTAGGTTCCTCCCCAGAAGACAGGGGAGACTCCATCAAGCTGGACATGAGCAGCAGCTCCAAGAGGTCACTCCATGCTGTAGCTTTGTCAGAATTAAATTCTGCAATGGCCCTTTGGTTTATTTACATATCTCATCTCAAACTGACACCTATGAGTCAACTTAAATCACTCCCCTCTGCACAGCCACCCCAGGGTTTGACTTTTCAACTCTCAATTTGTGTCTTCATTAAGGTTTCAAACCTCCAGAACCTCAATAATAAGCAAACAAAAAGGAAAGGTTGATTTAAGAAAGACTGTAGATACATTGCAGAAACTCCAGAACAAAATATATGGAAAAAAGATCCTCCAAGGAGAGTGGGAGTAGCTGTGTTTGCTTAGTCTGGAAAGGGAATGCCACCATCTCCAAATGGGTGAGCAGTTTTTACAGGGGACAGTAACCAGAAGCTCCACAAGGCAGAGGGACAGGGAGCAGACAGTGACACAATGGGATGGTCACACCACATGCACAAGTCCAAATAACCTGAGAGTGGAACACAACCCACCCTGAATGCTGCAGGACAATGACCACACAGGGACTGTGGCACCAGGTCAGACACACACAGAGGTGCTGGCAGCACTGCCTGGGTGCCAAGGCAGGAGCTGGTTCAGGCCATGTGCTGAGGCATCTGCCAGCCCCTGCCCTCCATGACTGTCCTTGCTGTCACCTCCCCTCTCATTCTGCAGGACAGCATTATAAGCTAGCACAGCCTCAAGGATGATGGAGAAGCTGTGAGAGGAGGAATGAGACTGTTCCATGTCACAATGTCACAGCACACATCTGCATACATCAAAGGCCCCACACAGGACATCCAATCACTTGTAGGATTTTTTCTGAGTTAATGGAAGCCATCACATCCATGGTGTTTCTAACACAAATTTACAGCTACACATATGCAGCCTGGACGTCATTAATGCTTCTTTAAAAAAATCTCTCCAGACCACAAGGGCATTCCATGCAGAACAATGCACTGAACACCAAGAGAGGTGACAAAGCAGCAAGAGCACAGGCCATCCCTTCTCTAAAAGGGGCATCCTGACTTCAGCCACCTCCAGACTATGCTTGTGTTTGTCAGTTTGCCTGAATTTCATGCTGGTTTGTCCCAGTTAGATAACCCATGGTGCCTTCTTTCTGGCACAGAAACAAACACATGGTAGGAAGACACACCAACCTCCATAAGAAGCTCTCTGGTGCTGCTAAAACATGTGACCAAGCTGTTGGCCCTCACCTGCTCACTGGAGATTTTGTGAGTAGAAACAATTTCCAGAATTCCCTCTGCAGTGTTCAATCCTCTACCTCTCCATCAAACCAAGGTCAATCTTCTCAGCATGACTCAGCAGGTACCACTCCACTGTGATTCCCATCACTGGAATTAATGACTTTTAACATCTTCCTAACACTTGATTTCACACTAAAAATTTAAGTGTTTAACAACAGATCTCAAAATGCACACCAGATTTCTGTAACTGATGACATTTTGGATATTTTACAGACAAAAGCTCCCTTGAAGTCAATAGAAAAGGTAAATAATCTCCTTCCAGGTCTTCAGAACAATTTCTAGTGTTACATTTAGACTATAATATTGAAGCAGCTGAGTACCCCTGCACTCCAGAACCTTTGGCTTTGAAAAAATGAACACTCCCCCCCAAATACAGCCACCACTACTGCCACCAACAGAACATCACACACACAACACAAAACCCCCACACCCTCCCTCCAAAACTGTGCAAGTCTAAAGCACTATTTTAAACAACTTCACTGGAACACTCCATGTATTAACAAATATTTACCTTTAAAAACACCAACATGTGACACATTAAAACACACAACAGCAGCTCAGTGCACTATGCACAACACACTATTGAGAAACATCAAATAAATGAAGCAAAGAAATCATCAGTTCAGAAACAGCAAAAAACTGCAACAAGGCACTAAAACCAAAGTGCAGGCACCCAGTGAGGAGGAGTATGTTCCAGCAACCATTAGTAATTACAGTATTAGCAATTTAACTTATGTTTAACAAAGCCAAGTCTGGATTTATTATCTTTCCTACACCATATTTCAATTATATCATGACAAATCAATTGTTTTGTAACCTTTAGAAAAGCCCATACTTGGTCAGCAGCTAACAAAAGCCAGAAATGTAGCTGTTTTTATTCAAAGACATCTAATTCTTTAACAAAAGAAAAATTAATCCTTACACACATCAAGGTACTTAGATTTCAGCACTACAGATAAATCTGCAAGAGGCTCAGTGCATATGGTTGTGCAGTACACCACAAACCCCTGCGACACATACTGAGAATCACAGAGTTGTAAAAGTTGGAGAAGACCTTTAAGATCGTCAAGTCCAACCATTCATCCAGCACCACCACGCTCACCACTAAACCATGTCCTCAAGTGCCAAATCCATGAATTTTTTGAACACTGCAAGGGGTGGAAACTCCACCATTTCCACAGGCATCCAGGGCTGCTCTCCCCTCTCATCAGTGCTGCTTGCTAAGAGATAAAACAGCCTCTGTTCCCTTCCCTTTTTTGAGAGCTGCATTTGCAAACACTGGAATAGTTATCAAGAGGGCTCAGTTATTAGAGCAAATTAAGCAAATTATTTGCTTAGTAAACCTGGAAACATTTTAGCATGAGCTCTCATTTGGTGAAAGATGAAATAAAAATGTCTTAATCTTGGACAACAAAAAGGAAAGGAAAAAAGCAGAGAAGTTGTAGTGTGGGCTGTTGTGTCATTTCACTAACAAGCAAACTGCACAAACATAGCTGTAACACAACTAGAGACATTTATGATCCCAAACCAAGAACCATATGGCAAACTTCATGGGGAGATCCAAAGTAACACCTTTGTAAAAAAATCTTATTTTTTAAGTTGAAGTCCCACCAAGAGATCAGGGCCCATCTACAAGTCTATGCATGTGCTCCCCTACAAACTCTTCTCTCCAACACACCTGGTTAAGCTTAACATTGGTTTTTTAATGAGACATAAACAGTAACTGCAGGCACAGAGAAGAGTTTGAAAATCACTTTTTACCGAAAGGAGGTAGTCCATAGGTCTGGGTGGTCTGGGGGTAGATGGTGTAGGGCTGGGACTGCTGGAGTGCTTGGTACTGAGGCTGACCAGGGTAAGGGCTCATTGTTTCTGACACTGGTACAGAAAGGATATGTGCATATGGCCTAGTGAAAAGAGAGAACAAAAGTCAGAAAGAACTGTTTACATTATGCATCTTTCAGCCTTCAAACCAGAAGACACATTAAAAAATTGCTCCAGAAAGGAGAAACTACCCAGACTGACATGTCCTGCAATAAGCTCCTTGTGCTTCTCAAGGCAGGCTCTTGAGTTAACAGATGCTGCCAGCTTCCCGTGGTGACACCAGGGAAACTCCCTCCTCCACAGTGCCAGAGCAGCAGTGCTCATCCAGGACTGGGAGGGACAAACTCCCCATCCCAACAGGCACAAGGAGCAGTCCCACTTACCCTGCCTTCCCACACCAGACCCTGCAGCTACTGTAATGTCCCTGTAAGAACCAGGGACACACACAGAAACACAAAAACAAGCAGCAGGGGTTAAGGCCTATCCTGCTCCAACAGGAAGAATTACAAAGATCCCTAAACACAATGAATTATGAGAAAATCTTATATTTCCCTTATATTTATTTATGTTTAATTTGTTTATTTGACAAATATTATGTGCATTATTCACCAAGACTATCATCTTAATTACTTAAAGGGTCTCATTTATCTTTGTGAACATAAAACAACAGTCACTAAAGCCAAAGGGTGAATTCTGTAAGTTCAGTGTCCTCAGCAGTAAGTATCTGCTGCCAGTAGTGGGTTTTACAGCCCTAGAGAAATGCATGCAGATACAAAAAGATTAGTTCAGAGATAACTCAGAAACAATGTCTTGACTTACTTTGCAGAATACATTTGTGAGGTATAATCATTTGATGACCTTGGGATATAATCAGTGCATGTCATAACTGAAAAACAAAAGTTTGTGTAATTACAGAAGTGCTTTCAAAACCCAACAAATAAAGCCAAATATCAATACTAATGGTGCATTGTAGTCAACACACAGTCTATACAAAGAGTTTTAGTGCCCTGAATATCTGTTTCAAAGCAAATTCTCAAAAGCACACTGTTAAACCAGCACAAAAACGTTTTGCCAGCTCACAGCAGGTAGATCAGTCAGTCACAACACTATTCCTCCCTGTGAAACAGTGCTCTTGCTCTTTATCAGCTGGTACTATAATGTTTAGCAACTGTTATTAAACAACTTTGATTTCAGTCCTCCCCAAAACCTTGCATATTTGCCAAAGGGGCTTCATCTGCACCAAGGGTAAGGTTTCTGTGTCCTGGAGCAGAGATGAAATGCCTGCTTTGCAAAGTTTTCCTCTACCCCTACCTACTGTGTCCATGCATGGCTCCAGCAAAAAGTCTTTCCTGTAAAAAGGAACAGCTCCAGCCCAAGTAATTTAACTACACACATCCAGTGAAGCACAGCTGCAGTGCACAAGGCTCAGAGATTCCTCTAAAGTAACCTGGTAGTTACATTTAGCCAGATGTTTCCATTTTTCTGCTTGAATAAATCCACTGCAATTGCACTCTGCAACTGGTGAGACAGAGTGGCTCAGCTGGCAACCCATGGATGAAATGTTTCCAATGTTCTCACTCAACACAGCCTATGGCTCTAGCACAGCTTGTGGAAAGAGCTCTGGTACAGCAGTTGGGATGGACATGGGAGCTTGGGCTCCTATGGCTTAATCCAAGAGCCATCAAACACTCTTGGATTCAGCAGATGACCTGATGAAATGTCCATCAAACAGGAAAGCAATGATGGGCAGGAGCCCAGCCCAGGATTTGGCCCCGTGCAGCCTCTGTGGCACACACCATCAGCACAGTGCTGGGAGCCACAGCTGCTGTCCCTGTGCACAGTCTGCACAGCACAGGGCTTTATCAATTCACATCTGCAAGCACCAGACCCAAACCCTCAGCAAACACAGCTGCACTGCTGTGGGTCCAGCTGATTCCCCTTTGAAAGCAAAGCACCCAGGGCTTGCCCAGGAGGTAATCCAGCCTGAGTGTATCCCTCGAGCAGCCCCACACCCCCACCACCACCATTACAAGTGCCCACATTTTCCCTCTCCCTCCATTAACAGCCTTCAAAACAGCACAGGGTCATGGATAACAGCATACTCTGCCTTAGGATTTGATCCAAATGCCAATAATATGCTCCAAAAAGTTGGGCTTTCCATATGGGACGTGCATCATTGCTCTTGTATGACCATGGAGTTAACTACTACAGAGTCACACTGAGGAAAGCAAGACAGTCACCACAGGAAACTCTAACCCTAATGTGCATTCTACCACCTCAATAACCTTCTCCTTGTGTCATCTGAACACAAGCAGCTGAGAAGTACAAACCATCAACCACTGACCCCCCAAATGACCCCTGAATCACCTTGCTCTGCTTCTCAGTGTCTGCCTTTACTCACAGTGTGAAGCCCTCTTAGCACAAGGATACAACAGGAAAGACAAACTGGGAACTTTTGGACCTAAAGGTTTTCCTTTAACACTTGCCAGTCCCCACATCCCTCCTGCAAAAATCTGGGTTTGTAGGGTTTTTTTTTAAGAATGTCAATATTCATCTGAATAGTTATGTAGTAGTGGTATTTCTAGAATTCATATTTATAAAAATGCATACACAGAATTAGGCAATGTTGTAAAAAACCAGAAAACCCAAAATAACACTGCATGCAATTTCTGAGATTTGTAAATGGCTTATCCAGTTAAGCTGCAGGTTTTGCCAGCTGAAATTTCTTGTAACTCCTGCACCACCACAGTACATGGATTAAAACAGCAAAGATTAAATCATTTACAGTGGAAAGTTACACCTTACACACTTTCAACTAAGATGAGCTGACTTACACTTTGAAATATGTATTGGCAGTGAAAGGTACACTACACAGCAATCTGACTTTCCTAATAACTTCCAGCCCTCTTTTTCCAAGAGACAGGATACACTCCACTCTCCACTGACTATGCAATCTTTGTATTCCCTGCCTGTTTCCTCTCTGTTTCTTTCCTAAGAGCTTTCTGCAGACATTCAATACAATTCAGTCTAAGATGAAGTGTTTGGCATATTGCTACAAAGGACCCAACCAGCTGTGTAGAGAGTGATTTATAAAACATATTTACAATAGCATTATAATTGATATTGACTCAACCAACCCTCAAGAAGAATCATGTCTAAGACACAGCAGTACTCAGAAGCACCCAACAGCAAGTTGAGGGGCAGTGATGCAAAAATATTTATTAGAAACAGATATTTTCTTACCATCAGGCACTAACACCTTGTAAACACCACAGCAAACATTCACTTTACAACTGACAGTGAGGGCAGGTTAAGGATTACAAGAAGGAGCAGCTTGTGG
Source organism: Catharus ustulatus (assembly GCF_009819885.2). NCBI lineage: Eukaryota > Metazoa > Chordata > Aves > Passeriformes > Turdidae > Catharus > Catharus ustulatus. The sequence goes on from NC_046246.1 coordinate 2,606,496, forward strand.
TTGATGAAGCATTGTACCAGGGACAGACAGGAGAGAAGGCAAAGGGAGAACTCCAGATACTCACTCTCACTGGACATGGGAAGGTCTGAACCAAGGTTTGAAGATTCAGTTTTCTGATCGCTGACTTCTGTGTTGCTCACATGACTGCCAGGACAACAAAGGCTCGGTATTAGCATTCTGAACTCTTAAATTAACATCCTTGGGCACCACAACCCCTGGGTTTGCCTTGCTGACCAAGGTAAACCAACTCTTCACAAAACCCAGCCCTGTGCTCTTTGCTGTTTCATGAAGAAATTCTGAGAGAGAGATCTGCAGTTGGAATTAGACACCAAACTCTATGGGGTTTGAGTGGCCAGGGTTTGGTAGAGGGGGGACTGCAGGGCTGGCTCCTGTGACAAACACCTCTTGGCATCTCCATTCCCCCAGGCTGCAGCACACAAAGAACTGCTGCCAGCAGCAGTGTGTGACCCTGCTGTCACAGGCTCCCCTGCCCATGGGCATTGCCTCACTGCTGGATTTGTACCTAACACCAGTGTTGAAACACCCTTGAACAGGGGGGCACTTCTGTACTCAGATATTTGCAGGTTACTGGATTATTTTGGATTTGTCCCACATTGTTTCAGTTCCATGTCAATGTTGCTTTGCTCGTGCAGAGAGTAGGAGGAACAGGTAATTTCTGAATGAAACTGGTTTTTCCCTCAATGATTGCCTTCCTGGCTTTAGTTTTATTACTGCTAGTTCTGCAGCAGAGATTTCCACAAGGTTTTGAGCCATTTGTGTGTCCTTGTGACATTCTGAGACTGCAGTTCCTCAGGTGAAGGAGCCAAAGGAACTGTTTATTGCTGCTCAGGCAGCTCAGGTGTGCACCAAGCATGGTGCTCTCTGCTTTCCTCTGTGACCTGGCTCCACTCAGCATTCCAACAAAAAACAACTGCACAGTTTTGTGTTGGGTGAGCAAATTAAACTCTCAGGAAGAGCCTAAAGGTGACTGAGCTGAACTACACAGGGAGCAGGAGGCTGTATGAGAAATAAACCCAAATCTCAACGGCTTCCCCCACCCATCCCTGCTTTCTGGGCTCAGCTAAACTGATTTTCTCTCCCTCCTCCAACTCCTGCAGTGCAGAGGAAAGGGAGAAACAGGTCCAATAAATTCATTTAAACTAACCCATTGGTCAAACTTAATATCATGTACAGCTTTGTAAAAACAGAGCCAGATTATTTAAACAGAATATTTAATCAAGTTAGAAATGCAACTTTATTCCTCCCCTCTCTTCTGTTATTAAATACTGGATGTCTACAATTTTAGAACATAAGGATGTTTCCACTCAGACCTTGAGCTCCCTGTGCTACAGCAGGGTGACACAGAGGGAGAAGGGAGAGCACCCCAACATATTCAGACCTGCCCATGCTGCCCTCAGGCCCTCTACCCAAGAGAGGGAAAAAACCCTCGCTAGGATGTGATCCTCTGACCTCAGATGAGCCAGAAAGGGAGTTTGTGTGATTAGATCAAAATTCTAACTTTTAGACTATACCACATCTACTCCTGAAGAAAGGGCATTTTCTCCTTGCTCCTATTTGAATGGCAGAGACTCCAAAAAGAAATATTTATTCACTGTATTTTCTGCTACTCAGAGAAACAGAATAAATCCTAATATAGCTATTCTCATTTTAAGTAGTAATAATAGTCAATTCCTAAATACAATAACCATCAGAAAGCACCACAGTATCACACAACAGCTTTAAACAGGAGAGGACACCAATTCAAAAGTTTCATTTCTCAAAGCAGTTATCCACAAGTTTCACAAAGAACAGTAGCACAGATATTATTAAAATATCCTGAGGCTTACCAAATTAAATGCATGTGACAGTTTCATTCGGTGAAAGATGGGTGTGATGATGCCATCAAGACACTTTGTAGTCACTTTTATAAAAGCTTTATACCATAGGGTCAGTTAATTGTTTTTTATTGGGAACTTAATTAAAATTATACCAAATACAAATGCAATCATATTTTCTATAGTTCTGTTAAAAATAAATCAAAAGGCAAATTTCTAAAATAAAAGCTTTATAGAAGACTATTAAAATAAGCTTTATAAAAGACTATAAAGAACTGTTCAATACTAAAATGAAATTTAAAATCCTGTACCTCAGGCTCTGTTCTCTGGACTCCTGCATCTTAGCTTTTTTCACCTGCAAAGACAAAAATGTTCAGAGTTACAACTAAGACAAGCTGGAGGGTTCACAGTGGTGAATAATTACACAGCTTTGTCCTGCACTCCAGAACTCACCAGTAACCATGGGTTCCTAATCTCCAAACAAGCCTTTTCCTAATCAGAAAACAAGGGCTAACACTGCATCTTGTAGAGCAGAATTGTCATGTTAGCAATATTAATAACAGCTGCTGAGATACAGAGCCCCAAAAATGGCTGGGAAGGAGAATTTTGTGGAAATTGAGTAACACACTCACAAATTTTAATAAAATCTTATTCTGCACAGATTCAGCACTACAGCCACAAACTTTGCTCCTCTCCTCCTATATTTTACTGTTGCATAAAGATAGGAACATGAGTGCTTTTTCTGTAATAAATCAGGAGATTTGACTCCTGACTAAAACCAATACAGCACTTTTCCTTATTTTGTAGGTGCCAGCTGGATCCTGTTCCTATACAGGATATTACACCATAGCACTGGCTGGAACACAAATTTCTGCAGGCTACAAACATTACTGTGAAACCTTCAGCAGGATGCCAGGGTGAGTTCCTCCTGCAAGAACGTGCCATTACACCCAAAATACTACCTCACTCATTCATTATGATCCATCTAGTCTCATATTCTGCCACACAATGACTGACTTAAAAGAAATTACCAAGAAAATCTTTAGCTGAATACTACAGCAGAATCACCACTGAAAATGAGCTGCACCCTATCTCTCATGCCCTGAAGAATAAAGATAGTTTTCATTATATAAGGATGGATTTAGAGAGATTTCCTTTTTTAGTGCAGGAAATTCATTTTTAAACTCCTCAAATAGCTGGAGTACAAACCGTATGGTTTTGCTGCTTAGTTTCACATTTTGTGGGTATTACTCAGGCCCATCATTTGCAGGTTGTAGCAAGCCAGGTTCTGAATAATTTCAAGTTTACATTTCCACTTAATTTGACTTTGTTCCTAAGTCATAAAACTGCATACATGATATTACAGTGTATTTTTAAACTAGTTTAACTGAAGAATGTTAAATTCTCACATCAATTACAACACATCCAAAGTGCCCTCAAGACATTATTCTGTTTCTGTGTGCATTTGACAAGGTCTCAAGATTACAAGCATCACTCCTTTTTTAACTTGGTGATTTATTGTTGAGTTTGTACCAGGTTTATTTTGGGAACAGAACATTATTAAGTCCTATGCTGTTATGTTTTAGATACACAATTTTATTCATCTTATACTGTATTGATAATTCTCTCCCCAACACTTCCGTGCTGTGTTAACATCAGTTATTGATAATGCAAACAGTATAGCAAATACTTTGCATACATGCAGCAACTTTAACCTTCTGACATACAGTAATTTCACATGTATAAGGCGCACCCTTCTGACTAAAATTTTGGCCCGAACCCAGAAGTGCGCCTTATAGTCCGGTGAGCCTTATATATGGAAAAAGTTGCGAAATTTTCCAACACGGAAGTGGGAGCTGCAAGGGGGGGCAGCGCCGCGGGAGTGGCGAGCCACAAGCGGGGGAGGGAGCTGGGAGGAGGGGAGGCAGGGAGCCGCCGGCCCCGGCCTGGCTGGAGCAGCGAGGGGAGGCAGGGAGCCGGTGGCCACAGCCCGGCAGGAGCGGCGAGGGGGGGCTGGGAGCCGGGGTCCAGCAGGAACGGCGAGGGGAGGTAGGGAGCCGCTGGCCCTGGCTCGGCTGGAGCGGGGTAGGGAGGCAGGGAGCCGTCAGCCCCAGCCTGGCTGGAGCAGCCCCTGTTACTAATTCATTACTTTGTTGCGCGCAGCACAGATCCTCACTGCAAAATAAAAAGTGCGCCTTATAGTCTGGTGCGCCTTATATAATGTACGAAGTTGCGAAATTTGCCGGCTCCCGGAGGTGCGCCTTCTAATCCGGTGCGCCTTATAGTTGTGAAATTACTGTACTTCCCCACCCCAACATACTGTTAGTTATTAAAAAAATGCCTTCCACTTATGGAAACAATGAATCACATGATCTTTTCAAGATCTCAAGCATAAGAAGAATTAAAGACTACACACTCTGTAACAACCAGTGTGCTGATTCTGTCCCTAAAATAGTGAATTTTATTTTCTCTACAACAGGCTCAAAATAAGTCTGATTTTCTGAGCATAACAAGTAATCATTTTAATCAGAAGCATCCCAGAGTTCAAGTACATCATAAGTTCAAGTACTATATAATAGTTTATATAACTATTCCTTTCTTACTCCTGTCTGTACAATTATAGTAAATGAAATCTACAGCACATTTTGCAAACAACAAAATGCTTTTTGTCCTCTGGATAAATACACTAAGCCTTCTTTTCCAGTATTCGCTAAAATAACTGTGCATACTGAAATTGTGATATCGCTAATTTGTTTTATGTTTTCATTTTTAGGATTTTTAAATGTACTTACTGGTTGTTCGGGTAAGTCTTGTGGCTCTTCCATGGGTATTACTATTTTAATGCTTAAATTATTCAAATGGTGTGTTCCTCAGCAGTCTTCAGGCCCTGTTAAAGAAAGGTGTTCATAGCTTTATGTACTTTTTGGGGGCTTATCATATAGGCTATCAGAGAATATTAATTGTTATATACTCCTCCCACAAAACTCGTGTGGCCATCTCCCAAATAAAATACAAAACCCATATATGGGAAATTTCATAAACAAGGGATTTAGCTTTAAGCTTTGAGGATACAGATTTTTCATGCACATGGCACATTTCTGCATCATTTACTTGGACCACACTGACTTCAGAAGCTAACACACTAATCAGACACGTGCACCATGATTTTAAAGACACTTTAAATGATCAAGTCTGGTCTACTAGGTCAGTAAACAGCATGATTCAATCTAACCTGTTTTAATTTAGAACATTTATGTAACAATCAAAAAAATCAGGACAAGACTGTACACCTAAATGCATTTACACACAGCGCTGTTCCCCACCAAATTCACAAAGCAAGTTCATTAATTCAACTGCACCTTTCAAGAAGAGAAGCCTGATTAAATTTTATAAAACGATTTTGATTTTGGAATCATTTACCAGAGAGATCTTATATACTACATCAAAAGGCTGCTGCCTTTTAATGGCTTGAACTCACGAAAAAGAAAATTTGCAGAATATTTTCACAACCTGATTAACTTTTGCAATTTGCCTGTGTCCTCCTGGCTTCCCCCTCTGCCCACCTGATGTGCATGAGCAGTATGATCTGTGTTTTTGTTCTTTCTCCACCTTATTTTGGAGCCAAGTTATTAAAACCATCCCCAACCTCTTCAGAGCAGCTTTTCCTGCGCTGCCTCCTCTGCCACCCCGGTAGAGCCTGCTCTGCCACACACCCACACAGCACAACTTCAGGGGACTGCAGAAATGAGAAGAAATGTTGGAAAACACTTAGTGGCTTGGAGAAATCAAGTCCAGCGACTTTCTGTGCTGAGGTACAACCTATTCCTGCCTCCACAGCAACAGAAATCCAGCTTTAAGTGTCTGTAGAAATGAAAGGGCTATTTTACACACCACTCTCTCTTCTAGGACCTTCTGCTTACCCACCCTATTTGGAGCATTCAGGCACCTTCAAATCATGGGATTATCCCCACAGAATGACTGACTGAACTAGTTTACAGAAAGAACTTCTGTTTCTGTCCCCTCCCTGGCTCCTGGCAGACCTACTTAACCTCCCTCCACGTGCAGCCCGCCTGCAGCCCGCTCCCACGTGCCACTCGCAGGGATGCTACGCAGCCTGCAAGAATTTCATATTAACCAAAAACACAAAAGGCTTCTCCCTCAGTTGAGGGCAGGTCTTAGCCTGTATGCACCAGGATAAAATTTTATTGATGGTTTGAGGATTTTTGCAAGGATGCCACTCCTAATTGAAGCTACTTCCCGTTATTGCCTGAACTCTAAGTCAACTGAATTCACCATTAGTCTCTTCCACAATTCAGGTTCTTTGGAGAAAACCCTATTCACAACACACAAGTCTATAGTATAAAGCCCTTACAGTCCCCTTTACTGTTTTTCCTCCACCAGTTTCAATCAGTTTTATTTTAAAAATAAATCTTATTTATTTTTTGTAAAATAACAGAACAATTAGGACTGAATAGAAACTCTGCCACTCACAGATTATAAAAAGGAATACAGAATACAGTGGTCAAGAGGAAGAAGACTTGAAATTCATACCAAGAGGTCCTGTCCCTCATTCTTTACTTCTGATATTTAACACTGCTTTGTTGTGTAATTTCACAGAAAAATCCCAAACTAAACTCTTCAGTATGGAAAAATATTTTACATTCTACTGATCCATATAGCAACAACTTCCCATGCCATGCTTTGCTTAAAAGCTGTGAGTGGTTCTTTAATTTTGGTTTTGAGAAAGATTTAAATAATTTAATTACAAAGACAAAAAGATTCTCAGAGTCCCACTGGAATATGTTACGTGCATGAAGAAAACATTCTTTCCAAATAAGTTGGACACCTTGTAGCACCTGCAAGCAGATTGAACCAAAGCAGGTGAACAGAAATTGCCTGTCTTTAAGGCAGGCAGAACTTGACCTCTGATGGCTTCATGCCTCCTACCAGGGAAGTGAGAATTTCAAGTCAGAGCTTTGGCCCAGGGTGGCTTTGTGCTTTCCCTGCACCTCCAGGAACAGCAGCACAGGCAGAGAACACCTCACGCTCAGGTGTGCCCGGGGCTGTGGCTCCACAGACCAAGCAGCAGGGTGTGTCTGGGTGAGATGGAGGCACTGAACACATCTGGGAGCAAGGGGTGAGGGCATCCTCCCCCAGCCCAGGCCAGCAGCAGCTTACAGTGGTGTGGGAGCAGGGAGAGCTCCTGCCTCTCCTGACCTCCTGCACCCACTCCTGCCTGCCTGCCACCCCTCCTTCATGGCCACAGAGACTTGTGTGGTTAAACAGCAGTCTGCATGTAGGATCGGCCAAGGGAAAAGAAAGAGAAAGAAAAACCAGAGACCCAAGCAGAGTCTTTCTGCTAAGATGATCTCAGAAATACATCATCTAAGCCCTGTTCCAGGGGAGGCAGCACAATGAGGGTCAGGAAAAACACACAAGCAGAGCAGTAGGATGTCCCTTTACAACCACAGCCATGGCAAATGAAACCATAATTTTAGCATCTACTTGCTGTTTCACTTTGATGAAGCAGAGACGTGACAGTGATAAATACACAATACCCTTTTCACCTGTAGCACTCACCCAAGCACCAGTTCTCATGCAGAGCAGGCACAGAAAATCCTTGGATCCTGGCATGGCAGGAACCTCTCCCTGCTGCTCTGCTCCTGCACTGAATGAAGCTGCTGCCAGCTCCAAGGCTGAAGCCGCCAGGATCCAGGGAGCAGCTGCTCCTGCTCATATCCCTAAGAGCCCTCTCCACCACAGTTAATCCCCAGCCCCAGCCCTTGGCGGGTACATGCCCCTCCAGGTGCTGTTGGACACCCCCTCGCCCAGCATGAGAGGTCTGAACCACCCAGAGCTTGAAAAACAAACTAAAAAGCTAAAAACAAACCCAGCACCTTGCACTTGCTCAGCCTGGGCTGCCTCAGAGGAACACACTGAGCCAGCAGCTCACCAGCAAGAAAGAGGATTTTTAAAAACCCAAAATACACAACACCGGGTTTTTGTTGGTGTTTTTTGTTTGGGTTTTTTTTTGTTTGGTTTTTGGTTGTTTGAGGGGTTTTCTGGCATATCAAATCTCAAAACTAGATTGTAACTTGCATAAAACTCAAGCTAACTGCACTTCAGATAAGCTTATCACGCATTATTACAGAACATTTTTAAACCCTAAGTGAACACAACAGCAGAGATATCAGAGATTCAGGCGATGAGAATGCTCCCGTGGGCCAACGGGTTTGTGAATGAGAAAAACAGCACAAAATGGAAGCAGGTGTGCAAGAAGCCATTAAATGAGCTGCAGCATTGAAAGAAACATTCAGAAAAATGAGTCCATTGTTCTGCTTCTGGAAATCAGCAATACCACACCTTCTTCTTTTATGGGATCATTTTTGTTAATCACCTGATAAAAAGTATTCTGTAATATTCAGGTTTTGTTTGATCTAGATTTGTTTCAAATAACCATCCTGTTTAATTCCAACTTGCATGGAGCACCATCAATGCAAAATATTAAGAATTTGGTTTGTATCTCATTTTATTTTGTTCGCTCAATTTAAGAGTCACATTATCTAAACTTCAAACCAGAAGGCATCACAGCAGAGGAATGGGCTGCAGAATCACTCTCAGCAGCTGCCTTCTGCTCTGCACATCATCTTAATGCCAATAATTCACCATTAAAAGCTCTGGCAAGTGACCTCTGGTTTCTTGCACTAAATCCTGCTTTAAAAATCCTAAAATACAAAGTCCAGCTTGGTCAGGCTTTCTCAAACTAGATACCCTGGATAGAATTTCTGAAAGCTGCCTGCTACGAGCAGCACCTGGATAGACTGCTATTTACTTTCAGCTTGTGCTTTTCAAGCCCATCTGCCTGGGCTTTGAATATAAAGTTTCACGCAAGAAACGGTTCTCCCAAGCTGCAAATAATTAAAGTCAGGATACTGTGATAAAACCAACACAGTAATTATACTAGTTAGGGAAGAATGGTTTTATATTACTTTAAAACAGTCACTATTTGCCTAAGAACAAAGCTTTGATTGGGGTAATGAAATTACATCTATTAAACAGAGTTGGAATAAAATCATAGGATCATTTATTTTGGAAAAGACCTCCAAGACCATTAGGTTCAACCAATATCCAGCACTGCCAAGGCCACTACCAACCCATGTCCCAAGTGCCTTGTCTTTTAAATCCTTTGAGGGATGGTGACTCTACTCTGCCCTGGGCAGCCTTTGCCAGGGCTGGACAGCCCTTTCAGGAAGAAGCTTTCCCTAATATCCAAATCTCCAAATCTAAACTTTCCCTGGCACAGCTTGAGGCTGTTTCCTCTTGTCCTGTCCCTTGTCCCCTGGGAGCAGAGCCTGACCCCACCTGGCTGCACCCTCCTGTCAGGGAGCTGTGGACAGCAAGAAGATCCTCCCAAGCCTCCTCGACTCCAGCCTGAGCCACACCAGCTTCTCCTCATCAGATTTGTGCTTCAGCCCCTTCCCCAGCTCTGTTCCCTTCTCTGGACATGCTCCAACCCCTCCATATCTGTACTGCAGTGAGGTCCTTTTCTGATTAACCCCCTTCCAGCCACTTTCCCCCAGCCTGGAGTGTTCCATGGAATTGCTGTGCTTAGGATGCACTCCATTCCCTTGCCCAGAACATTCATAAAGATACCAAGCAGGACTGGTCCCAGTACTGAACCCTGGAGAACTCCACCAGTGCCTGGCCCCACAGGGATGTAGTTCCATTCCCCTTCTCTCTCTGGGCCCAGCCACCCTGTTAATTTTAAACCCAGCAGAGTACACCTGCCCAAGCCCTGAGCAGCCAGATTCTCCAGGAGAGATGGTGTCAAAGGGTTTACTAAGTTCAGGTAGACACATCCACAGCCCTTCTTATCCACAGTGCAAGTCCCCTTGTTGGAGAAGGACATGAGGTTGGTCAGGCAGGATCTGCCTCTCCTAAACATGTGCTGCCTGGGACTGACCCCTGCTTGCCCTGTATGTGCCATATGAAGGCAGGAGGGAGGATGGTCTGTGCTCCAGCCTTCCACCCCACTGAGGTCAGGCTGCAGTCCCCAGATGCAGAGGCCAGATTTTCTGATCCTCCTTCTATATGGGCATTTGAAAACATCCAGTCAAGTGGGACCTTCCTGGTTATCCAGGAAGGCTGGGAAATGATGGAAAGTGGCTCATGAGCACCTCTGTCTTTGGCTGGATCCTATCTGGCCCCAGAGACTTGTCTAAGTGGTGTAGAACGTGCTTATACAAATGCTTTTTTATTATCTTTTACAGCAATGGTTGTAATGTTTTGTACAAGTTCAACCCAAATAACCTATGCAGTTATTTTCACTCCATAGTTATTCAAGGACCACCACCTTACAATGAACAGCAACAAAAATACTGGAATTAGGAAGCAGAATAGTACAATCTTCCCATATTTTCTGTTGGAGTATTGCATGACAATGTGCCCCATGCTGCTGCATTACACACACAGAGGATCAGAGAATGCAGCCAAAGCAATCCAAGACATCACCCAACTGGAGCAGAGCTTTTCCTCACAATGTTTTCACTCCATGCCACTCACCACATGACAATCAGCTTCTGACAGAGAGAAGCAAAACTTGGCAAAGTGCAGCATGGCAGATCTACCCCCCCTTTCTTTTTTTAGATTTAATTAAAATACCAAATAAAAACAAAAGTAGAAGAGACACATATTGACATTACTATGCACTGCACAGCTGTTGAGTGCTTTTTATTCTGAAGGTTTGACTTCAGTTTTAATCTTCAGGCTGTCAGTCATCCCCAGCACTGGCAATGGCCTGTGCTCCTCCACGTTTGGGTGTAAGCAGGAACACAGACATATTTTATTCTTCCCTGTATCTCAGCATTCCTATATCCAATTATGATAGTATTTAACCTGCCAAACTGATGAAATATTTCCAACATATTATTCAACACAGGCAGATCAGTGTTCTAATCATATCAAGGCAGCACATCCAACCTGCTGCCTGCTCCTACAGGATCTTTCCTGAGGATTTGGCAAAAACAGGAATTCTCTAGAAAGTTTTGAAGAATCTCCCATTTTGCTTTGAAACAGCTTAATTAAAGATCTCAGGAAATGACAGCATCAGGCTGGTTCCTGGTTTACAGAATAAAACAGCCCCTTAAGGAACTGTCAGGAATTGAACAATTTTGTATACTAAGCTTCATTTTTTTCCTTCCTTCAGGCAAAACCAAGATCATGGAAATCCTTCGTGAGTTTTAACATCACCGTGATCAAACAAAATGAGTGAGTAAACTGGTGTGTGAAATGTTTAATCTGGTGAAAAAATAAAAAAATGTTAAAGATACTTAAAAGAAAAGGACTCTCCACAGTAGTGCAACCCTACACAGAGACAGGAGGGGCTCAGTGAGCTTTCCTCCTCCACCACGGAATGAAATCCCCCACACAAGTCATTCACCCTCATGCAGAGTTGCAGTGGCACAATGCAAGCCCTCCTTCCCATGGCATGCAGGAGCTCATTTGTAACAGGCAAATTCAGGATGCACAGCCCATGTCTGTGACTGGCACCCCACAGCTTCCAAGCCAATGGGAATGATACCTTAATCCAGTGTTTGAAAATCAGCTGAAGTAAGAAGGAAAAGGAAGTGGGATTCACTTCACACTGCCCTGAGTCCTACTTTCTAACACTACTGACTCCTCAACAGCCTTGCTCACCAAAACAAATCTTGAAAATGCCCTCTAAAATCCATCTTCAAGCCTGAAGGATGGTGTCTTTCATTAAATCCATCTCCTTGTAAGCAGTTTCCTCCTAGTTTCCTTCTTCTGAAGCAGACCTGAAAAAGGACTCAAGTTAATGAATGAAAGCTGGGCTACACACCAGGCTGCAGACTGTGTCCTGAACAATCCAGCACAGCTCATGGCAAACACTGATATCCACTATTGGCTTTTCTCATCCTCCACAAACACCCACGTGTCCCTAGGTAAAACACACACAGGTATCTGCAAAACATTGTGACAACCAGAAGAATAAACCTTTGCAATGAATGCTGCTGGATGATTCCCTGCTCTCTCTCCATGCTCCTTCTTCCCTCCTTTATCAACCAGGAAACTTCAGAAGCAAACACTGTAAAAGTTACAAGGAAAGCATTTTGTATGCCCTATTTCTGAAGGTATGGATGGTCATGACAAGTCAAATGCTGTCCTGTAGGACTGAAAAATCATGGTTTGATTAAAATTTCATAACCTTAAAAAATTGTGCTGCGAGAAATAAAATAAGAAATAAACACAGTGAGAAAATAACTGAGATCAAACATGGAAATACAAATCTAGTTTTTACTAAGCAATGCCTGTTCCACTGACAGGAAGTTCCCCATGATTTTCAGATCCTTGAAGAGCTATCAGTGCTCTGACTGTCTGCAGCTCACTCTGCTTGACCGATGACACATGTTTGTTTTGCCAGTTCTTATGCAATGCTTTTTAATTCCATTTTGAAACACAGCAGGGAAAATTTTAATGCGGAAAAGAACTGTTTTCACTGACGGAAGATTTGGAAAGAACAACTTCATGCTCAAGAAAAACAACTCCCACTGAGCCCAGAAATCATGTGGCAACTCCTGCTAGACAGAGCCAACATGCATCGCCCACAGGGCACGAGAACACAGAACTGCTGCTTTCAGTACAAACCAAAGCCCAGTGAGCTACAGAAACATCAGCCAAGAGGAAGATTTGATTCCCTCCTCTCTTCCTGAGGATATAACCTGCAGTGAGATTGGACAGATTTTCCCCTGAAGATCACACAGGCTGTGGTACTTAAAATCTCACAGCCCCATTGTGCTTCTGGGAATTAATAAACAGGTAACAAGCTTCTAGAGCTGCAGCCCTAGACAGAAAAAGAATGCTGTTTGACTTTCATGGTTTTATAAACAAACTTCCCAACAGCAGGACACTCTGCCTTTAATTCCTAAAAGCCACTTCAGACAAATTCTAATAGATTAGGACATATCCTGAACAAAAGACTAAACATTTAAAATTTCTCTCAGACAGCAAATCTGCATCACGTTAACCGCAAAAAGGAATTATTGACATTATGTAGCTCTAAATTTCATTTTCAATAAGATTTGACTCATACAGATCAAGAAATCACATAGCTAGCACCAGAGGCTACCACAAAATGCACCTACTCTTGTCTAACAGAAGCTCCTTCAGTACTCAGCTGTACTCAGTTCAAGGTCCCAGGAGAAGGGAAGATGACAAGTAACAAATTAAAGAGCCAGCTTACAGTTTGCTCAGAAGGCTGATCTGATCTGCAGTGCTATGGGGCAGCCTGAAGAGGCAATGTCTGGTCATCAAGGACAGATTCCCCAAGCACAAGAGCCCAGTCCACCCCAAGATGCAAGAAAATGATTAAATGTAGGGGGAGAACAGTTTGCTGGACAGACAATTTCTGACTAAGCTCAGAAAGGAAGAATCTGGGAGGTCAAGCAAAGACCTGTGAAGTACTGTATCTGTGAAGATTTCACCAGAACAGCTGAAGTGTGGCTTCCAGGAGGAAATGAACAAGATTTCAAGATGTTTTCATTGCTATAAAGATATTTTCTTCAGACCTTGGCACTGAGAAGCAATCCCTAACTGGATAACAAGCAAATCCCAGTAAAACCAGTGCTGTATGTCCTGGAGTGCCTGATGACA